>NC_041385.1:456914163-456950766 GCF_002162155.2 Triticum dicoccoides
CCGTGTAGCCACAACGCTCCTCGCACCTCGCCAGGATGTCCACAAGCTCCGTCAAGCTCCACTGCACCCTCCCCGACCTCAAGCTCGAGCTCTATGACACCGCAGCCACGGATCGACCCCCTTCTTCTTCCTCGAATCGTCGGTGCTTCTCCGACGATTCTGCTGTTCTGCTGCTACTAATCTTCCAAGGGCCATCTTGCGTGTCGCACGGTGAGCTCCTCCGCTTTCTGCTCCTCCTTGTTAATTCCCTCGCGCACCATAGCTAGCTCGTCGCCGTTGTCGAGAGCTCGCCGCCGTGGCAATGGTTCTTGTCACGCTCGCCTGAGGCCTCTGTCGTGCTCCTGATGCTCCCTGGAGCTCAACAAGCTTGCGACCGAGCCTTCCCGCGCCCTCTAGCCTCGTTTCCGACCGCGGACGAACGCCGGCGTCCGCCCTACCTCTTGTCGTCGTCGTTCTAGCCCATTACAGGCCGCGCCGCCACCGTAGATGGACGCGGCGTCGAACGCCCGATCGAACGCACCTAGTTGCACCTCTCCCCATGCCCTGTAGTGTTTTTCCGGTGAAGTTCGGCGATGCTCCACCGCGAATTTGGTCGCCGGAGCTCTCTCCGGCGCCGACGCCGATGTGGCACAGTGGGCCCCGCCCCTAGGTCGCTGACTAGTGGGCCCGGGTGGCCCAGTTGACTGGGATGACCCAGTCAACTGCTGACTGGGCTGCCCAGTGAGGCTGACATGTGGGCCCCTTTTGTTTAAAATGTTTTATAAATAAATAAATCTGTTAATTAGTTTTAATTATTAGTTAGTCACTGACACCAGGGGCCCACCCCTCTAATTAGCCTCTTAGATTAGTTTAATCCACTTTATGCTAAAAGAGACTGACATGTGGGTCCCACTGGAACCACAGGTCAGGTTTGACCTAGTCAGCCGCTCTGTTGACTGCTGACGTCATCCCCACGCAATGCTAACATCATATTCCTTTTCTGTTAATATTAATAATTCCATAATATTGTTTAAACTTTGAAAATTCATAGAAATTAAACCGTAACTCTGATGAAAATGTTTTCTATATGAAAGTTGCTCAGAAAAATTCAACGAATCCGAATATGCGGTCCATTCATCTATCACATGCCCCTAGCATGCTGAACATGGAACATTCCCCCTTCGGTCATCTGTCTGACATAGGTCCGGAATTGGGGTTACATTCCCGGCTGAATTCCCCCTTCACCTATATCATGCAGTACTACGTTAGGTCGACCCTAGTTCTGCTTATCGTCTTTTCATGCTTAGTGGTACCTCTGTTTGCTCTGTATTTACTGTTTCTTCCTCCTCTTCTCTCCGGTAGACCCCGAGACCAATGATGCCCCCATGATCGACTACGTCGATGGCGACCCTTCTTCCCTTTTAGCGGAGCTTCCAGGCAAGCCCCCCCTTTCGATCATCCCGATATCGCCCACTCCATTCTCTCATGCTTGCATTAGATTTTGCTACTGTAATTGATTGCTCCCATTCTGATGCATAGCCTGCTTTTGTAACCTGCTTATTTGTTACCTACCTGCTTATCCTAAACTGCTTAGTATAGGTTGGTTAGTGATCCATCAGTGACCCCCACCTGGTCCTTGTTGCCCCTGCTTCATCATCGACGACCAGAGCCCGACACCTCACATCACATCACGCCCCTTTTGTTGCTCGACTCTGCAGAGTTACCATCGAGTGTCGAGGGTGGAACCTCATACATCACTCCTGATGAGATCTCTGTAGTGTAGCTATTTGGTCGTGGTCATCGAGGGTGATTTCCTCCTTAACCACTTCCGATATGACTCTGTCGTGCGACCCCTCAAGTGTGAACCCCGAGGGTGGTTTCTCTTACATTCACCTTGATGATTACATCGAGTGGAGTTCATCGGGGGTGATTCCTTGGGTTTTCCCCATGATGTTTGGACACACAGATACTTAGACTTTACAACTGTTACTTGGAAAGGCGGGTCGACCCTGAGGAGTACCCGCGAGTGCTGTGGAGACGGGTTGACCTGGAGGGTGCCTGCGAGATAATACGAGGCATGGCCGGGCATTCCAAGCCCTTGCCGCAAGTCCTCGAGATGGGGCAAAGGGGTCACATCTTTCGTGAGACTCTGCTTGTTACCACGCATTCCTAATCCACTGTGATTTGCATATTTGATCCAAGGTGCCTCTGGCCTGATAGCACTAACCGTCACGTGGGCATAGTATGGGCATTCTACGTCGTATGCATCAGTCGAAGCTTAATAGACGTTAGTGACTGAGCGGCGCACGCCAAGTTGGACTGGTAAGCACCTGCCTTTTTGAAGGAGGCAGCTAGGTCTGCTCACCGGCCACGTACGCAACGTGCATGAGTTCCCGGGGCGATGGACAATGACCCCTGGGGGCATAGGTTTAGTCCGGCGTGCTGACCTCTCTATTAAGCCTAGGTCGGGTTGCGGTATATTGTTTAGCCAAGGCCGGGCATGACCCAAGAAAGTGTGTCCGGCCGGAGTTAATCGAGCGTGGTGGGTAAGTTGGTGCACCTCTGCAGGGAAGAAAACATCTATCGATAGCCTGTCCTACGGTAACAGACACTTTGAGTTGTATCCCAATCGATACAACTAGAACTGGATACTTGAGGTGATAACTGGATAGTAAGGCTCTGGGATTGCTTTCTTGTAGGGAGTCGAGAAAGGATCTCTGGCCGAGGTTGATAACACTACTACTACTTTATGTTATGCTACTCTTATCTCTCTTTTGATGCTGCAAGATGCTTGGTGCTGCTTGAAGAGGCTAGTCTTCGATTGGCTAGGCTTTCCCCTTCTCTACTGGCATTCTGCAGTCCAGTCCACAGATACATCCCATTTCATTGATACCGATGCATATGTAGTGTAGATCCTTGCTTGCGAGTACTTTGGATGAGTACTCACGGTTGCTTTGTTCCCCCTTTTCCCCCTTTCTTCTTCTTTCCGGTTGATGCAACCAGATGTCGGAGCCCAGGAGCCAGATGCCACTGCCGATGCCTACTACTACGTGGAGACCATTGACGACCAAGAGTAGTTAGGAGGCTCCCAGGCAGGAGGCCTTGCCTTTTTGATCGATGTTGCTTTTGTGCTAGCCTTCTTAAGGTAGACTTGTCTAACCTATGTCTGTACTCAGATATTGTTGCTTGCACTGACTCTTGTGTATTCGAGCTTATGTATTCGAGCCCTCAAGGCCCCTGACTTGTAATATAAAGCTTGTATTATTTTATTTTGTGTCTAGAGTTGTGTTGTGATATCTTCCCGTGAGTCCCTGATCTTGATCGTACACATTTGCGTGTATGGTTAGTGTACGATTGAATCGGGGTTGTCACAAGTTGGTATTAGAGCCGACAGCCTATAGGTAACCCCCTTTCCAACTCCTTGGCCGAAGTCGAGTCTAGTCACTACAAAAAAACTTTTACTAACATGGCTGTGTGTCTTATGGGCCCACATTGCCATTGGGTGGTATTAGGATCTTTTATTCCTCGTCTATACTCTCGAACTCTGATCTCTCTTCCATTCAGGTTAAATGAATTTACTAACTCTAACATTAGGATCCCATGACCACATTCACCCCAAAGTTGGATAAGCCATAGTTATTCTTAGAATAGTATTTAGAGTAGTGCACACACTGTCGTGTTAACTACTAAGTGGTATCCTTCGTACCTCTTTCATTATGCATGTTTCATCATGAATGATCCTTGTCTTTGCAAATGCTCAATGCTGAACTACCCCCTATTATATGTTAGCATGATGGTTAGACCGACTGGTTGTGGCCGTGGTGCCAATGATCGACCACCGCCCGAATTCTTTGCCAGAATGATGCAACAATTTGAGTTGAACCACCAGTTCATGGAAGGAATGATGGCTCAGTTTCCTCGTCCGACCATGAATCAACAGCCAACCCAGTAACTCTGCAGGACTTCATGCGCCTCAACCCAATTATTTACCGCAGCTCAACTCAGCCCCTTGATGCTGATGACTGGCTCCGTGACATCACGTATTAAATGGAGTCTGCTAGTGTGGCCCTTGCTAGCTATGTCACCTGTGCATCATTCTTTCTGAAGGGTCCTGCTACTCAATGGTGGGACAGCCACAGGCATACCCTACCTGCTGGAACGGTCATCACTTGGCCGGATTTCCAAGCCGCCTTTTGTGCCTGATTCATTCCTCAAGGGGTCATGGACAAGAAGAAGCGTGAGTTCCGCAACCTCACCCAAGGCAACAAGTCTGTAGATGCTTATCAGCGGGAATTCTTGGAATTGTCCCATTACGCTGAAGAAGACATTGCTACTGATGCTCGTAGGCAAGAAAAGTTCCATGACGTACTTCACCCTGATATCAAGCTAGCGCTGCTCGTTCATGACTTTGCCGACTTTGCCACCTTGGTGAACAGGACTATTCAGGTTGAGACTAGTCTTCAAGAACACCAGGGATCCCTCAGGCGCAGCCGTGACCCTGGCTCATCTTCGGGCCCGTCAATGCAGAAGCGTCGGATATGGATTCCCCACAACATGTATCGTCCAACTGCACCTGCACCAAGACAGTCCTATGTTGCACCTCGTTTGCCTCCTCCACCGCAGAGGCAGCCTCTTCGAGCTGTACCACACCAAGCTCATGCTCCCAATCCTAATGATGGTCTATGCTTCAGATGTGGCCATCCAAGTCACCTTAACAAAGAGTGTAATCAGAAAAAGAACCAGCTGGCCCTGCCTTCAACTGGCTGTAACAATCAGCCCCTTAACAACAATGCCAGGACTTATGGTCGTGGTCAGGCTAATCATGTTGATCTGAGTGAAGCTCAAGACCAGCCTACCACTGTGATGGGTACTCTTCTCGTTAATTCAGTACCGACTTCTGTTTTATATGATTCAGGAGCATCGTATTCATTCGTGTCAGAAAATTTTGCATACGTACACGACATTCGGTGCGAGCCCATGAACGCCCCAATAGTGGTACGCACCCATGCGGGCCGATGTCAACTACCATGATTGGTCGCGATGTTCCCGTTGAGATTGAAGGGTTGGAATTCCTTGTTTCTCCCATTATTCTGGAGACTTCCAATATTGACCTCATTTTGGGAATGGAATCGTTGAAAGCGCATACTACCTCTATCGTTTGCGCCACCAAGGTCGTTCACCTCCTACATCCTTCCGATGAGATAGTAAGCTACCATGCTCAGCTTGTTCAAAACCCTGAAGCATGAATTTATGTCTTGAATGCGTTGAACGCAACACCTCTTGAGGGAATTGAAAATATTCCAGTCATTCACGACTTCCAAGACGTATTTCCAGAAGAACTTCCAGGAATACCCCCTGCTCGGGCTGTCGAGTTCGTCATCGACTTGAAACCAGGCACCGTTCCTATCGCCAAATGTCCCTACAAGATGCTGCCTCATGAGCTGCTTGAACTTAAGGAGGAAATCGACAAATCTCTTCGTAGTGGTTTCATTCGTCCAAGTTCCTCTGCTTGGGGAGCACCTTCTCTCTTTGTGAAGAAGAAGGATGGAACGAATCGTTTGGTACAAGACTACCGTCCTATCAACCAAGCTACAATTCAGAACAAATATCCCCTTCCTCAGATCAATGATCTGTATGATACAGAAGGCTCCAAGATGGGATCTCGCGGATACAGAAGGTTGCGGCGGTGGAAATAGTTTTACGTGGTGCCCCCCGATGTTTTCAGGGTACGGGAGTATATATAGGCGAAGGAGGTAGGTCGGTTGACGCTCGAGGGGCCCACGAGGGTGGGGGCGTGCCCACCCCCAGGGGGTGCGTCGGGCACCCTCGTGGTCGCCTCTTTTGTTGCTTGACGTCCACCCCAAGTCTCCTGGTTGGCATTTGTTCCAAAAAGATCGCTCCCGAAGGTTTCATCCCGTTTGGACTCCGTTTGATATTCCTTTTCTTCGAGACACTGAAATAGGCAAAAAAACAGCAATTCGGCTTGGGCCTCTGGTTAGTAGGTTAGTCCCAAAAAATGATATAAAAGTGTAAAGTAAAGCCCATAAACATCCAAAACGGGTAATATAATAGCATGGAACAATCAAAAATTATAGATACATTGGAGATGTATCAAGAATCCCCAAGCTTAATTCATGCTCGTCCTCGAGTAGGTAAATGATAAAAATAGAATTTTTGATGTGGAATGCTACCTAGCATAATTCTTAATGTAATTTTCTTTATTGTGGCATGAATATTCAGATCCAAATGATTCAAAATAAAAGTTCATATTGACATAAGAAATAGTAATACTTGAAGCATACTAACAAAGCAATCATGTCTTCTCAAAATATCATGGCATTAGAAGGTTTATCCCTACAAAATAATATAGTTTGGTCATGCTCCATTTTCGTCACACAAAAATCCTCTCATCTTGCGCAGCCCCGATGACAAGCCAAGCAATTGTTTCATACTTTAGCAATCTCGAACTTTTTTCAACTTTCACGCAATACATGAGCGTGAGCCATGGATATAGCACTATGGGTGGGAATAGAATATGATGATGGAGGTTGTGTGGAGAAGGCAAAAAAGAAGAAAGTCTCATGTTAACGAGGCTAATCAACGGGCTATGGAGATGCCCATCAACTGATGTCAACATGAGGAGTAGGGATTGCCATGCAATGGATGCACTACAACTATAAATGTATGAAAGCTCAACAAAAGAAACTAAGTGGGTGTGCATCCAACTTGCTTGCTCACGAAGACCTAGGGCATTTTGAGGAAGCCCATCATTGGAATATACAAGCCAAGTTCTATAATGAAAAATTCCCACTAGTATATGAAAGTGACAACAAATGAGACTCTCTATGTGAAGAACATGGTGCTACTTTGAAGCACAAGTGTGGAAAAAGATAGTAACATTGTCCCCCTTTTTTTTCTTTTTTTTCTTTTTTTTGGGCCTTTTTTTTTCTTTGGACTTTCTTTTTTTATAAGGGACAATGATCTAATAATGATGATCATCACACTTCTATTTATTTACAACTCATGAATTACAACTCAAAACTAGGACAAGATATGACTCTATATGAATGCCTCCGGCGGTGTACCGGGATGGGCAATGAATCAAGAGTGACATGTATGAAAATTATGAAGGTGGCTTTGCCACAATATGATGTCAACTACATGATCATGCAAGGCAATATGAAAATGATGATGCGTGTCATGATAAACGGAACGGTGGAAAGTTGCATGGCAATATATCTCGGAATGGCTATGGAAATGCCATAATAGGTAGGTATGGTGGCTGTTTTGAGGAAGATATAAGGAGGTTTATGTGTGATAGAGCGTATCGTATCACAGGGTTTGGATGCACTGGCGAAATTTGCACCAACTCTCAAGGTGAGAAAGGGCAATGCACGGTACCGAAGAGGCTAGCACTGATGGAAAGGTATAAGTGCGTATAATCCATGGACTCAACATTAGTCATAAAGAACTCATATACTTATTGCAAAAATCGACAAGTCATCAAAAACCAAGCACTATGCGCATGCTCCTAGGGGGATAGATTGGTAGTAAAAGACCATCGCTCGTCCCCGGTCGCCACTCATAAGGATGACAATCTAAGAACACCTCATGTTTCAAATTTGTTACACAACGATTACCATGCGTGCATGCTACAGGACTTGCCAACTTCAACACAAGTATTCTTTAAATTCACAATTACCCAACTATCATGACTCTAATATCACCACCTCCATATCTCAAAACAATTATCAAGTATCAAATTGATCATAGCATCCAATTCACTTCCTATGATAGTTTTTATTATACCCAACTTGGATGCCCATCATTCTAGGACCAATTTTATAACCATAGCAAATACCATGCTGTCCTAAAAGACTCTCAAAATAATATAAGTGAATCATGAGAGATCAACAATTTCTACAAAATCAAACCACCGCCGTGCTCTAAAAGGTATATGTGAAGCACTAGAGCAAAACTATCTAGCTCAAAAGATATAAGTGAAGTACATAGAGTATTCTAATAAATTCCAAATCATGTGGGTTTCTCCCAAAAGGTGTGTACAACAAGGGTGATTGTGGTAATCTAAAAAGCAAAGACTAATGTCATGCAAGACGCTCCAAGCAAAACACATATCATGTGGCGAATAAAAATATAGCTCCAAGTAAAGTTACCGATAAATGAAGACAAAAGAGGGGATGCCTTCCAGGGCATCCCCAAGCTTAGGCTTTTGGTTATCCTTGAATATCTTGGGGTGCCATGGGCATCCCCAAGCTTAGGCTCTTGCCACTCCTTATTCCATAGTCCATCAAATCTTTACCAAAAACTTGAAAACTTCACAACACAAAACTCAACAGGAAATCTCATAAGCTCCGTTAGTGCAAGAAAGAAAAACCACCACATAAGGTACTGTAATGAACTCATTCTTTATTTATATTGGTGTTAAACCTACTATATTAAAACTTCTCTATGGTTCATAACCCCCGATACTAGCCATAGATGCATCAAAATAAGCAAACAACACACGAAAAACAGAATCTGTCAAAAGAAGAACAGTCTGTAGCAATCTGTAACTTTCGAATACTTCTGGACTCTAAAAATCCTACCAAAACAGGAAGTCCTGGGAAATTTGTCTATTGATCTACAGCAAAATGAATCAACGCAGAAGCACGTTTTTGTGATTTAATAAAATTATTTTCGTGCGCGCAAAAGTTCATGTTTTTCAGCAGAATCAAATTTAACTATCACCGTAGGTTATCCTATAGGTTCTACTTGGCACAAACACTAATTAAAACATGAAAACACATCTAAACAGAAGCTAGATGAAATATTTATTACTAAACAGAAGCAAAAAGTAAGAAACAAAAATAAAATTGGGTTGCCTCCCAACTAGCGCTATCGTTTAACGCCCCTAGCTAGACATAAAAGCGAGAATAGATCTAAGTAGTGCCATCTTTGGCATTCAATTCATAAGTAGCTCGCATGATAGATTCATAAGGTAATTTAACTTTCTTTCTTGGAAAGTGTTCCATGCCTTCCCTTAATGGAAATTGGAATCTAATATTCCCTTCCTTCATATCACTAATTGCACCAATCGTTCTAAGGAAAGGTCTACCAAGAATAATAGGACATGAAATATTGCAATCTATATCAAGAACGATAAAATATACGGGCACATAATTCCTATTTGCAACAATAAGAACATCATTGATCCTTCCCATAGGTTTCTTAATGGTTTAATCCGCAAGGTGCAAGTTTAAAGAGCAATCATCAAAATCATGGAAACCTAGCACATCACATAAAGTTTTCGGAATCGTGGAAACACTAGCACCAAAATCACACAAAGCATAGCACTCATGATCTTTAATTTTCATCTTTATAGTAGGTTCCCACTCAGCATAAAGTTTTCTAGGTATAGAAGCTTCCAAATTAAGTTTTTCCTCATAAGATTGCATCAAGGCATCAACAATATGTTTGGTAAAAGCTTTATTTTGACTATAAGCATGAGGAGAATTCAACACGGATTGCAACAAGGAAATACAATCTATTAAAGAACAATTATCATAATTAAATTCCTTGAAATCCATAATAGTGGGTTCAATGCTATTTAAAGTCTTGACCTCTCCAATCCCACTTTTACCAAATTTAGCATCAAGATCTAAAAACTCTGAATTATTGGGACACCTTTTAACTAAAGTTGACTCACCTCCAGTCCCATAATTATCAAGATTCATATTGCAAAACAAGGATTTAATAGGGGATACATCAATAACTTTTAGATCTTCATCATTATTTTCATGGAGACTAGAAGAACACGCTTTTGCAAAGCAATCTTTCTTAGCACGCAATCTAGCGGTTCTTCCTTTGCACTCATCAATGGAAATTCTCATGGCTTTGAGAGACTCATTGATATCATGCTTAGGTGGAATAGATCTAAGTTTCAAAGAATCTACATCAAGCGAAAGTCTATCAACATTCCTAGCCAATTCATCAAGTTTAAGCAATTTTTCTTCAAGCGAAGCATTAAAATTCCTTTGAGAGATCATAAATTCTTTAATGCTATTCTCAAAATCAGAGGGCATCTTATTAAAATTTCCATAAGAGTTGTTGTAGGAATTACCATAATTATTAGGGGAATTACTAGGAAACGTTCTAGGATTAAAGTTTCCACCATAAGCATTGTTACCAAAATTATTCCTACCAACAAAATTCACATCCATAGATTCATTATTATTCTCAATCAAAGTAGACAAAGGCATATCATTAGGATCAATAGGAGCACTCTTAGTAGCAAACAGTTTCATAAGTTCATCCATCTTTCCACTCAAAACATTAATTTCTTCTATAGTATGCACTTTTTTACTAGTAGATCTTTTGGTGTGCCATTGAGAATAATTAGCCATAATGTTATCAAGGAGTTTGGTGGCTTCTCCTAAGGTGATTTCCATAAAAGTGCCTCCCGCGGCCGAATCTAAGAGGTTTCTAGAAGCAAATTCAATCAGGCATAAATTTTTTGTATGATCATCCATAAGTTCAAACCATGAGTAGGGCAATTGTGAATCATCAATTTCATTCTTTCCCAAGATTTGGAAACATGCTCATGATCAAGTTGTTTAAAATTCATAATATCATTCCTAACAAAGATGATCCTAGCGGGAGGAAAATTCTTAGAGATAAAAGCATCTTTGCACTTATTCCATGAATCAATACTATTCTTAGGCAAAGACGAAAACCAAGTTTTAGCACAATCTCTAAGTGAAAACGGAAATAACTTCAATTTAACAATATCATTATCCGTATCTTTCTTCTTTTGCATATCACACAAATCAACAAAGTTGTTTAGATGAGTAGCGGCATCTTAACTAGGAAGGCCAGATAATTGATCTTTCATAACAAGATTCAGCAAAGCAGCATTGATTTCACAAGATTCAACATCATTATGAGGAGCAATCGGAGTGCTAAGGAAATCATTATTATTGGTATTGGAAAAATCACACAATTTGGTATTATCTTGTCCCATCGTGACAAACAATCCAACACACAAGCACACAAAAAGGCAAGCGAAAGAGAGAGGCGATTGGGAAAGAGAGGGCGAATAAAACGGCAAGGGTGAAGTGGGGGAGAGGAAAATGAGAGGAAAATGGCAAATAATGTAATGCGTGGGAGATGAGTTTGTGATGGGTACTTGGTATGTCTTGACTTGAGCGAAGACCTCCCCGGCGATGGCGCCAGAAATCCTTCTTGCTACCTCTTGAGCACTGCGTTGGTTTTCCTTGAAGAGAAAAGGGTGATGCAGCAAAGTAGTATAAGTATTTCCCTCAGTTTTTGAGAACCAAGGTATCAATCCAGTAGGAGGCTCCTCAAAAGTCCCACGCACCTACACAAACAAACAAGAAACTCGCAACCAATGCAATAAAGGGGTTGTCAATCCCTTCACGGTAAATTGCAAAAGTGAGATCTGATAGAGATAATATGATAGGATAAATATTTTTGGTATTTTTATGATATAGATTGGAAAGTAAAAGATGCAAATAAAAGATAGATGAAAACTTATATGATAAAAGATAGACCCGGGGGCCATAGGTTTCACTAGTGGCTTCTCTCAAGATAGCATAAGTATTACGGTGGGTGAACAAATTGTTGTCGATCAATTGATAGAGAAGCGCATAGTTATGAGATTATCTAGGCATGATCATGTATATAGGCATCACGTCCTCAACAAGTAGATCGAAACGATTCTGCACTACTACTATTACTCCACACATCAACCACTCTTGCCTGCATCTAGAGTATTAAGTTCATGAAGAACAGAGTAACACATTAAGAAAGATGACATGATGTAGAGGGATAAACTCATGCAATATGATATAAACCCCATCTTTTTATCCTCGATGTCAACAATACAATACGTGCCTTGCTGCCCCTGCTGTCACTGGGAAAGGACACCGCAAGATTGAACCCAAAGCTAAGAACTTCTCCCATTGCAAGAAAGATCAATCTAGTAGGCCAAACCAAACTGATAATTCGAAGAGACTTGCAAAGATAACTTAATCACACATAAAAGAATTCAGAGGAGATTCAAATATTTCTCATCGATAAACTTGATCATAAACCCACAATTCATCGGATCTCGACAAACACACCGCAAAAAGAGTTAATCGAATAGATCTCCAAGAAGATCGAGGAGAACTTTGTATTGAGATTCAAAGAGAGAGAAGAAGCCATCTAGCTAATAACTATGGACCAGAAGGTCTGTGGTAAACTACTCACAACTCATCGGAGAGGCCTTGGAGATGATGTAGAGGCCCTCCATGGTCGATTCCCCCTCCGGCGGAGCGCCGGCGAAGGCTCCAAGATGGGATCTCGCGGATGCAGAAGGTTGCGGTGGTGGAAATAGTTTTTCGTGGTGCCCCCCGATGTTTTCAGGGTACGGGAGTATATATAGGCGCAGGAGGTAGGTCGGTTGATGCTCAAGGGGCCCACGAGGGTGGGGGGCGTGCCCACCCCTAGGGGGCGCGCCGGGCACCCTCGTGGCCGCTTCGTTTGTTGCTTGAAGTCCACTCCAAGTCTCCTGGTTGGCATTTTTCCAAAAAGATCGCTCCCGAAGGTTTCATGCCGTTTGGACTCCGTTTGATATTCATTTTCTTCGAAACACTGAAATAGGCAAAAAACAGCAATTCGGGTTGGGCCTCCGGTTAGTAGGTTAGTCCCAAAAAATGATATAAAAGTGTAAAGTAAAGCCCATAAACATCCAAAACGGGTAATATAATAGCATGGAACAATCAAAAATTATAGATACGTTGGAGACGTATCACTTGCTCCCCCTGATTCTCGCAAGGACTTCGTCATCTATTGTAACACTTCACGTCAAGGATTAGGCTGTGTCCTAATGCAAGAGCGCAGAGTGATTGCTTATGCCTCCCGTCAAGTGCGTCCTCATGAAGAGAACTACCCAGTTCATGACCTCGAGCTTGCTGCGGTTATCTATGCACTGAAGCTATGGCGACGGTACCTTCTCGATAATCGTTGTGAGATCTTCATCAATCATCAGTGTCTGAAGTATCTATTTACTCAGCCAGATCTGAACCTCCATCAGCAGCGATGGATGGAAGCTATTGCTGACTACAACTACGGTATATCCTATACCCCTGGCAAGGCTAATGTAATGGCCGATGCCCTGAGCCGTAAGTCCTATTGCAACAATCACATGGTCTTCAAAGCTCAACCCCACATTTATGAAGAGCTATGCAAGCTGAACCTTCAACTAGTTCCACAGGGTTCTTTGAATAACCTTGTCCTGGAACCAACTCTTCTCAAAGCTATTAAGTCTGCACAAGCCAAAGATGCTCACATTGATTTGATGAAAAAGGATCTTGCCTTAGAGAAATCTAGAGATTTCTCACTTGGTGAAGACGGAACCTTGTACTTCAGAGATCGCATTGTAGTACCCCGATTCAAGCTTATGACAGAGAAGGTGATGAAAGAAGCGCATGTTACCCCTCTATGTATTCATCCGGGAAATACCAAGATGTATCTAGACATCCGTCAGAAGTATTGGTGGTCTAAAATGAAGCAAGACATTGCTCGATATATCAAAGAATGTGACATTTGTCATTGTGTCAAAGCAGAACATCAGAAACCGGCTGGACTTCTACAACCGCTTCTGATTCCTGAATGGAAGTGGGATAAGATCCAAATGGACTTCGTCACTGGCCTTCCCAAGTCTCAGAAAGGTAACGATGTCTTTGTCGTCATCAACCAATTCTCGAAAGTCGCACATTTTCTGCCAGTCAAGGAGACAATCACTTCTAGTGAATTAGCAAACTTGTATATCTCCCGAATTGTGTCACTCCACGGCATTCCGAAGGAGATCAGTTCAGACCGCGGCAGTTTATTCACTTCAAAGTTCTGGGATAGTTTCCAAGAGGCAATGGGAACTCATATTACCTGGAGCACTGCTTATCATCCCCAATCCCAAGGCCAAGTCGAGCGAGTCAATCAAATTCTTTAAGACATGCTTCGAGCTGGTGTTATTTCTTTCGGAAAGAAGTGGGAAGAATCTCTCCCTTATGCGGAGTTCTCTTATAACAACAGCTATCAAGCTAGCTTGAAAATGGCACCCTTCGAAGTGCTTTATGGACGTAAGTGCCGAACCCCTCTGAATTGGTCATAAACTGGGGAACGGACGCTCATTGGTCCAGACATTATTCAACAAGCTGAAGAGCAGGTTCACATTGTCCGGGATAATCTCAAGGAGGCCCAGTCCCGCCAGAAGAGCAACTATGACTGGAAACACTGGGGTTCAACTTATCAACCTGGTGAACAAGCTTATCTGTGTGTCACTCCTTTGAGAGGCACTCATCGGTCCGGAGTCAAGGGCAAGCTAGCTCCGCGCTACATTGGTCCCTTCTGCATCCTCACCCGCTGTGGACTGGTGGCTTATCAATTGGAGTTGCCAACTCAGTTCTCTCACGTCCATGACGTCTTCCACGTGTCACAACTTCGTTGATGCTTCAAGGATCCGGAACGTGAATTGGATCCGGAATTGATCGAAGTTCAAGATTATATCACATACAAAGAGCATCCTATCCGCATTCTTGAAGAAGCTGAACGTCGAACCCGCCAGAAGGTTACCAAGTTACTCAAGGTGCAATGGTCGAATCATACTAAAGATGAAGCCACTTGGGAACGCGAAGATAACCTCTGGGATGAATACCCCGACCTGTTCCCTTCTACCTCTTAATTCTCGGGTCAAGAATTTCTTTTAGAGGAGGAGAGTTGTAACACCCCGGTGTAATGATGCTACAGTAATCCCGAGGATTAAGTTAATCCTTTTGCTAAACAAGTGTTTGTTCATCATTATCTCTTATCTCTTTCAAATTCAAGTTGAATTCAATTTCAAATTATGTGTGAAATTCAAAAATGCTCAAACATGAAAACTAAAATGTTCATCATGAGGAAAGTATTCTTTTGGTAATATTGGTGGTGAACCAACATTTTTGCAAAGTGTCTAAATGGCCAAAAATAGCTATAACAGAAAGTTGTTAAAAGAAAAAGCAAAAGTTAAAAAAAGAAAAGAGAAAGAGCACATGCCACTGTGCACTGGGCCAAGTGCACAGTGCCTAGCCCGAGCCTTGGCCCACCGAACCAGCCCAGCCTCCCACGCCCCCCGGTCGCCTTCCTGTTCGAGTGACCGCGGGCGCGGTCACCGCCGAACCACCTCGTCGGTGACGCCCCCGCGAGGGGATAAGGTCGCCGCCCCTGGACGCCTTGAGTCCCCCTCACCTACCACCACTCCCACTCTCCCGCTCGCTTGCCCTCCTCCTAGATCCATCTCCCTGCTCAGTTCCTCCCCCCCCCCTCATTCCTCGTCAACGCTCGAGCGAAGCCATGAATGCGCCGCCGTCGACCGCGTAGCCACAACGCTCCTCACACCTCGCCACGACGTCCACTAGCTTCGTCGAGCTCTGCTGCAACCTCCCCGACCTTGAGCTCGAGCTCTACGACACCGCAGCCACAGATCGACCCCCTTCTTCTTCCTCGGATCGTCGGCGCTTCTCCGACGATTCCGCTGTTCTGCTGCTACTAATCTTCCAAGGGCCATCTTGCGTGCCGCACGGTGGGCTCCTCCGCTTTCTGCTCCTCCTTGTTAATTCCCTCGCGCGCCATAGCTAGCTCGTCGCCGTTGCCGAGAGCTCGCAGCCATAGATCACCTCGCCGCCATGGCCATGGTTCTTGTCACGCTCGCCTGAGGCCTCCGTCGTGCTCCTGGTGCTCCCTGGAGCTCAACGAGCTCGCGACCGAGCCTCCCCACGCCCTCTAGCCTCATTTCTGACCGCGGACGAACGCCGACGTCCGCCCTGCCTCTCGCCGTCATCGTTCTAGCCCGTTACAGGCCGCGCCGCTATCGTATATGGACGCGGCGTCGAACGCCCAATCGAACGCACCTAGTTGCACCTCTCCCCGTGCCCCGTAGCGTTTTTTCAGCGAAGTTCGGCGATGCTTTGCCATGGATTTGGTCGCCGGAGCTCTCTCCGGTGCCGACGCCGACGTGGCACAGTGGGCCCCGCCCCTAGGTCGCTGACCAGTGGGCCCGGGTGGCCCAGTTGACTGGGATGACCCAGTCAACCGCTGACTGGGTTGCCCAGTGAGGCTGACATGTGGGCCCCTTTTGTTTAAAATGTTCTATAAATAAATAAATCTGTTAATTAGTTTTAATCATTAGTTAGTCACTGACACCAGGGGCCCACCCCTCTAATTAGCCTGTTAGATTAGTTTAATCCACTTTTAAGCTAACAGAGGCTGACATGTGGGTCCCACTGGAACCACATGTCAGGTTTGACCTGGTCAGCCGCTCTGTTGACTGCTAATGTCATCCCCATGCAATGCTGACGTCATATTCCTTTTCTGTTAATATTAATAATTCCAGATTATTGTTTAAACTTTGAAAATTCATAGAAATTAAACCATAACTCCGATGAAAATGTTTTCTATATGAAAGTTGCTCAGAAAAATCCAATGAATCCGAATATGCGGTCCGCTCATCTGTCACATGCCCCTAGCATGCTGAACATTAATATTCCCCCTCCGGTCATCTGTATGACATAGGTCCGGAACCGGGATTACATTCCCGGTTGAATTCCCCCTTCACCTATATCGTGCAGTACTACGTTAAGTCGACCCTAGTTCTGCTTATCGTCTTGTCATGCTTAATGGTACCTCTGTTTGCTCTGTATTTACTGTTTCTTCCCCCTCTTCTCTCCGGTAGACCCCGAGACCGATGATGCCCCCGTGATCGACTACGTCGACGGCGACCCTTCTTCCCTTCCAGCGGAGCTTCCAGGCAAGCCCCCCCCCCTTGATCATCCCGATATTGCCCATTCCATTCTCTCATGCTTGCATTAGATTTTGCTACTATAATTGATTGCCCCTATTTTGATGCATAACCTGCTTTAGTAACCTGCTTATTTGTTACCTACCTGCTTATCCTAAATTGCTTAGTATAGGTTGGTTAGTGATCCATCAGTGACCTCCACCTGGTCCTTGTTGCCCCTGCTTCATCATCGACAACTGGTCAACGTGATCGACGACCAGAGCCCGACACCTCACATCACATCACGCCCCTTTTGTTGCTCGACTCTGCAGAGTTACCATCGAGTGCCGAGGGTGGAACTTCATACATCACTCCTGATGAGATCTTTGTAGTGTAGCTATTCGGTCGTGGTCATCGAGGGTGATTTCCTCCTTAACCACTTCTGATACAACTCTTCGTGCAACCCCTCAAGTGTGAACCCCGAGGGTGCTTCCTCTTACGTTCACCTTGATGATTACATCGAGTGGAATTCATCGGGGCTGATTCCTCGGGTTTTCCCCTTGATGTTTGGACACACAGATACTTGGACTTTACAACTGCTACTTTGAAAGGTGGGTCGACCCTGAGGGGTACCCGCGAGTGCTGTGGAGACGGGTTAACCTAGAGGGTGCCCGCGAGATAATTACGAGGCGTGGCCGGGCATTCCTAGCCCTTGCCGCAAGTCCTCGAGGCGGGGCAACGGGGTCACATCTTTTGTGAGTCTCTGCTTGTTACCGCGCGTTCCTAATCCACTATGATTTAGATATTTGATCCGAGGGGCCTCTGGCTTGATAGCCCTAACAATCACGTGGGCATAGTATGGGCGTTCTATGTCGTATGCATCAGTCCAAGCTTAATAGACATCAGCGACTGAGCGGCGCGCGCCGGGTTGGACTGGTAAGCACCTACCTTTTTGAAGGAGGTAGCTAGGTCTGCTCATCGGCCGCGTACGCAACATGCATGAGTTCCCGGGGCGATGGCCCATGACCCCTGGGGGCATAGGTTTAGTCCGGCGTGCTCACCTCTCTATTAAGCCTAGGTCGGGTTGCGGCGTATTGTTTGGCCGAGGCCGGGCATGACCCAAGAAAGTGTGTCTGGCCAGAGTTAATCGACCGTGGTGGGTAAGTTGGTGCACCCCTGCAGGGAAGAAACATCTATCGATAGCCTGTCCTACGGTAACAGACACTTGGAGTTGTATCTCGATCGATACAACTAGAACTGGATACTTGAGGTGATAACTGGATAGTAAGGCTCTGGGATTGCTTTCTCACAGGCAGGGCCGGTCCTGAGGGGGGGCAGGAGGGGCGACCGCCCCGGGCCCCCACGATCGAGGGGCCCCCTCCCAGGTACGTACATATAGCGTGTAGCGTACGCATGCAGTGCAGCCGAGCGCACGTAGTGCAGCCGAGCGCAGGTAGTGCTTTCATTCCTCTCCGATCGCTGAATGCGAACGCAAAAAAAAAGATCGCTGGATGCCCAAGGTAGTTGGGCCTGTACTGGGTCGCTCCACCTAGCCCAAGTAGTAATAGCTACGTTGATGTATCTGGAGCGTCTAATCCCCTTAAATAAAGCTGGACCGTCGGTCAGGACCGGGGGCTAGGAGCCAGGGCTACCCTTTTTGCCTAGCTATGAGATCGCCACACGCTTGCTCGAGAAGGAGACCCAAAGATACATAGCCGCGCGTCGGAGCCGGCGGTGCACCGGCGTGTAGTTTGTGGATCTGAGCGTTGTGTGCCAGGTCAATGTCTTCCGCTGTACGTATCACTGACCAATATGCTTCTACAGTTTGGGAACAAGGATTTTATGGTGTAGATCTCAAATAGATTAAGAACAGGATGATGTTCTGGATGCAAATCGTGACGAGTAGTTTTGGGTGGAATTATAGGATGGCACAATAAATTTGCACAACTAGTAGGAGTAACTTTGCACGATTGCAGATTTGATTTCTAATCTATGAAGAATATTTTGAATATCATTTTAATTTATTTGCTCCTCTAATCTTAATTTCTTGGACACTGCTATTTATAGAATAATAATCTTACCATTAAGCAGTCCAAGAACAACTATGCTTTTTGATCAAATTTCTTTTAGCACTATACATGGAGTCATTGTCTTCGAACCTTCTGTACCTGAAACCATATAACTATGATCCATCGTTCTAGTAACCTTGATAATTAGCATGCCTTCGTATTTCCAAGGATGTCTTTAGATAACGACATTCATATATTTTCTATATATAGGGATACTTATAAGATCACAATGAAGATTATGTGGTCAAGTCATGTAATCTTTCGTTTGTACCCACTATTTGTGGTGTTTTTTTTCTCTTTTTGCCGTTTTAGTTGATACTATGTACGTTTCAAACCTATTTATTTCCTTTTAATAAAAATGGCTATGTGCATCATGATGATGCAGAGGCCGGGGTCTTTCCCCTTCTCAAAAAAAATAAGATCACAATGACACAAATATCAAGTGTTCACCAAAAACATTTTTTATATATACATGTATTGATTATTATTAAGGCCCCCAAAATTTAGTTTCGCCCCGGGCCCCTAAAATCTGAGGACCGGCCCTGCTCACAGGGAGTCGAGAAAGGATCTCTGTCCGAGGTTGATAACACTACTACTACTTTAGGTTATGCTACTCTTATCTCTCTTTTGATGCTGCAAGATGCTTGGTGCTGCTTGAAGAGGCTAGTCTTTGATTGGCTAGGCTTTCCCCTTCTCTACTGGCATTTTGCAGTCCAGTCCACAGATACATCCCATTTCATTGATACCGATGCATATGTAATGTAGATCCTTGCTTGCGAGTACTTTGGATGAGTACTCACGGTTGCTTTGTTCCCCCTTTTCCCCGTTTCTTCTTCTCTCTGGTTGATGCAACCAGATGTCGGAGCCCAGGAGCCAGATGCCACCGCTGATGCCTACTACTAAGTGGAGGCCGTTGACGACTAGGAGTAGTTAGGAGGCTCCCAGGCATGAGGCCTTGCCTTTTGGATTGATTTTGCTTTTGTGCTAGCCTTCTTAAGGCAGACTTGTCTAACCTATGTCTGTACTCAGATATTGTTGCTTCCACTGACTCTTGTTTATTCGAGCTTATGTATTCGATCCCTCGAGGCCCCTGGCTTGTAATATAAAGCTTGTATTATTAATTTGTGTCTAGAGTTGTGTTGTGATATCTTCCCATGAGTCCCTGATCTTGATCGTACACATTTGCGCGTATGATTAGTGTACGATTGAATCGGGGGCGTCACACTCGTCCTCGGAGAGCGGAAGGTAGTTGCTATCCTCCGAGTCTTCATTCATGGCCTGTTCTCCAGGGCTGACTTGCCCACCCTCCCGTTCCTCCTGTTCGGAGGTCGGCTCAATGGGGTCTTCATTGTTTTCCGCACCGTCCGGAGTGTTGTCCTCTTCTGTGACGGTATTGCTGTTTTTACTATGGCGTGGCTTAGAGCGGTGTCGTTGACGTCAACACTTCGGCTGTATCTCAGGAGGTTTGTCCTTGACTGGATTTTCATTGTCGTTACCATTTTCTTGGGGTGTATCCACCATGTATATGTCGTACAAGGAGGTGGTTGTCCAACGCCCTATAGGCAGTGGTTCCTGATCCTCTCCGGCATCGTCGTCCATACTGTCGATGTCTTCGGAGTCATAGTCAAGCATGTCGGTTAAGTCATCGACAGTGGCTATAAATTGGGTGGTGGGTGGGGAACAAGTTTCTTCATCATCCACTTCCCATTCGAGCCGGACATAGTTCGGCCAAGAGTTTCCTGACAAGGAGGGGGGTCTTAATGAGTTTAACACGTCGCCAAAAGGCGAGTGCTGGAAAATGTCCGCGTAGCTGAACTCTAATACCGACGCCCAATCAGGTTCGATGGACGTGGACGCACGTGGTCCGGAGCCTATGGCCGGAGACGAGTCCGAGGTTCCGGTAAACAAGCCCAGCCTGATGTTGGGTCTGTGTGCGGCTCGAGCGCCGCTGAGTCTGCGGCCTCCACGGCGGGGTTGAGCTTCCCGTCTTCGGACGGCACAATCTGCTCTGGCTCTAGGGCCAGGGTGGTCACAGGCGCTATCTCCTGTGTGCGGCCAGATGATAGATCTAGGTCATGTTCATCATGGTGGCCGAGGACAGCCGTCATGGGCTCGAATCCGTCGAAGATCAAGTCTTCGCGGATATCGGCCACAAAATTCAGGTTTCCAAATCTGACCTGATGGCCAGGGGCACAGCTATCGATCTACTCTAGACGGACAAACGAGTTGGCCCGCAGTGCGAAGTCGCCGAATACGAAGATCTGTACGGGGAGGAAGATCTCCCACTGGACTGCATTTCTGTAGATGATTGATGGAGCCATCAAGCCTATCTTTGACGACACAGCGGAACTCTCAATGAAAGCACCAATGTCGATCTCAAAACCGGCGGATCTCGGGTAGGGGGTCCCGAACTGCGCGTCTAAGGCTAATGGTAATAGGAGGCGGGGGACACAATGTTTACCCAGGTTCGGGCCCTCTCTATGGAGGCAATACCCTACTTCCTGCTTTGATTGATCTGGATGAATATGAGTATTACAAGAGTTGATCTACCACGAGATCGTAATGGCTAAACCTTAGAAGTCTAGCCTATGAGGTTATGATGATTGTGACTCTAACCCTATAAGTCTAACTCCGGTTTATATAGATACCGAGGGGGACTAGGGTTGTACAAAGTCGGTTACAGAGAAAGGAATCTACATATCCGAATCTCCAAACTTGCCTTCCATGCAAAGGAGAGTCCCATCCGGACACGGGACGAAGTCTTCTATCTTGTATCTTCATATCCCAACAGTCCGGCCAAAGTATGTAGTCCGACTATCCGAGGACCCCTTAGTCCAGGACTCCCTCAGTCACTTCTCCCCACGGCGGACCTTGCGCTTGGTTGCTTGGTTGATGGGGAAAGAGAGCTAGGAGGAAAGTTGCAGAGAATATTGTATGTCGAGGTCAGCCGTCAGCCAACGGAGACAGAGGTAGGGGATGACCCACAAGAAGAAAACGAGTGGATGCCATTTCTCTCACGAGGGATAAGACTAGGAAGCAAAGCGGTGCATGGGCTACACAAAGGACGCGTGGCGCGTATCGGAGGCGGCTTAGGTTGCATTAAAATCAGTCGGGCAATTTTAACACTTCTCCGACATTTCTTTGCTAAGTGTGCACCAAATTTCCCCTTCCTTTGTATTGGTGGGCAATACTAAGAGAGGAAAGACAACATGAGTGATACATATTCGTGCCTAGACATCTTGCTTGTTACTCTTGATGATTTTGCATCCTCTAGATGGTTAAGCGTCATTTTGTGAGAATCTTACGTGTGGATTCGCCTAAGAACAAGTTCGTATGTTCCAAAAAGTTTCCAAAAAACATCACAAGATCTACCATAAGTGTTGGGCAATATGTAAGGAACTTAACACAAGGAGAACAAGACGATGTCTACAATGACCTTAGAGTGTGCTCAGCCTCTCCAAGCATGCATAGAGGTGTCGCCAACAACTTGAACTTGGTAAACAAATCATGTGTCTTCATCAGCCTTACAGTTCTGGATCCTTGTGCTTTATTTTTTTGCACTACTGTTTGTAAGGAATTTTGTTTTACACTGCTTGTGACTTAGCATTTCCTCGTTTTCTCTATTCTGTTTACGATATCTACTAAGTCTCCACCTAATGCTTCGGTTACTCCTTAAATACTTATGTTTATCTTTCATCTATGTCTTCATGTATGCATCTATGTATTGATGCATTTGTTTTCATCTTTGCCTCAGTTTTAGAATTTTTTGTCAAAAGAGACCACCCGCAGGATTGAAATGACAAAAAAGACCACCTTTGAATCAGATTGACAAAAAAGACCCCCTCGCGCGTGGCGGCAGGCGACAAGTGGCTCCTGCCGCCACGACGTGAGGCGGCTGGCCCCGCCGCCATGCTGCCAGGCGGCCAGTTGTGGGCAACAGAAATCCAGGCCAGCGACGGAACAGAGCTAGGTATGGTGGGCCACGCCGCCACTGTATGAGGCGGCCGATACTGTAGCCCTGGGAGCGGCACTGTAGCGATGCACTGCTGCTGCTGGGCCATGCCGCCAACAGTTGAGGCGGCTGGCACTACTTTTTTTTAATGTTGGTAGTTTGTCTACCAAATTCATTGATCAGGGGGAGAAAAACAGGCTACAAGAGAAACCCAGGCGGGTGAGGCACCCAAAGCAAAGAAGAAAGAAAGAGGAAAATAAAAAAACGCCTGCTCTCCTAGAACAACTCAGCCAGGATCAAAAGGAATTCCAGCGCCTGCCAGATTCCAGAGATGGATTTCGTCACGCACTCTCGTAAGGAAAGCTTCCTGGGGCAGTGTCAGGCGTTGGAAAAGTCTCCTGTTCCTTTCCCGCCATATCTCCCAGCATAGTAGTTGGATGATCGATAATGTACCCTTCTTCTTTGATTGTGTTGCACTGTTGTAGCAGTTTCCCATCCAATCTTTGATCGTGGTGACCTGTGGCCAGGACGCCGAAGCTAGCGCCGACATGTTGCATAGTGAGGCAGTTTTGTCCCAAGCATGCCGAGACCAAGGGCACTCGGTTAGAAGGTGCATCGGGGTTTCCAGGTTCCTCTCGCATAGCGGACAGAAGTAGTCGTTGACCCAACCACGACGGAGCAACGCGTCTGCCGTAAGGATTCGTCCCAGTATGGCTGTCCAAATGAAGAAGCGGCACTTTCCAGGTGCCCAGGCCGTCCAGATCAGGTTGTAGTTGTCCATGGGAATAGAGCCCTCAAACTGCAGAAGGTAGGCCGAACGGGCCGTGTACTCCTTCTCGGGAGTGAAACGCCATGTAATTGTGTCTGGATGGCCGACACGCAGTACCACGTCGTCAAGCATGGTTGCGAGCCGGTTCAACTCCGGGAGCAAGTCGTCGGACAGCCCGTGCGCGAGGTCGAGAAGCCAACTGTCGCCGGCCAGCGCCGCCTCAACGGTTCGGTTCTTGCGGGATGCAATCTTGAACAAAGACGGAGCGATGGTCTTGGGACATTGTCCGGCAAGCCACCGGTCATGCCAAAAACTCGCCTTGGAACCATCCCCAATTGTTATGTCCGTGGCCATAGCGAACAGCGTGCGATCCGCATCATCGCAAGGGAGAGGAGATTTAGCCCACGGTCGCGGTGGGTCTTGTCAGGCTAACCAAAGCCATCGCAAGCACAGCGCTGCGCCAGATTTGTTCAGGTCAAGCACGCCTAATCCTCCAAGGTGTTTGGGGCGGCTGGCACTGCTACTGGTGCAAAGCGGGACGAGCTGCACTGTTGCTCCTGCACGCGGCCTGCCGTGGGCTGGCACTATATTGCTAATTAACTAATTTGTCTCGCATATATGCTGCACAGATTGCATCGTTCAACCTTTGATGCAATTTATTTTTAATTCTAGCATTGCGTGTGTCATCATGTCCACTAGAATATATGGGTTTTGATAAATAAAAATGAAGAGGAAACAACCTGCGGTTCGGTTGACTTGATAAAGTTACAGAGAAGACCTATTGATCCATCATAAGTGAGAGTATTGTTAGAACAATTTTAAAGGTAATATATATGCACAAAAATTTTTAAAGGTAATATATATGTGCACCAGCAGCAGTGCAGCTCGTCCCGCTACAGTGCAGCGCGCAGCAGCTACAGTGCCGGCCGCCTGAACGGGTGGTGGGATGGCCCTCCAGCAGCAGTGCGTCGCTACAGTGCCGCTCCCAGGGCTACAGTGCTGGCCGCCTCATCCAATGGCGGCATGGCCCACCATACCCAGCTCCGTTCCGTCGCTGGCCTGGATTTCAGTTGCCAGGGATTGGCCGCCTGGCAGCATGGCGGCGGGGCCGGCCGCCTCACGTCGTGGCGGCAGGTGCCACGTGTCGCTTGGCGCGCCTGCCGCCATGGCGAGGGGGTCTCTTTTGCCAATCCGACCCTGAGGTGGTCTTTTTTGCCATTTTGATCCGGCAGACGGTCTCTTTTGACAAAAAATCCAGTTTTAGTCCTCATTTTCGCTGAAAACTCTATTTCGGTTAAATATTTAGGATCACACCCTCCCCCTCTAACCTTAAGCTTTCATCGATGGATTTTTGATGTTGCGTCAAAATACAGTACGCATTCCCACAAAACAAATACAGTGCATATCGTTCCAAATTCATAGAGCCGGCTTCGCCTTTGGAGTAGGCGGAGCGGAGCGGCAGTGGAAGTTTCTCAAAAACTAAAACCCAAAAAACTCCCGAATGGGCCTTATTACGGTTTTCAGAATTTGTCTTTTCAGAGATGCTAGTGGTCCATCGATTTCATTTAGCCCATGCCTGATGCGAGTATCTCTCAGCCGCCAGACCCAGGTCGGAGCCCCTTGCCGCAGCGCGCGCCGCCGCTCCTCCGCGCCCTCCCCTCCGCGGTTGCCGGCGGCCGCAGCGGATCCGGCGCCCTCACTGGCCATTTCCCTCTGCCTGATTCGGCTTCGGCGAAAGGCCGACCACATACTAGCGCTTCGAGAACTCGATCGACCCTGTTACCGAACAGAGCATTCCATCCATTTTCGCAGGTAGTTCTGCCCAGTGTATGTAACATAACATTCCAATGCCAACCATGTTAGATGCTTAACTGCTGTACTCGTTCCTAGTTAGGGTCCAAGTCTATGCATATCTTAATACTTTTAGCTGATCTTGTGCAGACTTATTATAGTTTTCGTCTCTGTTTGCAGAAATGGATGGATTCTCATGTTAGTGCCTGGCAGTAGCATTAGTGCCCTTGATTAGTTGACCTGGTGACGGTGGGGAAGACATCACCATAGTGTTAACAACAACAAAAACATGTAGTCACAATGGGGAGACTAGAGAGATGAAACTGGGGAGACTGGAAACATGAAAATGGTGTTTGTGAAAATAAACCACCTACCTTACGATGTTGATAGCGTTTACAGAGATGTAGTAACTGAGTTGTTCCCACCAAATTTGTTGATAAAAAGAAAGCATTGCTGTTATGAGAAGAATACTCGGTGCCTGTTATGCAAGGAAATATCAGCCCATCATGCTGTTTATTTGTTGCATTTGAAACACAAAAACCTGCTAACATTTTACAATAGGTTCCTGCAAATGCACACAACAATTCACCTTTTGCATCTTATCTACTTATGCCTATTAGCTTATAACGTCAACAGAGCTAACAAACAGTGTGCACAGCTCAAATATTTACATCAGCTGCATTGCATGTCAATACGAATAGGCAGGATGGTCGTCTTCATCATCATATGACATAAGAGCCTTCAGAATCTCGTCCATTGTCGGCCTCTCGCATCTACCTCCAAGGCATGCAACAGCTATTCTCACTATTGCAGTTGCCTGCTCTAGATCGAAATTCCCCTTCAATCTGGGATCCACTAGATCAATGATCCTCTCAGTAGCCAGAGTCTGTTTGGCCTCCTGGATGAAGTCTGGAAACTCCACTTGTCTTCCGTCAACCATTATGCCACTTGAAACCCTATCTCCAGTCACAATCTCCAGTCACAATCTCCAGAAGCACAACTCCGTAGCTGTAAACATCGACCTTCGCATTGATCGGCGTATTCAATGCCCATTCTGGTGCCATGTAGCCCATTGTGCCTCTCATATGGGTGAAATTGAAGCTAGCACTGTCTCGCTTCGCAAGCTTGGCTAGTCCAAAGTCTGCTATTTTGGCATCGAAATCTCGAGTCAGGAGTATATTTTCTGGCTTCACGTCACAATGGACGATCCACTCGAGGCATTCATGATGTAGATAAGCAAGACCCCTTGCTGCACCCACAGCGATCTTGTACCTTTGGTTCCAGCCGAGCAGACTTTCAGTACTTCTCTCACCAAAGAGGTACTTGTCCAGTGACTCATTCTCCACATACTCGTATACTAATAATCTGTTTTTCCCTTCTGAGCAGAATCCCATCATCCTGACCAAATTTATGTGATTAATCCTTCCAATTAGAGTCACTTCTGCCCAGAATTCCTCTTCTCCCTGTTGGACATTTGTAAGTTTCTTTACTGCAACTATTTTCTTATCTTCAAGTACTCCTCTGTAAACAATTCCAGCACCCCCTCTCCCAATCTCTTCTTTGAACTTTCCAGTTGCTTCCCTCAGTTCTCTGTATGTAAACCGCCTGAACTGGTTTGTTATCATCTTGTATCCATCCTCCATTGATTTGGGCATGTTACTCTTTCTGAAGAAAAGACACCATCCTGTCACAATAACAAGCAACTCTAGAACTCCCAGTATTGCACCAAAGACATACAAGTATATCCACTTTATGTTGTCCTTCTTTATTCCATACATGTTTGCTGATCCTATCATAATCTCTGAACCACTGGGTCTGCAGGTTAGGGTTTTTTGTTTGAAGACCGAGGATGCTGAACCATTGAAACTCTTTGGTACTTTCATGTAGTTGTCTCCTGGGAAATACGGGTACACCTGACCGTTGTAGAGTATGTCTTTAGTATAACACCAACCATCCCCACCCTTGTATGTGAAAGATATACATGAGCTGCTGTTGAGGCAAATGTCCCAACATGCTTCAAATGAGATGGATTGATTAGAACCCAGATCAAAGCCATAGAAGTCTGCATGAGGTTGCTTAACAAATGTAAAGTTATCATGTGGTTGATTGCTGCCAATTGTGAATGTTGGTTTGCATCCCTTGTTCCAGTCTGTTGGATCAACCATCACATATTCTGGAGGACATCTACATTTAAGGCCTTCTGAGTAGTCACAAAGCCCATTCTTGCCGCACAATCCGTGCACATAGCACATCTGTATTACAGCCTGCCCTGTAACCACCCATTTCCTTGCTGACGCATCCAAGCTGTACATTCTAAAATTTCCATCATGATCAATTGTAATCCTCCTCTTGATCCCAGGGCCTGAATCTGAAGCCACTATTTTAAACCCATCACTTGACACAAAATTACCCTTGTCGTCCAGAAATGCGACCCTGGTGCTGTTATATCTATTTCGCCCATTTTTCTGTGCATCGTAATCTGGACTTGGCCAGTAGATGCTTGTAATATCTGGGCCATCATACAACAGGCGCAAGACATTGTCGTTGTCAAAATAGAGGTGATGGTAACCAGAGGCTAACCTTATGTCTTTCTTGAGTTTCTGCCAAGGGAGCAAGGTGTGTGTTGGTGAATCAAAGCTCTGCCATGCGATTTTATTGCTCGAACCATTGATTACGAGGTTGCCAGTGTCGAGGAGGGAAACAATTGTGTGCTTGCCTGAAGATGTCTTGCTTTCCCATACCATGGAGCCATTGGTATCTGCCAGGACCAGGTTTCCATCCTGGTTCAGCGATATTCTGGAGCTGTGAAGGTTCACCGGGGAATAGTAGCCATTTGCCGCGGAGTAGGGATTCGCTGTCCAGACAACCGTTTTCACGGTGGTGTACCAGATGGAGAAGGTGAAAGCATTTGTCCCAACTCGGTGGAAGCCGCAGGAGAAGGTGGTGTCTGGTGAGAGGAGAAAGATTCTGTCATGGTCTTCTGGTCTCATATATGAGCCGGTGGTCATGGTCTGCCATGGGGAAGCAGAAGCACAAGAGCAAAGGTGGAAGGAGAGAGATGAAAGAAGGGCGAGGAAGAGCAGTGCAGCCATTCCCCCCCTCTCCGAGGAGCTCTGCTTTGGGTGGGTATGGAGGTGCAGAGATTAGAGAGTGGTAAGGCTTCTTAAGTTCCAAATGCTTTGCTTTTTAACTAGATGACGATGTGCATTAGCACATAGACCTATTATCTTAGATGCTGAGTTGAACTATTGAAAACTAGACTGAGAAGACAAACTTGTCATGCGGGTCCAGAGTGTACACGTTGTTTTGCTATAGTTAAGGTATTGGGTTGGTTGGCATGATGTCAACTGATGGAACGTTGTGCGTGAAGGATACTGCCAGTTACTATTTACAAATTAGACATAGAAAGGGGCTAATGGACCCGCACTTGCATAATCCAAAATTAGTACTATTAAACTAATAAGACAATGCTGACTAAGTAGGCAGTGGTCACTACTAAATACTAATATAGCAATGTCTTTCGTCAAATCAAAAACCTACCTACTCATGGGACCTCCAATGAGGTTTTTTTTCTCTTAACGACCTTATCTGGTTAACACAAGTTTTTCGTCTTCAGAAGTGAAAAAAAAAAGTTTTTCGTCTTCATTCCAAGTAAAACCAATATGCATATGTGCTGCAGCTTTAGATTTTGCACGATTTGTATATCTTAGCTCTAGCGTTCATAATCTTCTTCACACAAGACCAATTCTGTATCCTGTTTTAGTTATTTAACCATTAACAATAATATAGCAAACTTTTGTGCTTTTGAGTTTCCCTTGAGAAAACTAAACGCCACGCACATGTTGTTTGTGTTGAACTATTCTTATTACCATTGTTTGATAAAGTCCGTTAGGTGGCGGTTGTTTCAGTATTGTTATCTTGTATTGTCGGACTGATTGATGGTTTTCCTTAGGCAGCTGGATAGAATACCGGAGATACTAGTAGTTATTGACAGTATCTCCATGCATGACTTGGCCTAGTAGCTAGTACGTACTGGCTTGATATTTTCTGAAGTACCCAGTCATCATCGTCCTTTAATTTCCACATTGATGTGTCACCATCTTTACCCTAGTGGGCATCTTAGGCAAGAATCAGCATCTCTCCCTGTTTCTTTCTCTCTTTTTTTTGGCCTGGAGAAAAAAAGAAGCAGGGGAGAAACCAGGCAACTGAAATAGTGAATCCACTCTGCATTTTTTGTCAAAACTGTTACCTGAAGAGTACTGTCCCGTCAAAGATGCATATTTGTCAAAGTTACTAGTAGCTCAGAAAGCATATACTCCTGAGAACGAACCTGCAATAAGTGGTGTTATCTGCACCTCGCGAGATTGCAAAACAATCTGCAGTATCATCACCGGAGCTTGAGGGCAGGTTGAACCAGAGATAGATTGTCACCGGAGATGGAGAAGAGGAGATTTTTCCCCGCAAAAGAAGGAAAAGGGAGAAAAGGAGTTTTTGGTACAATCTTCTGGGTGTCTCCTGGATTGTTACAGGCTTGATTTATTTATGACCGCTAGCGCAAATTCGTGTGAACGTTGACCTAGTGACCTGCAAGTATTGGCGCGCCTTTGGCGTATTTGTCTGCTTTTTTTTCTCTGTTGGGTATAGACTGTATTTATAGTCATCGTGTAAAGCCGGGGGCAATAATCAATATCAACATACGCTGCTACTCTGAAAGGGACGCACCCACAGTTTTAGACTTTGATTAGGATGTGTGCAATTTTTTCACACTGCTGTCAGTTTGTTATTGGTCATTGCTTCCGTATTGGTTCCGTGGTTTATTTTTCTGCGTGGCTGGTGCACACTTGCTTGCTTTCAGAAATAGTCCAAGTCATGCGTGGCCCACACAAAACTCAATGTGATTAGGATGAGTGAGTACCCTATTTCAGAAATTTTATCATCGACATCGACACCTATAGCCGATCTGGGGTAAATTCCTATTTTTGGAGCTTAAGCGCTGGATATTAATTTCGTTAGATGATTTATTTTATGTAATCAAGTTCACATGGATACAAAGAATGGTGTTCTAAAGGATCAAAGTCAAGAGCCACACATGGCGACTCACCAGAGCAAAGGTGGAAGGAGAGAGATGAAAGAAGGGCCAGAATGAGCAGGGCAGCCATTTTTCTCCATTACGGGGAGTTCTGCTTTGGGTATTGAGGTGCGTGAGATCAGAGAGTGGTAAGACAGCTTTAAGTTCCAAATGCTTTGCTTTTTTAATTAGATGACGATGTGTATTACAGTATTAGCACATAGACCTATTATCTTAGATTCTGACTTGAACTATTGAAAACTATAGACTGAGAAGAAAAACTTGTCATGCGGGTCCAGAGTGTACACAATGTTTTGCTATAGTTAAGGTACTGGGTTGGTTGGCATGATGTCAACTGATGGAACATTCGGCGTGAAGAGGAGGACCCTATGATTTGTGCCAGTTACTGTTTACAAATAATACATAGAAGGAAGCTATTTTGGATTATGTGTAAATTGAATGGATCCACATTGCATAATCCAAAATTAGTATGAAAGTGCTAATTGATGAGTCAATGCTAACTAATTAGACAGTGGTCACTACTAATATAGCAATGTCTTCCGTCAAATAAGAGAAATGTACACATGGGACCTCCAATGAGTTATGTTTTTCCACGGTCTTATCTGGTTCACACAAGTTTTTCGTCTTCATTCCAAGTAAAACCAAGATGCATATGTGCTGCAGCTTTAGATTGCACGATTTGTATATCTAACTCTTCCGTTCATAATCTTCTTCACACACATGACCAATTCTATATCCGGCTCCGGCTGTGCTCAGCTCGAGGCATGTCCCCCGTTGTTCCTTCATCGATGGCGAGGGGGGAGTGGCGGCTTCTCTGGACGCAGTACCTACCGCTTCAGCTCTGCAAGCCGCTGTTGCAGGCGACGGGCTCGTCGTGCCTCCGGTGCGCCCGGGCCGTGGAGACTGGCGAGGATGTTTCGACCGGGTGGTGGCGTCGACAGTTCCTGTGGCTCCATGCGAGAATGCGTTGGGGGGCTGGCAGCTCGTCTCGAGAGAGCGCCGCTCGGCTCCTGCTGCTTTCCAATGCCCTGCTGTTAATTTGCGATGTCCCCCTCCGGCGTGGCTGAGAGACAGGTGTTTCCGATGCTTGTGTCGAGGTCATCGGGCATACTCCTGTAGGGATCCAATTCGATGCACGGATTGTCTTCGATCTGGCCACATTGCCCGCTTCTGCCATGCTAAGAAGCATGTTCTCCAAGCTTCGCCGCTCCAATGTCCTACTCCATCACCTGCATCCACCAGTGACATCTCCAAGACAAATGTGCAGTTCCAGTCTATCTCGACTGAGCAAGTCGGGTTGGTGGAGGAGACAGAGCTGCTTCGCACCGAGCTTTATGACTGCCTTGCGCGAGTCGGGAGTGTTTTGGGGAGGGCGAAGGCCGCTCTCGCCAAACTAGAGGTGGTGCCAGATGTGTCTTCGCTGCCTGAGCTTCAGATTGGGGTTGTGCCTGATGTGTCCCTACTACCTGAGATCCAAGTTAGTTCTACCGATGGGGAAGCATGCATGTATGGAGATCTCTCCCCTCGTGCTACATCTTGTCGGTTGCCGTTGCCTGTCGTGCCAATTGCTTCTTGGGGTGAAGCTGTTGTCGAGGTCGTGGCTCCGGTGCTGCAGATTATGCCTGAGCTGCAGAAGATTTGTGGGGAGCCTACTTCGCCTAATTCGATGGTGCTTCCTAAGGAGATGGGGTCGCTTGTAGGGTGCTTAGTGTTGCCAACTGCGACCTCACCATCGTCGATGGAGCCCATTCAGCTGCTCGACTTTATGGACAGTGGAGGTTTGGATGCTGCTATTGCTCTCTCACCTGAGGTTGTTGGCCAGGTGGCGTCTGTGGGTGCCAAGGATGATGAGGTAGGTCCTTTGGCACCTAAACCTGAGGCGCTGAAAACCATCCGGCAGCCCATCTTTGACCGTGATGCTATGTTGGCACGTATTGACGAGGTGGTCTTTGTGAAAAAGCTTGACCGCTTGCTCGCCTCCTTGGATGCAGCTTGTCCTAGGTCTGGCAAGGCGGTTGCTTGCCTCCTAGTGGAAGAGGGTTCTACGGGCAAAGTAAAGAAGGTGAAGAAGGCTCTCAGGGCCATAGGCAAGAAGAGTGGCGCCATTGGTAAAGCGTCATCGGCTGTTTGATGGAAGATACTCAGTCCCGCCATCCTCCATCTCCGTCTGGCATCTTCGTGGATTTGGTGACGTCCGATGTATTCAACATTGGTTCCGTTGGGAGTCTCTTTGAGACATCGAAGTGTGAGGGTCTGTTTTGTTACATGTTATGCCTGTTTGTCGGGTTGACCGTGGGGTCATGGAGTTTGTTCTTTAGTGAGTAGTTCGCATGTGGTCTATATGTATCGGTTTTCGCCCGGTTTTTCGTTAATTAACTGGACAATTCTCTTCTTAATTAATCGATGAGGCAAAGCTTTTGCCTCCGTTTCGAAAAAAAAAACAATTCTATATCCTGTTTTAGTTATTTAACCATATAGCAAACTGTTGTGCTTCTAAATTTCCCTTTAGAAACCTGAACGTCACACACATGTTGTTTGTGCTGAACTATTCTTACCATGAAAATTGTTTGATAAAGTCTGTTAGGTGACGGTTGTTTCAGTATTTATTATTTTCGTATTGTCGGCCTATTGACAGTATCTCTATGCATGACTTGGCCTAAGTAGCGAGTATGTACTGGCTTATATTTTCTAAAGTACTCGGTCATCATCGTCCTTTAATTTCCATATTGATGTGTCACCATCTTTTACCCTAGTGGGCATCTTAGCAAAGCAAGAATCAGCATCTCTCCCTGTTTCTTTCTCTCTCTTTTTTGGCCTGGAGAAAAAGAAGAAACAGGGGAGCAACCAGTCAACCGAAACAGTGAACCCACTCTATGCATTTATGTCGAAACTGTGAGTACTGAAGAGTATTGTCCCGTCAAAAATGCATATTTGTCGAAACTACTATAGTACCTTAGAAATTATGTACTCCTGAAAAAGAACCTGCAATAACTGGTGTTATCTGCACTTCGCGAGATTGCAAAAGTATCTGCAGTATAGTCGTATAGACGCCGGAGCTTGAGGGCAGGTCGACGTCGAGGCAGAGATAGATTGTCACCCGAGACAGAGAAGAGGAGGCTTTGGTACAATCTTCTGTTACGGGCTTGATTATTTTATGACCGCTGGCGCAAATTACAAGTATTTTTGTTCTCTGTTCACTGTGGACTGCATTTAGTCCTAGTGTAAAGCCGGGGGATAGCACCCAGTATCAATATATGCTACTCCGCGGTTCTAGACTTTGATTAGGATGTGCGCAGTTTTTTTCACACTGATTTCAGTTGGTTATTGGTCACTTGCTTCCATGTTGGTTCCGTGGTTTATTTTCTGCCTAGTTGGTACGCACTTGCTTGCTTTCAGAGTCTCAGTCATGCGTGGGCCACACAAAAGAGTCTCAGTCATGCGTGGGCCACACAAAAGTCGATGATTAGGATGAGTGAGTACTACTCTATTTCAGTTTTTTATCATCGACGTCGACTTAAATTCCTATTTTTGGAGCTTATAACCGCCGGATACTAATTTCTTTAGATGATTTATTTTATCTAATCAAGTTCAGAGGGATACAAAGAATGGTTTTCTAAGGGCATCTCCAACGGCAGCCTGCCGCGGGATGCGGGAGGACGACATCCAAACGTAGCCGCATACATCTAGCCTACTGGGTTTTTATTTCTAGTCCGCACGATCAAGTAGCCGCATGTAAAGTGTACAGATGTTCAAATAGCCGTATGCAACACTAGTACAAATTTTAAAAAGTTCAAATATTACTCCCTCCATCCCAAAATAAGTGTCTTAAACTTAGTACAACTTCGTACTAAAGTTAATATAAAGTTGAGACACTTATTTTGGGACGGAGGGAGTACATCCCAACATTGTTGTCTCCTTTCACCGCCCACTGATGCTCAATCAGATTTTTCTTCAGCTGCTCGTGAGTTGGTCGATGTCGAATTTGTTGATGCATTTGAATAAACTTCTCAAATGTGGTCGGGTTTTGGTCCGAAAATTAGATAGGATCACCCATATTCTCAAATTCCAGAGTTGCAACAACATCGTCACCCTCATCCTCGGCGATCATGTTGTGTATGATCACACAACATGTCATCATCTCCTACAAGGTTTCCGGATCACATTGTTTAGCAGGTCCACAAACAACTTCAAAGCTGGCCTGCAAAACTCCAAATGCCCTCTTGACATCCTTTCTAGCTGCTTCTTGTCTTTTGGCAAAATGAGCCTTTTTCTAACCAACTGGGTTTGAGATGGTGCTGACAAAGGTAGCCCATGGAGGATAAATATTGTCAATTAGATAGTAGCCCATGTTGTACTCATGTCCATTGATAGTATAGTGACTAGGAGGAGCTTTTCCTCCAGTCAACTTCGCAAACAACGGTGATCGTTGCAGCACATTGATGTCATTGTGAGACACTGGCATGCCAAAGAAAGCATGCAAAATCTAAAGATCATGTGATGCAACTGCTTCAAGAATGATGGTGGGCTTCTTACACTACAAAAAAAGATACATCCGTGACATTTTGGGCCGAACGAATTTTTTTCTGTCATACTTATGACACTTTTGTGACGATAATTGTGACAACCCGGTATCATCATAGATGTGGTGGGCTCCTACTTCTATGACAAAAAATCATGATAGAAAATGGGGTTTTTGTCCTGGGCGGGCCAGAGACGCAGCTGCATGACATTCTTTGGGCCGTCCACGACGGAAAAAACCGTGGTAGAAGCGAGGGCGAGGAAAATTTTGGCGAGTTCCCGGTTACGGTGGGTGGTCGGGGACCGAGCGATGCGCGTTTCTCTCGTACACGTACGCGCGTGTGTGCGAGGCGTTGGGCTCTAACTGAACCCGAGCGAGGCGTCACCTAACTGAACCCGAGCGATTGCATTGCAGGCTACGCGTTACTGAACCCGAGCGATCGATCGATGGCTGTTAACTGAACCCGATCGAGCGATTCCTTCGCTGCTACTAACTGAAGCCGATCGATGTTGCCTCTGGATGAACAGTGCGTTACGAGGGGGGGTGGTGGGTGGGTGGATGAACAGTGAGCGGTGGGGATGGATGAACAGGACCCCCGTGACGTTGCCTCTGGATGAACAGGACCCCGATCGATCGAGCCGGTTGGGGCTAGATGAACAGGACCCCGTGGAGGGCTGGATGAACAGGACGACCCCGTGGAGGGCTGGATGAATAGTAGATGGTGGAGGGGTGGATGAACAATAGCCTGTGGAGGGGTGGTTGAGCATGAGCTCGTGGAGAGGGGTGGTTGAACAGTAGCCGGTGGAGTAGCGTGCGGTGGAGGCTGGATGAACAGGAGCCCGTGGATGAACAGTCGCAGGTGGAGGCTGGAAGAGGTCGACGGTGGATGAACAGTAGCCCGTGGAGGCTGGATGGGGTCGACGGTGGAGATGAATAGTATCCCGTGGAGTCCCGTTTTGCGGTACGCCACACCCCTCCCGATGAACAGGACCCTCGTTTCGATCGTAACGCTCCAACACAAGTCCATTTCGTCCGATTTGCGGTACGCCACACCCCTCCCGATCAACAGGACCCCCGTTTCGACCGTAGGAGGTCCGTTTCCTCCGTTTTGCGGTACGCCAGACCCCTCCCGATGAACAGGATCCCGTTTCAAACGTGGCCGGTCGAACACAAGGCTGTTTCCTCTGTTCTGCGGTATGCCAGGCCTCGTTTCCATCGGCTGTTCCGTCCAAGCCAGTTGGCTCCCACGTGCTTCGTTGCCTCCCGATGAACATGACGCACTCTGTTGCCTCCCCATGAACACGATGGAGACGCAATTTCTCCGTTTCGACCTAGCCATGTCCAGGAGCCCTGACCGTACATACGCGCGAGTAGGCGTTCGAGACCCCGCCCGTATGTACGTACGTGGCCGTATTTACTTTCTTGCACCCTGGCCGCTGTACGTAGGTGTACATGCTACGTGCGTGCCTCTACTACGACACGTGCGCGCCTCTACATCGACCAGTATGTACATACACGTTTGCAACCAGAATGACAACGCTACATACGCTTCGACCAGGTGGGTCCCGACTGTCAGGCACTTCCTTGCGTGCAAAGATGTAGCTGGTGGGTCCTAGCAGTCG
>NC_041385.1:456951012-456991172 GCF_002162155.2 Triticum dicoccoides
CGTTTTTTTGCCCGGACGCACTTCCTTGCGTGTGAAGATGTAGCTGGTGGGTCCCAGCAGTCAGGGGGAAACGTTTTTTCACGAAATACGGTGGCCCGTTAGGTGGGTCCCCGCTGTTAGGTGGAGGAATAATTATTTTGCGCGTAATAAGGGGGCACTTCCTTGCTGCGGCCGTGGACCCAGCTGTCAGCCTCTCCACGTACAGTCCACGTTCGATGAAAGCCGTTCCTTGACCACGTTGACCACGCCGCGTCGAGAGCACCAGGGCGGTGGACGACGGCGAGGCCTAGGAAGGGGACGACACGGAGCCGGGGAAGACGCGGCAGTGGATGCCCACGCGTAGAGGAGTATGAGGGTTCACTGGTTCGCTGCGGTGTGAGGCTACCGTCGTCGCAGAATAACAGGGGGTGTGGGTGAGTAAAGGGATGGCCTGACCAGCGGTGGAAGTAGTAGGGGGCGGTGAGGCCTTCTGTCGCATCACAGCCGACCACGGGAGGCAGGAGCACGAGGCACGACCGGCGCTGGTTTGGGCGGCTGGAGCAAGAAGACCAAAGGTTGAAGAAGCACTAGGGTCATTGGATGGACATCGTACGGTCACTGGAGCTAGAATCGTGCATATTGACTAAGTTGACAAAGCCCTTCGTCCCCGTCAACTCAGTAGGCCCACAAGTCAGCCTGCCACTATACTGGGTCCCAGCTAGCAGGGGGAGTATTCATTTTTTTGTGCGTAATAAAGAGGCACTTCCTTGCATGCAAAGATATAGCTGGTGGGTCCAAACTATTAGCGGCGGTTACATTTTTTTCGCGAAATACAGAGGCCCTTTCGGTGGGTCCCAGATGTCAGGTGGAGGAATCATTATTTTGCGCGTAATAAGGAGGCATTTCCTTGCGTGCGGCCATGGACCCAACTGTCAGCCTCTCCACGCACAGTCCACTTCAGATGCATGTCGGTCGTTGACCACGTTGACCAGGCCGCGCCGAGAGCACCAGGGCGGTCGACGACGGCGAGGCCTAGGAAGGGAACGGCATGGAGGCAGAGAAGACTCGGTAGTTGTTTCCCACGTGGAGGGGAGTACGACTGTACGAGGGTTTACTGGTTCGTCTGCCATCGCCAGAGAATAACAACAGGTGTGGGTGAGTAGAGGGATGGCTAGGCCAGCGATGGGAGTACGGTGGGGTGGTGAGGCATGCGCGGCAGGATAGCCGGCCGTGGGGAGGAGGGAGCAGGCAGTCCTGCCGACGCTTGTTTGAGCGACTGGAGCACGAAGAGCAGAGATTGAAGAAGCACGACGGCCGTTGGATGGAAATCCAACAGTCACTGCTTGTGCGTCAACCTTTTTTTAGGAAAGCCTCAAATCTGTGGAAAACAGCATACAACCTATCTGCCATTATTTCTAATAATTTACAGTCCATTTGCTAATTATTAAGGTTTTTTGGAGCACATATTCTTTTTGTTAGCATTACAACTCATATTGTGGCCACGGTTAAAAAATTATACGAAATTTTGCATATTTCGGTGCGGTCCGAACTGTTTTTAATACCGAAATTTCGAGTCACATTCAAACTGATTTTAAAAAATAAATGTATATCAATATAAAATCCAACAAATTGTCCACGCATAAAAATCAATGCAATTTAAAATCTCGAAATGAAAAAAAGAAATTTGAAACTAATTGCCGGTTTGATGTGTTTTAAAAATGTATAACCCATTTCTCATTACTGATATGCTATTTTCTTGGCCAGCCGAATGAAGCTCTCCTCGTCTTGAAAGATTTGCAGCCCAACAGGCCTGACAAAGCGACTTACTTGGCAAATCACAAAAAAACTGGGCTGTGGCCGCGGACCCAGCTGTGGCCATGGACCCAGCTGTCAGCCTCTCCACGTACAGTACTCTTTCGATGGAAGTCGGTCATTGACCATATTGACCACGCCGTGCTGAGAGCACCAAGGCGGTGGACGACGACGAGGCCTAGGAATGGGATGCCGCGGAGCCGGGGAAGACGCGGCAGTGGATGCCCACGCGGAGAGGAGTACGAGGGTTTACTGGTTCGGCTGCGGCGTGAGGCTGCCGTCGCCGCAGAATAACATGGGGTGTGGGTGAGTAGAGGGATTTCCTCGGCCAGCGGTGGGAGTAGTAGGGGCCGGTGAGGCCTCCGCGGCATCACAACCGGCCACGAGAGGCAAGAGCACGCGGCACGACCGGCGCTACTTTGGGCGGCTAGAGCAAGAAGACCAGAGGTTGAAGAAGCACTATGATCGTTGGATGGACATCGTACGGTCACTGGAGCTAGAATCGTTCATATTGACTAAGTTGACAAAGCCCTCCGTCCCCGTCAACTTAGTAGGCCAACAAGTTAGCCACCCACTATTGTGGGTCCCAGCTAGCAGGGGGGTATTCATTTTTGTGTGCGTAATAAGGAGGCACTTTCTTGCATGCGAAGATATAACTGGTGGGTTCGACCTGTCAGCAGGGGGACGTTTTTTTCGCGAAATACAAAAGCCCTTCCCACGTACAGTCCACGTACAATGCGTAATAAGGAGGAACTTTCCTTGCGTGCGACCATGGACCTCGTGGGTCCCAGCCGTCAGGCTCTCCACGTATAGTCCTCTTCCGATGACTCTCGTATGTTGACCACGCCGCGTCGAGTGCACCGAGGCGGTGGACGACGGCGAGGCCCCAGACTGGAACGACCCGGAGATGGGGAAGACGTGGCAGTGGAGTCGCAGACGGAGAGGAGTGGGAAACTTGACTGGTTCGGGTGCGGGGTGGGCCTACACTCAGCAGAGAATAACAGGAGGTGCGGAGTGGAGGGATGGCCTGGCCGTCGGCGGGGTAGTGTTTCGCTGAGGAGCGCAAAACAACGCCGCTGGACGTTGAAGGCTGGAGCAGGCGGTCCCGGCAGCGCTGGGGGAAGAAGACGAGAGATTGAAGAAGAATGCCGGCCATTGGATGTAAATCCAACGCCTTCTTAGGCTTCGACCTACTGGCTCACATGTCAGCCAGTCCATTTGTTTTAGTCCATTTGGTGGGCTGGGTGAAGCAATGATGTAGCATCTATGCAGCCCGTTTATATATATGGTAGAATTTAAATTCCATTTGCATTTTCTCGAAATCCGCAGACTTGCTGGGCCGGGTGAAAATATCATGTTGGGCTAGACGGAGAAATGTTATAAAACATAAACACATGGTTGCACGTCTATTACTGTATTGGTCAATAAAATCTTTGCAAGCTTATGTATGCAATCACTAGGAGTTAACTTGCCAAGTTATATATAAACTGAAATTATTATTATTTTGTAAGAACTTTCAACTTACAAAATAAAATATCATTTAAATTTGATGAGTTAATAGTATGTGGGGCATTATTATTTTTTAGGCTAGACGTGGGATAGTTGAGTTGGTTCTTGGGAAAAGTACTGGGAGAAAACTCAATTTGCATCGAAAAAGAAAGTGGAAGAAAATTCAGAGACCTGCTGTGTCCGCCTGAGGAGGGGAATATGTTGGGAGGAAGGAGATTCAAAGCACGCCAGCCGAGTGAACTAGTTTTTTTAACGGACAAGTGAACTAGTTACATACATAAGCAAATAGCCACTAAAAAAAGCAACCAGGTTAATGGGTTCTTAAAAGAAATATTTCAGACAAAACAGATAATTACGACACATAGGCTAATGCATGAAACACTCAGATGATAAAGTTGCTTATAAACAGATAAAGTACAACATTTAGACCTTCCTGGCACGCTTGATCATGACGTTGCGGCTGTCCATGTACTCGTCGGTTACGAGAAACAGGCACGCCCTCATGTCCAAGATCTTCCTGCACATGTCATAGCATGTGTATGCGTCCTTGGCCGCGTATGTTATGTAGGCTAGATTCAGAGGTACCTCCCACGTGTTCAGGTCCTTGGTATCGTTGTCTTCTTTCATGTTGGCGTATCAGGGGTCGATGATGGTCTCGGCGAGGTCAACGACGGAGTCCTTCTCCTGCCCGTTGCTGATGATCTTGTATTGCTTCTGGATGTCGACAAGCTTGTTGCATCAGATGGCCGAATCGTCGTGTTCTTCCTTCTTTCCACCGTAGCGAAGGTGCAGTCGGCGCTGCTGAGGAAACGGGCGAATGCTCCAAAACCTCTGATGGCCCTACAGAAGTGGTAGATGAGAACCTCATCCCACACACATACCTGGGCGACGGCGATCTGTTGGTCCCTGTCAGGAGACGAATGGATGGGCATAAGGTCTAGTCCTGCAACCTTGTGCTTTCTTGTCCTGTAGGCACTGCTTGAACTCGGCGAGGCAGAGCTTCACCGAGTCCGGATCGTTGGTGTACATCACATTCAACTTGGTGCAGCCATAGGACTGAATGGCGAACTCAAAGGAGAACTCCTTGCTGAAGTCCATATCCAGTAGGCTCACCCCTCGCATCGCCATTGGAGTCTCTTCAAGTGAACGAGTGTGTAGGCGGCGGCAGCAGTTCTTTTTTCAGCTCTTGGGGAACTGGATTCAACAGTAAACTGAGTGTGTATAGGCGACAATAGTTACTACCCCTCCCTCGTCCGCTGCACGCCCGGCAGAAGATGCACCCTCGGCGCATTCAAATGCCTCCATTAAGAAACCTACTCCGGCCACACATCGGTTCACGAGCGGGTCTGTATTGGTACTGTAATAACAGGAGTTAGTGGTCACTTTACTTAAACTTAATTAGCTTTAGTAGAAATTTATACTTAAAACAAGCAATGCATTGGCTCGTTCTATCAGTGCCACAGGATCAACATGCACAACAATTAGAATTATTATTCTCAGGACGCACACGATCAACACATTTGTCGCACTTTCACAAAGATAATACTACCAAGTTTGAACAATTTGTTATGGTTGTTGTCCTCTAGATCATCATGCCGTGTTTCCCAGCTTGCAGGATTCAGAACCAACAAATAAGATCCAAATAATAAGTACAACAAAGATTCCTACACATCTCATTGATTCCCAACTTGCAAGATTCAGAACCAACAAATAAGATCCAGATAATAAGTACAACAAAGATGCCTACACATCTCATTGATTCCCAGCTTGCAAGATTCAGAACCAACAAATAAGATCCAAATAATAAGTACAACAAAGATGCCTACACATCTCATTGATTCCCAGCTTGCAAGATTCAGAACCAACCCATTAGAGCCTTTTGATAAAGTGAATATCGGGATTAAATCCATCTTGGCTAGCCATGTCATACAATCGAAGAACTTGGCGAATGCTCTTGACCGTCAAAACATCTGTAGTTGAGTATTCCTGTTTGCATAGCACAAACAAGAAGAGCATGATTTCACTTTAATAGTGGCCTCATTGAACTCAACCTGCAGCTCCACTAGGATGAGGTCAACCTCCAGCTCCATGATTCAATTCATGCGCCTTTTTCTGTAGTTCACCTGAAATGAAGCAAAGATTGCATCATTCAGCTAGCAAGAAGTACTTGCTCTCGTGAGCTGGCAGGTTCTTCTTTAGTAGTTGTACTAAAATTGAGGAACATTAAGGTTGGCTGTCCGGCTCATGTATGGTGCAACTATAATTTTCTTATCATTTTGTGCAGTTCCACTAAAATAAAGTGCCATTGTGGTGACAGTGACGGCTCATCTTGCAAAGGCTAATAAAATGTTGCACGAGATTACCAGCAGAACTTGACGGAGATTTTGGAAACTCCAATCACCATTTTGTGCAGTTCCACCGAAATTGAGAGATGTTGCCCACATGACATTTTAGTTGAACTGCACAAGACACTCATTCCAAAAAAAGTATTTTGTGCAGTTCACCAAAAGGTCACAATAGCAACAAGGTGAAATGGATATCCCTATCTGCACAAAAAGATAGAAAGTAAACAGTTGCTGGTCAATAAGAATATACGGAACATATACAAAATGAAAAGAAGCATCTTAATTATGTTTATGGCAATCATGGAAGGGCAGTAGGAATTTTAAAACGTCAGCAATGCTTCATGTTACCAGAAGCATTACGATCAACAATGAGATTCCTCAAATATGGGATTACTTTAATGGTGGCATTGCTTGTTTACCAGACATAGTAAATCAACAACAACTAAAGAGTTGGTTTAAGGGCATGGGACCATGGGGACACCAGGACACTCAGCAGCGTAAAGGAGCAACTTACTTATCATACTGGCGAAAACAGCAGGAGTGCCATTAGTAACACCGTTTAATTGCATCTTATCATTGGAGGCGTTAGATTAACAATAACACTGGTTAGACATGTCCCTAAGGTAACAGTGTGATCGCTTCATTTTACATGCGCCCTTACATTAACAACAGCAAAAGGTTGGTATAAGGACATGCGACAGTGGACGCATCAGCACAATGTACCTACAAGGAGGCATAAAATGGTGATGCCGAGTTTGTTCATGCTATGTGAGTGCAGCAAACCTAATCCTGGAGACCTTGTACTATGTGAGGGCAGCAAATCTAATCCTGGAGACCTTTTACTATGTGAGGGCAGCAAATCTAATCTTGGAGACCTTTTACTATGTGAGGGCAGCAAATCTAATCCTGAGACCTTTTACTATGTGAGGGCAGCAATTCTAATCCTGGAGACATTTTGCTATGTGAGGGAAGCAAATCTAATCCTGGACATACTCTGTTGACTTGTCCACCAACCGCCACTTTCTATCCGTTTTTCAACCAATAATAGATCTGTTCCTTATCCAGTTTGTACTGGGTTTTCCCATTATTTCCCTTTTCAACCAAGAGACCGGTTGGGTATCCGGTCTCTACTACTTTTACCATATTATTTTCTCTTTGAATCAAGTCCTAGATTCATGCTACAACTTTCCCCCTTTCTTCGTTGTTTGAACAAAGCCCTAGATTCGAATGCATGAAGTAGCTTTACCTCTAATAATACTAAAAATTTAGGTGGCTCTGGAAGAGCTGATGGGAGTAGAAAAAGATGCACATGCAGACACGTGGGGAGCTGGGGTAGTAGAGCAAGGCCGCTTTCGAAGAACTTATACCTGAGGGTCGCCGGGATGTCGGCGGCGGCAGGTCAGATCTGCGGACAATACGGCAGGGAGGAAGAAGGGTCGAAGGACCTCCCGAGCCGGCGCTGTGTCAGAGAGAACGACACGGGCAGAGGATCGGGCCCCTCCGGCAGCTGTGGGTTTCCTCCCTCGGCGGCAATGACCGCGTGAACGATGCACCTTTTAGTCCTCTACACACACCGGTCGAAGGGATCCAGCCGGATCTATGACCAGCGGTGAGTAGAGAGAAAATGTCGCTACCGCTATCTTTTTTATATCTGGAGAGGATGAGAGAATGAAGAGAGCAACCCTAGTAAAGCAAGCGCTCAGGCCCCTGCGTACATATATAGTGGAGTGATTATCTTTTTCTCTCCACAACAAGCGTTTCAATTTGTGTACGTGGCATTAAAGAAAAGAAACTCTCTATTTAAGGTGACTACTGTACGACTCCTACTTACTACTAGTACTACTAGTATTTTTCACTTGTGCTCCTCGCCCCTCCATTCATTGAACAACCCCACGGGTGAATAAACATACAGTAAGTATTTATATAGAACGAACAAGCTCGAACTATTTTCGCGTAGTTAAAAGTTGAGGGCGGGGCTTTTCCGGGGCAGTACGCGTGGCAGTTTTTGGGTAGGCGGTTTGACAGAGAGGCGAGGAGGGTGAGCGAGTGGCGGATTCTCAAACATACTGCTGGAAAGGTCGGGCTGTGCGACTTGACGGCGCGTTACTGCTGAAAAGACTTGTGATATGACCACTCACTATAGTCATGAATTACTGGCTCTCCGACCGGGGTGATGCCCCCCTTCCGTTCCACGCTCTAATATGGTGCATGACACATCGACCAGAATGCTGGCTCTCCCACATGTCGGAGTAGTAAGAAGGAGCAAAGAATGAGCGGTGTATACTAGTACTACTACTACTCAGGTCGGAGGAGTGCGAACCACGGCAGCCCAGTGAACCAGCAGCGCGAACCACGACAGCCCAGTGAACAAGCAATGCGAACCACGGTAGCCCAGTGAACCAGCAGTAGAAAACAATGTGGTGATATGGCCATAAAAAACAATGTGCTACGGTCCACACTGTAGCATGTACAGTAACACTCCTCTTTGTTTGGATCCCTGAGTTAGAGCTGGTTTGGTTTGAAATAGCCTCAAATTATCGAAACACGAGGGGTTAGTTTGAGCTAGTTTGCTCTAATCCAGCTAAAAAAACTAGCCCGGTGGAGAGGTTCTAATTGGGTTAGTTATCCTCGGGCCCACTAAAAGAGAACTAAAAAAATATCCCCTGCCCGCACCAGATCGCTCCCCCCTCGCACGACTCCTCTCTGTTCCCCATAGGGCCACCCGCCCAAGCGTCGCTCGCCCTCTCTCTCCTCCGGTCGCCCTCTCCTTCCAGCCTCCGCCGCCCTACTCTGGCCGCCCTCTCCCTCTGGCCTTCGAAGGTCGCCCCGCTCCCCCTTCACCGGTCGTTTTTCTCCCTCTGTCGTGCGCGGCAGCGGCACATCTACCAGGGAGGTCGCAAGAGGGGTGAGTTTGTTCATTCCTTCTATGTCTCACAACCATATCATTGATCTTGCTCGCTCTAGCGCTAATTCTGATCTGGAAAAGTAGATCCTGATCAAACTTGGTATAGATTTGTGGTGCACGCATGGAATTGTTTGATGCTGCTTGAGGAGGTAATAAATCTTTCTAGAGGCCCAAATATTCAGTTCACCTTTCTAGGTATTTTAGTTTCAGGCTTGCATTATTTCTAGAGGCCCAAAGATTCAGTTCACCTTTCTAGGTATTTCAGTTTCAGGCTTGCATTATTTCTAGAGGCCCAAAGATTAAGTTCACCTTTCTAGGTATTTTAGTTTCATGCTTGCATTATTTCTAGAGGCCCAAAGATTAAGTTCCCAGTCGGCGGCAAGCGGCTCGGCAAACCATGCCGGTGTCGACCTCAACTCGCAAGGGCCGGCTTCGGAAGGGTTCCCGGGGCTTGGGCTCTACAGAGCCTTCCTCCAGAGCGACAATGGCGAGCTCCTCCCTCAGTGCGTGAGGGGCTCCAGGCTCCCTCCCTATCGTGAATGACTTCCGTGATGAGTTAGCTCATGCTTTGTTTCATGGAGTGTGTTTTTTGTGAAGCTTGATTGACGACTTGTATGTTTAAGTGGGATATCTCATTTGTATGGACAAAGTAAAAATTATCATGTTTTGCATGCTTGATTTGTAAAGATGGTTCATTTATGTCAATTTTGAGCGGGAGGAGGCCACAGAAGAGCCGACCACACCAAATCCGGCAGGCAATAGGGTCCAAAGTAGTCAAATGATTGAGAAAGAGCATTTATTGTCAATCTAACCCTGCCATCCATACGCCTCTTTGGTTTAGAGTTAGTTCAGGGTTAGAATCTAACTCTAACCTCTAACTGAGTTAGAGTTCTCCTCGTCTTGGTTCATCGCCATCATACTTTTCCCATTCCTGTGTTTTCAGTATCCTGCGAATCAAAGAGGCCCTTTTTTGCGGGAAAAATCAAAGAGGCCCTTAGACTGGTTTAGGTCCGGTCATTTTTTATAAACGTGTTATGTCCAAAATTTAATGAACGTGCTCCGGTTTCTAAGAAAATTATCCAGTTTCATGTAGTAATTCATTCATTTATTTATTCTTCTGTGGGGGGTTTGCATGTAATTCGCGAGGTCTGAAATGTAAAGTACCCCGACATATGCTCCGAGTCGTGCATGCACTACGACCCAGATGCTCTATGTCCCACATGTCGGCGAATGGGAGCACGTGGAAATAGCCTAGGAGTACATATAGGAGGATAAATCCGTCAAAAATATGTACTCTGAAGCGTAGCTGCGGTTCGAAAAGGAGACCTAAAGTGATGACAGCTATAGGTCGCACGCACCCAACTAGTGGTACTACTAGACATACGACTAATTTTTCCCTCAAAAAAAAGAGAGACGAGTGCTCAGTACTCCTGTTCTATCAACACGAGTCCCATTTGACAACAGCGTCGATGCTACAGCTAGCTCTCCTCCCTCGTTTCTCTCTTCTAATTCTAAACTCGGCCGACGCTCGGTGGGCGGGGTGGGTTTGCTCAACTGCGGCCCCACCTCACAGTGAAAACGTTACGACTGGAATAAAAATGCCATATACTCCCCGCGTTCCTAAATATAAGCCTTTTTAGATACTATTTCAAATGGAATACATCATACAAATGTATGCAGACATAGTTTAGAGTGTATATTCACTCATTTTGCTCCGTATGTAGTAGTCACTTGCTGGAATCTTTAGAAAGACTTATATTTGGGAATGGAGGGAGTACCATACTAATAAAACATTAAGGCCACGAGGCGATGCAGTGCTGGTTACAGGAGGCAAGAAGAAGAGATGCATCCATCGACGATGTCCACCTCCTCGACTTAGGGCGCCGGCCCACCGAACGGCGCCTAAGTAGCAGCGGCTTTCGTGGCCAGGTCGACGTGCTTCTGAACAATGGCGTCCAAAGATTCCAGCCGTTAGAAGAAGGCCAACGTCTTTCTGTCCTCGCTTGCCTTGTAGTGGCCTATGTAGACGATTTCCTCGTAGACGTGGATGTGCAGGTCGACGGTTTCTTGCATGGCGAGGCGCTGCGCGGCGAGCGTGACCTCGAGGTGCACATTCTTCGTCGCGACCTCCAGCACCTGTAGGGCCACCAGGGCTTGAAAGAGTTCGTCACCATGGAGGCCGATGAGGGTGGCAGGCAATGAGGAACCTGGGCGTGCGGGCTGGAGCAGTACGGCAAGGTCGTCCGCGCGCTTCTTGACGGCGGTGAACTTGCGGATGGAGTTGACCATCATGTCATCCATGCGAGAGGCGAAGCCGACGTCGGCGAGCGCTACGATGTCGGCGGTCGCCAGCACCATCTGGAAGCGCTGCGCGGTGCGGGGCTGTAGGCCAACGCCTTGGATGATTTGGCACAGCCGACTGCCGCTCGCGTCCATCGCCTCCATTGGTGCTTGTGGCTTCTGGTCACTTGGTCTTGGATTGGAGTGAGCAGTGTTGCGCAGAGACTTGGGAGTAGATGGATTGGAGTGATGGGGTGCCTTTATATGAGAGTCCAAACTCTGTTGCATTCACACCGTGCTGGCTCTATTCTGCTTCTCCAATTAATTTCCTCTGCATGTAATTGAGGATGCATCATTGACCGTTCAACGTCTCGGGAACCGCTACCCTCTCCCTCCTTGGCATTCAAGCACCTATGGAGGCGACTGCCACTCGCGTCTATCGCATGTCAGGAGACGTTCCTGTCGACGACGAGGTTCCTTTGGTGACTTCGTAAATTTCAAGATGATAGTGCCGTGCATATGTGCGTTCATAGGGGTGAGTGTATGCGCGTGTATATGAGCGCTTGCGTCTATACTATGTAAAAAAATGTAAATGCGTGTCAAAAAGAGACTAGTCAGTATACTCAATATTGTGCACCTCAGAGAGGAAAACGATAGAACTACGTATTTACTTACGGTACAGATTCACTCATTTTGCTCCATATGTACTCCGTCTCGGTGTAGTCTAGTCACTTGGTGAAATCTCTAGAAGGGCAAATACTCCTTTCTGGTTTACAGGGCTATACTAGCAAGTAGTTGTATGTACTAGTACAATAGTGGGCTCACATAGCAATTTTGTCTCATGCAAGTGCCTGGCTATATGCGTGCTCCAATATTCGCAACTGCCACGTTCGGGTTGCGCTTGGCTCTTCGCCTCTTCGAGAAGACGAACAATGATGTTACTACTACTGCTTCTACAGTGTCGAATCCACTGCTGCATGTTCGTCCACCGCGAGCGGGAGGGATAGCTTGTTGTAGAAGTAGTATAAGCAAAAGCCTGTCCTCGTTTGCGAGCAACCGCGCATGGGCGAGGGAGAAGGCGTGTAGTAGTAAAATCAAGATTCTCCTCGTTGTACGAGTTGACGCAACACATCATAGCACTGGCCCCACATGCTTGCCTCTAAAGTTGGCTGAAAGATCCGCAATGTACAATATATTTGCTGCAACCTCTAACATTTACCCACCACAAATTAAAATATATATTCCTGTCTTGACCACATGAGCGTGCAAACTACAATCACCAGGGTGACAGGTAGGGCCAGAAGACTATTTTAATTTTTTTAAAAACTTCGAGACGACCACATAGCATGGAGCCGACCCCAATGATTTTAAGCTTACAGGCATGGTACACGCTATCCTAGACTACTCTACACATGAAACTGCCACACGAGTGTCCGGGCCGCGCTTGGTTCTTTGCCTCTTCGGGAAGTCGAACAATGATGGAGTACTACTGCATTGGAGGAGTACCACAATACGCTTCTGGCCATCTGACACCGATTGAACTGCTGCATGTCCACCGTGCGGGAGGGAGCGTGTAGCGAAAGCTCCTCCTAGTCTTGCCAGCCACCACGCTCATGGGCGAGGGAGGGACGCTCCTGCCTTTGCGTGTATGACAGGTGGGCCTGACAGGTGGGGGGCCAACCTGTCATACAGCCAAAGGCAGGTGCAGTTAAGTCTGCGAGGAAGAGGATAATCAAACTTCTCGTTGATGTACGAGTTGACGCGACACATCAAAGCACTGCACTCAATATATTTCAATAATTTGCATTTACCGATGCATTAATTACAACACATGCATGCATGACGTGACTCTCCTTTTGATACTTGCATGTGTTGATTTAATGCACCTTGAAGTAGTATAAAATATGTGACAGTAAAGCTTTGTAATGCCCCGGCCCAAGCGAGAGATGGTTGTGCACGAGGAGGGCGAGATCATGCAGACGGAATAGGACCCGACGATGGAGCTCTCTAAGGTTTCGATGGACCTCACCATGCTCCACAGCCCCTTGTGCCTCTGCCCCTTGATGCCTCCAGTGTATGAGGTTCGAATACACCTCGTCCGTTCGGCTGATTGAGCAAGGTGCAGGTTTCTTGATTGATGTGTTGTTCGATTGATTTCTGCAGTGCAAGGGAGGGCACCTGGCCTGCGCGGACTGCCACGTCGAGCGCCCTGGGAACCAGCGGCAGTGCCAGAAGAGCAAGGTCGGCGGTGGCTTCGACGTGCGGAACACGACGGTGGACGCTGTCCTTTCGTCTGTGAGGGTGGAGTGCCCGCATGAAGGCTGTGGGCTCTACGTCACTTACCACAAGCTCGCCGATCACCAGAGCGTGTGTCCGCTCGCGCCCTGCAAATGCCCCGTGTCTGTCTGCGGCTATGAAGGCCCGCTACCAGCGCTCTACCACCAATCAGCACCGCGCATCCCATGCCCGTGCACAGGATCCAGTACGGCAGGGTGCTCCAGCTGCAAGTGCCACTGTCGGAGCCACGGCTCTTGATGTTCGCGGAGGAGGACGACCGCGTGTTTTTCTTGGTCGGTGGCATGCTCGACATCAGCGCGCCTATCACCGTGTTGGTCGTCTGCATCAGAGCGGGGGCATCCCCACTACCGCACTACGTGGCCAAGCTGTGGGCGAACGGCCCGCCGGGGGAGCCCAAAGGCACGACCGACTCCGTCAAGGTGGAAATGGAGGTGACAAGCAGCAAGGATCCCGGCGACGTCGACGTGCTGGAGTTGACCTTCTTCACAGTTCCGCCCAAGCTGCTGGCCGGGGCTAAGCTGGTGTCCCTCCACATTCAGATTGACAAGCCCACGTCCTAAATGTTTCTATAGTGCCTTTTGTTTATCTTAGTAATATGCTAATATAGGGATTACCTCGGTCTACTTTAGCTTAAGAAATGGTGGGTTTTGGTGGCGATGCAGCAATTACTTCGACATCAGATCAGTAATTTCCAACAGTCGAACATATATTTTGTGTCTGTTGGATATAAAGTTCCTTTGGGTAAGAAGTACTACTTGTCAGCAAAATGGATAAAAGAGATGTATGTAGACGTATTTTAGTTCTAGATACGTCCCGTTTTATCCATTTTGATGACAAGCACTCCCTCCGTTCCACAATACATGCCTTCCATTTGTCGAAATATAGATATATCTAGACATGTTTTAGTATATAGATACATCCATGATAGAGCCAATCGGATGGTTGAGAACACTACAATCCGTAGCTACAGATGCGTGTGTGACTCCCAGATGCAGAGGCCGGGGGTCATCATCCTCCTTTTCAATAAAAAACAGACACATGTGTGAGAGGACGAGTGTGTGTGTGCACCTCTTCTCTTCCTGTATAACGTACTAAACTTAGGGTACAAGTTTTTGTGGGTGGCACGATGGTGCATGCGAGGAGTCCCGAGAGATAGGTTTAATGCATCTGAAAAAAGACTAGCCTATAGCTCGCCACACGGCTATTCCCGTCGAACGCCCCATTAACCGTAAGATATGTATACGATGGTGCCAGTTATCGCACGTACACAGCAGTAGAAAAAGAACTACCATGTCATATGCTACACCACGGCCGAGAACACGTGCCCACGTAACGCCATCCGGGAATAGTGCCGCACTTTGAAACTAGAACCGTCAATAAATTTTGAGCTTGCGTCTCGTCACATTCCAAATTACTCCACGCTATATTGAATTGCAAACCTGTTCACACCGATCACAACCTAAATGGTTTCCTACTTAGGAGCGTATTAGTACCACACTATATTTGCTCCCGTGCACCAAAGTTGGTTGAAAAATCACATTTGTGTCCTCGGGTGAATTTCTAGGTCCCATGCAAAAAATGAGAATAAAATTCAAACATCTAGGCATCGTGGCTCAGTCGAGAACATTGAAAAACTTGGTTTTAAAATCATGAAACTTGGCATGGTGTCATGTCATGGTAGTACCATGCCGTGGTAAAAAAATGGCCGAATAGGAACAAATTTTGGTATAAGTTTCTTGCAAATCGGAGCTTCTCTCAAGAAGGCTCGTGGTTCTGAGAGGGAACGTGTTACCTTTGTGTGCATAATTCAAATTTGAAATACAAGCACATGTTCCAGTGCACCAAAGTTTGTTGAAAAATCACATGTGTGTCCTCGGGTAAATTTCTAGGTTCCATGCAAGAAATGGGAATGAAATTCAAAATTCTGGGCGTCGTGGCTGGGTTGGAAACATTGAGAAACTTAGTTTTTTAATTCCTGTAAATCCAAAACACGCATGAAAAGAATGAAACTTGGCTTGGTGCCATGTCCGATTTGCGAAGGCGCACACATTAACAATCAACAAAGTCATTTTGGAACAAGTGCTGTCAGGTTACAATCGGAAACACAAGTATTATTGAAACTGTGGGCGTTCTATTTACTACCATTTACGTGCCGCCACACGTCTCCATTTTTTATTAGCTAGGAGGCGCCGTGCAGGGTAGCGATTTGAGTACGAGAGGCATGCGATTAGACCCCTGCGCGTGCTTATCGGGAGGAGAGCCCTTTGACCTCCATCTGCCGTCCACCTCTCTCCCAATGTCTCCATTAATGGCGCCCGAGCCTCTGTTTAATGGCGTGGCTATGTCTCACTCCACTGAGATTTAAGAGAGAAAAAAGAAAATCTGAAAGCATGGATCTTGATGTAAGATCCGACGGACCTATATAGCATCTACTGCGACTTATAGCAAGACTGATAAATATATAAGGACGATTAATTGTCTTACATAATTATAAAGATAATTAAAAAAAGCCACATGCGGCTACGCCCGAAATACACAAGGGCAAAATAAGAAGGAAGACAAGGATCTGGCTCGCTGATCTCTACTTTCTTGATGCGTTGCTGCAGTCCGCGGGAACTAGTCTCCGCAGCGAGCGGCGATGAGCTCTTTCGTGTCCTCAAGACGCTGCTTGAGAACATCCACGGATTCCTCCACCAGCCTTTGATCCATGGATTTGCTTGGTTTCAAGTGGATCTAGCCTTCCCCCATCTTTTCCCCACCATCCATCCCCAAAATCTTCCCAAATTTGCCCTAGAAAATTTCCGCCCCAAAATCGCGAAATTTCCGCCCACCCCGTGCCCACGGACCCCAGACCCCGTGTGCACGGCCCCCCGGAAAGTCTCTGGACACCCCGTGCCCATGGGCTTGTACCGTGCGCACGGGACCCCGTGCCCACGGGCCCTAGACCCCGTGCGCACGGCCCCCCCTACAGCAGCCGCGTGCAGTCCACCGTTTTGCCCATAACTTCCACATCCGGAGTCCGATTTTAGCGTTCTTTAGCTTGTTGAGTAGCTATTGAAATCCACCATCCACCTTGATAGGTTCCCACACCATTTAACTCCACCAAAATTTTGACATTTGGGCATCTTTGCCTAGGCCTTCCACCCTATCATCCGCAAAACCACCATAACCTTCCGCAACCTAACCTATTTTGCTCCATTTACCATTAGTGGTTGCTTGAGTAGTGATTTGAGTCTCCTAAGGTGTTTAGGCTACTTAGGGACGGTTGCTTCTTCACAAACCACCACCACCACTTCCACATTGCCATTTCCACTACCACCTTTTGACATTTGTCATTTGAGATTTTGAGTTTGCGGTTTTTACCGTTTCCTAAGGTGTTTCGGCTACTTAGGGACGGGTCTACATCATCTTGGTATCTACATCAAGAACACCGCCACTCATCATCGCAAAGGACGGTAACCTCGACGACACCATTGTATATTCCCCTTGCAATTGCATTGTTAACCCCTAGCCCATTTTGCGTTACTTGCCTATTGAGACTAGCCATTTGATTATTGCCGCCAACGTTACTTGTGCACATTAGTGATCCACCATTCCATTGCATACATACCATATCATCGTGGTGCATATCTTGGTATCATATCCCGTGTCACAAGTTTGTTCCCGCATATACTCAATTGCTATCTTGGTTTGTGCATTGTGCAAAAGTGGCCATAGAAAAAAAGCTTTTAAGCAAAAAGAGAGCAAAGAGCTTGTAAGTAAGTGCCATAGCATCATACCCCATCGCACATAAGATTGTCATATCCGATCATCCTGGATCATCTTGAGAGAAACACCGGGAACCATACATACATAGCATACTTGGGATAGAAAGTTTATCCATTTTGCATCTTATAGGTTGTGCACAAGTGTCGTATCCGCCTATTGAGCAATCGTGCTAGCGTCTCTCTTGAGTTGTGCAACACGAGCGTTTTCCGTGGACTCCACATTTTGTGCTCATTCCTTGGTTGCATGATCGCATTTATCTATCCGTGTGTGTGTTTCCGTGTACCTCATTTGCTATTGGTCTACTTGTTTCACTTGCGAATTTGTGAATCTTTTCCAACATTATTGACTCTTGCTAACATTTTGCATCAATTTTTTGTGCCACTATCCTCACCGAGCTCTACCATAAGCTTTACTTGATAGGTGTGAGTGAACAAGTTTGGTACCAATTCCACTATTCTTTCATTTCACATTGAGTGATACAAGATACATCCTCACCTTTGGGAAAAGGTAACTTGGTATTGTTTATCTCATTTCCTACTCACCTCTACTCGAGTCTTGTGATGGATAGGCAAGGCATTTCCTCTCCGATCTACGACAACAACGACGGCGTGAACAACTACATCACCAAAGCGTCCATCTTCGATCTACAACGACAAATGCAAGGCGCACAATCAAGATTACGAGAGCGCATCGAGAACATCTCCATCGACATTCGTCACTCCGAAGCAAGGAAAAGGGACTACATCGACAAGAAGCTTGCTGCACAAAAGGAGGAGCAAGATGCAAGGATGGAGGAGATTAGAGCCTTGACCAAGTCTTCTTCCCCTTCGTCATCTTCAAGGCGGCGACATTCAAGCCACAAGTCTTCGGAGCACGGCCTCGACGCAAGTGCAAATCGTCCTCGTCCACATCTACATGGCGACCACCATCACGTTCGTGATCAACATCGTCATGAAGGGCAAGTCACCTCCAAGCAACATGTGCACGACGACGACGAACGACATCTTCTACGAGCTCAAGCACGACAACGATATCATCATCATGAAGATGCTCCACAAGTGCAAGTGCACAAGTCCCAACAAGCACGCCAAGTCCAAGCTTCAAGAGCACAAAAGAAGACCGCGAGACGACCACCACCAAGACAGCGCTACGGCTACACCAACCACTTTGGCATCTTCGCCAAGTGCTATCAAGGCATCTTCGCCTTTGGACGTACGACATCTTTGCCTACTTCCCACGAGTACGCCTACAACGACTTCATCAAGTCCAAGGCGACCACCTACGAGCGAGGGAAACACTTCCATCTTCGGAAGCCCCTCAAGGAAGAAGGCCGAGCACGGGACATTCCCTTCGGTCATGGAGACGAGCTACGAGGTGCCACATCATATGGGCCTCCAACACCAAGACGGCGACAAGAAGGTCGAGCAAGGGCCATCCCCTTCGACCACGATGATAGGAGTTGAGCATGGAGACATTTGCACCTACATCTCTCCAACACCCACATATGTCAAGATGCCCCAATTGCCATGTGAGGAGAGCCACCACCGCATGAGTGACATGAGTGACTCCACCATATGTGACATTGAGAGCATTTCCTATGAGAGGATGAGTGTGACCACCACTAGCCCCACACATGAGAGCATGCCACACATCCTATGTGAGGTTGAGCGCCATTTGAGTGACTCCACCAACCATATGAGTGAGTGCATCCTTGAGGGAGTGAGTGAGCCACAACACTTAGTGAGTGAGGTAGTTGACACGGCATGTGAGGCCACCATGATTTCTAACGACTTAACCTCTACTCCTAGTGTGTTTTCTTCTATGGTGCTAGGTCTCCTACATGACGACATGCCTATCCTCGATGAGTCCATCCCTCCAATGGACAATATGATGGCCATGGTGGACGATGATGCACCTCCCACATGGTTCCATCAAGATGAAGATGACAACGAGATGATCTTCCACACCCCACCTACAACACATTAGCGACGCTCCAAAGGTAACATAGGTGATGGTGCTTCTCTTGTCCCACTAGTGGACTATCTTGACATCGATTGCTCCCATGATGTTGACACACCTATTGCCATGCTTCATGCTAGTGAGACTTCTTCATGCCTTGACTTACCTATTTATGATGAATATGATGATGAGCATGTTGAGTTGCCTAGTTGTGATGCTATGCTCCATAGGATATCATGTGAAAATTCTATTGGTCACATCATGTTTGACAACCCATTGAACTTGTCATATGCTATGAGTGAGATCTCCCATATTGCATAATTTCAATCTCAACATAGTAACTATGCATGCCCCATTAAAATAAATCCCATTTGCACTTATGGCATAGATGACGAGATGATGGTCATTGGCTTTTGCTTCTCTTGTGATGATATTGCCATGCTCCCTTTACATGATTTTCGCAATTCATCTACTATGCCATGCCATGATCACATTGCTCCAAATATGCATTGCTTTGGATGTTGTCAATATTCTCCATGTGATGTTGCTACTCATGCTCATGAGGAGACCCCCATAGTTTCCTCATACTTATTCGCAGATTTTGATACATTCCACACTTTGCATGATTTCCATGATAGTGTACACCATATGCATTCCATGAATAACAATGCTCTAGATATTTCTCATGATGCATTACACAATTTGAGTCTCCATTATGCCATACATAATAACAAACCTCTCATGGTGGATGACATGTTTCTATATCACACATCTCATTTATTTGAGCATTGGCTATTTTGTGCTCACCGACACATGCATGTGCGCATCATGATGGATGATGTGTACATCTACCACGCACACACAATTTTTCCTTTGTCTTTGTTTTGTGTAGGTACTCATGTATACTCATCAACCTCCCAATCCCAAGAGTTGACGAAACGAGCTCTTGAGAGCAACGATGCTTTGGGATCCCATGGACTATCCTCACCAATGTCCCCTTCGCGCAAGGACTACGCGCAACTCCTCTACTTGGCTCTCACACGGCTATGGGCCATTTACCACTTCTCACATTATGCTCATTTTACCGTGTTCACTTTGCGTGCTATGCTTGCTCCTATGCCTTTGCCATGCAATTGTGACCCTTGCTTGCATTTACCCATGATGCACCATTATGATATTCCTATGTGTATTTGCATGCTTGGTGGAGATCCTTGTTGCTATTGCCATGTTTATCATGTGCCCCATGCTATTGTTGATTCTTGTGTTGGGAGAGTCATGATGACCCATTGCTATTTACATATGGCCTCTCGCCAATACATTCATGCCATTCTACTCATATCTTGCTTTTATGCTTGTGCTATGTCATGTGATTTACTCATGCCCACTATTTGTACACATGACATGATTGCCATGATTCCTTCTAGTATGTTGCATCTTCGCACTACTAGCATGCTTGAATTGATCGCTATGATAGCTAGCCATGTTGCATCACTCATGTTCCACTATTACTTGCTTTCTTGGGTTGATGACATATATGCCTTGTGTGTTGCATCTAGTTCTTCACATATGCCATGTCCCTTTGCTTATCACATGCTTGACTTGATTGCCTCACACATGTTGAACAATTGCTCTTTTCATTGTGTTGAGTGCCACGATATCTTCACTACACCCTATGCACGTTATGCTCGGATTGTCTTGCACTTGCCCCATGTGTTTGACATTTCACTATACTTGGTGTTGTGAATGATTCCTATGCATACCATAGACCATTTGTTGAGCACTTTGTGCATTCTTGCTATGACCTTGAGGTAGATGCTTGTTCACTTATCACATATATTTGCATCTTGACCTCCCATTTGCATGCTTGTTCCCATGATATACTTGATTGTGCTCAATTTATATGCTCAAATACCATGCCACACTTCTTTGTCAAACCATATGCTATGCTTGATGACAACACTTGTTGGGTGAATCACCTCTTGAATGCTTGGTTTTGCTCTTACGACAACCACATTTTTTTTCCAATTGCTTGTTATCTTTGCTACTTTTGAAGGAATTACAAGATGGCGCGACATTGGAGAGTGCCCATTTGGAACTACAAGATGACGAATGCTTGGTGATCATCCACTTCTACACGACACCATCATCTCTTTCCCATGGTGATTTGGATTTCGATCCGAGGTCGGATCTTTCCCAAGGGGGAGGGGATGATGCGGAGCATCCTATGGACATCACCATGTCAAGAGTTTGTTTGGCAAGTGACACGTGCCACATCTACTTCACATACATAAAGGTGAATCATCTTCTTTACACGTGTTCACTTGACCCCTTTGAGGATGGTATACTACTTGACATTCCTTCCGTGTGCATTCATAGGTATTATCGGAGCTTCAAACATAGCGAGGACGAGTTCATGCGGAAGAGAACATCTACACCATCCAAGAGGGAAGCCTGGAAGCGGAGAAGGAAGCGCCAAGAAGAAGGCAATAGCTCCCAGGCGACCCCGTGCGCACGGGCCCCTCCAACCCCATGCCCACGGGCCTCCCAGGCTGACGGTCCTGAAGACCCCGTGCGCACGGGCGTGTACCGTGCCCACGGGACCCCCGTGTCCACGGGCCGCACGGATCCCGTGCGCACGGGCCCTTGCGTCCGGTCCCTGGATACCCCGTGCGCACAGGCTCCCCTTACCCCGTGCACACGGGGCCCCCTGTGTGATGCTGTGGGCTTTGCCCTTGTTTTACCATTTCGCCCCCACCTATTCTCCTTCTTTGCCTAGTACTATATATACTCCTTCATCTCCTCCATTTAGACTAAGCAAAGGATATGTTAGACATATGAGAGCTTTGCTCCATGGATCCACTCCACTAGGAGATCAAGACCTCCTCTTGGAGTGACCTAGCTCAAGACCCCCTTGTGGGAAGGATCTATCTAGATCATCAAGCCCTCATCTCCTTCATAGGATTTGGGATGAACTCTACCATGTATCTTATTTCCCTTTGTTGTTCATGTACCTTGTGGATCTTATGTGTTTGATTGTCTAGTGGATGTGTGATTTGACTTGTTCTTGAGTGTTCCTCTTGTTTTCCCTCCTTTGTTCATCTTGTTCTTGGGGATTCCACCTCCAATTCGTGAAAGATCTCCTCTCTAGGGTTCCACCCTACATCACCAATTCAGCCAAAAATTATACATATGAAAACCGGGTTTAGATTATCCCGAACATCTCGCTACCTAGACCAATAATGTACTATGATTTGAATTCAACATAAAATGGATACAAATATTTGAATTGGAGAGCGTATGGTACATGTAGTTCATAGTGAAATATGATTACTGCTATATGCATGTTTTTTGTTATCAAGATAATATTTAAATTATTGTATAAGTTGACAACAATCGTATTCAAATAAGGAAAATTGATTCAAATTTAGTCCATATGGTAGACGACAATATATATGTTCACATGGTGGAGTAAAATGTTCATATATGATGGAAGATCAAAATGTACGACTACATCAATTATAAACCGCAAGGTCACCTAACGATATATTTGAATTCAACATAACGTGGATTCAAAAATTGAAATTCGAGATCCTGGCATTTGTAATCATATAAAAAGGGACATTACTCTTTCTTTTGGTGGGAATTGATTTTTTTGTTGCTGTTGAGGGAAGTGTGAATCGATTTGGTACTATGCAGGGTAATCTTGTTCTCCCGATTTTTTTACATTTTTCTTGTAGTTTTTTCAATGACATCTATAGCAATATACTCCCTCCGTCGGCAAATACTTGTCATCAAAATGAATGAAAATGGATGTATCTAAAACTAAAATACATCTAGATACATCCATTTCAATGACAAGTATTTTCGGATGGAGGGAGTAGTAAAGGGGGACATGACTCTCTTGTGTCTTGTATGAATTGTTTTTTTACACATTAAGTTTGTTCTGCCGAACAAGGAGTCCGCACCTTGTTATCCCGAAATTTTCAAGCTCGAGTATCTTTTGTCTCACCTGCTTTAAAACTCCCGCCTCTTCAACCCGCGCCACGCCTTGTTATCCAAAAATTTCGACGCGCGCGAAAACTCCTTCCTCATCCAAAATAGGTCTCGCAACCCAGACACGCGAAACCCCCCTTCTACCCCTCAGCCAGAAATGAAGCTCCACGTCGCGATGTCAAAACCGGTGGGGGTACACTGGTAACTTACCCTAAATTTCGGACAAGCTCGCCCCTAAGCTTGGCTCCCCCTCCCCCTTCACCCCCCATTCGTACACCGAGGCAGCCAAAACCCGCGAAACTCCACACTCCTCCGTCGGCCTCCTGACCGCCGCCCAGCCGGAGACTCTTCCCTGACTACGTCGTCCACCGCAACAGCTCGCCATCCCTCATCCACCGCACCGGATGAGGATCCGTCATCGATCTCGTCGTCCCGCCAGATCAGCCACCCCGTCCTCCACCTCCAAGGAGCTGCCCCGATGTTCACCTCATCTATCGCGCCACCTCAATCTCCACAGTGCCGTCTTGACCTGCCCCACCGGAACCACATCACCCTCACCAATTCCTCCAATGAAGCCGAGGCCAACTCGGCGCCACCAAGGAGGTTCTGCACTCACCGCTGCATTTTATCTTTTATTCGATCTCACGGGGCTGCCGATGCTCGACACCGAGCAGACATGGCGGGTCTCCATCGATGACGCCGTCGCTGGCCACATCATCCACATCGTCTCTCTCCCATGTCATTGCTTCCTCGGCGGCGACTTCCACAACGGCACTAGCTACAGCTGCTCTGGCTCTCGCTCATGCTGCGGCTCTGTTCTTGCTGTCGGTCGCACTGCTACACTGCTCTTGCTTTCGTCCGTGCCGCTGCTCTGCTCTTGCTCTTGCTTGCGCTGCTGCTGCTGCACGACCTCCGGCAGCTACATGAGTTGCTGCTTTATCACTCGCTCACGGTGCTACTGCATGACTTGCTCTCTGCTAGTGTGTTCCCTGCTTGAGCGTCTGCTGATTTAGATCACTGCTTCTCTGCTACTAGTGCTCGAATGCCCTAAACATCTATTGCAATGCTCTTCTACTAGTTCAATCAGTTTCGATAGTAAAATTCAGTTTCGACTGTAAAGTTCATTTTCTTCAATTAAGTTCAGAGTGAATAGTACTCACAACATCTGTTGGAGCAGCCGTGGTGCGGCTGATGCGTTTTACATCTAGCACTTTTTGGTGATGTATTTTACATCATCTATTGCAGATGATATTAGGGTCCCACTTCAGGTTAATGTTGTCTGTCTTGTCCTGCTTCAGCCTCATCGCCGTACACCTCACCGGAGCTGCTCCAACGACGGAACCTTCCATCACAGCAGAGCAGTACCCTCGGTGCCATTTACAGAAGCCTCGGATCTTCTTCCCCGCCTCCGACAATCACACCAGCATCACCATCCTCCACGTCCAACCCAATGATGCAGAGGTCCACAAGGCTATGCCAAAGAGGTTGTACACTCGTCGCATCACTTTGTTACTCTGCATTCATGTCGATCCCTCAGGGATCCTTTGCTATGGAACTACTATTCGTGCAAATCTGTTAGAAGGAGTAGAGCAAAGCAAAATTGGAGGATTTTTTTCCTTTGGTGTCTCTTTCAAAGAAAAAACGTAGGAATTTTATTCACTTGGACGTCCTTTTCAAATTAATATGCATGAAGAACAGAACTAATTGCATTACTGGCATAATAAGATTCTTATTTTTTCATTTTCATGTGGTTTGACTTTAATTTGACCACGTTTCTCCATTCCTGTGTTCTTCCAATTCATGTGAACCAAACACCCAGGTTGACTGAAATCCTATGTTTCCAAATGCTATGTTTTGCACGTGCATTCCTATCCTATTCCTGTGTTTTTCCTGTCCTTGCATTTATAGAATCCTCCAACTCTAAGGAGCCCTTACAGATTTACTTCATTTTCAGATAGGCGTCAAAGAAAACTCTGTGTGTTATGTCCTGCTCCTGCCGTGCCATCATCCACCCCACCTGAGGTGCACCATCGACAGAAGCGTTCACTGCAGCAGAGATCCCCCCTGCAGACTTTCTTTTACCGCCTCAGATCATCTTCCCCATTGCCGGCAGCCACACCAACTGCATTACCATCATCGACTAAGCAGATGAACCTGAGGACTACACAGTTCCGGAAGAGAGGTCGCAGTCTTTCGTGTTTCTTACGTTATACATCGGTTATTATTACCTGCTACTTTATCGTTCAAACTTGAGTTTTGAAATGCCCATGGGTCTCATATTGAGCCAGCAACAAATAGTATATGTCTACTATCTGGTTCATCTGGGGTCTTTTATGTGGTTCATGTTGGGTGGGCAACAAACAATAGATGATGCTTATCTATCTTTTTAAACTAAAGCTATAATCTACCTGCTATCATTAGTTTTGGATCCATCCACTCGTTTGCTACCATCAGTCTTGATTTTTGCATGCACCCCTTAGCCTTACAAAATCTAACTATTTTTTTTATTATCCATGTCAAATATTGTACACAATCGTACTGAACATGTAGAGAAAAAGAGAAGACTGTTGTGTGGGAATATAATGTCATGTAGACGCCGGTCCATGGTGGGTGAAGTGCCCCCCCTCCCGCATTTCCAGATTGTAATCCAGAGGAAGATAACTGTTCAGATGGGGATTCAGAAGGAGCCGACCACGCCTGTTTAGCACCTGAGGTGTTTGCTCTAACCTGGCATGCCGATGTTGGTCATATCATGCATATGGTGCCTTGCATTGCTTACATTATACATCTTATATGTCATCAGCTTAGTTTAGATTTGCTTCGTGTGAATGCCACCTATTTGGTTTCTATATCATACTCCCACCATTCCTAAATATTTGTCTTTTTAGAGATTTCAACAAGTGACTACATACGGAACAAAATTAGTGAATCTACAGTCTAAAATATGTATATATACATCCGTATGTGGTAGTCCATTTGAAATCTCTAAAAAGACACATATTTAGGAACGGAGGGAGTATATGGGAATTATGCAATGCCATCTTCTTTAGCCAGGCATCGTATACGTGAATCATGCAATGCCATCCTGTTTAGCCAGTCATCGTATATGTGAATTATATCATGCCATATTTTTTCCATAATGTATTCCATTTGTCAACAATGTTTATACATGCATCTACTCTTCCCATGCATCAGCCATTTGAGTTGGTCATGGGAAAATCTGGAGTGAAAACAAGGTCTTCTGAGCAGTTAGTGCTACCCATCAATGCAGATTTCTTGCTGGTTACAGATAGCTCCTTAGTGGAGGATTCAGAGATAGATGACCAGTCGTATCCCCCCCCCCCCCGAGGTGCATGCCCTAACTTGGCTGGGTTATATTGCTCATATCATGCATATGGTGTCTTGCATTGCCATGCCATCTGCTTAGATTAGACATGCTTTGTGTGAATGCCTCCTGTTTGCTTTCTATATCAGATATGTGAATTATGCAATGCCATGTTTTTCAGCCAGTTATCATATATGTGAATTATGCACCGCCATGTAGCTAGGCATCATATATGTGAATTATCTCACGCCATCTTTTTTTCATTGCGTATTCCATTTGTCGACAATCTGTGTATATTGAACTACTCTTCATGTGTATCAGCCATTTGAGCCGGTTATGGGAAAATCTAGAGTGAAAACAAGGTCTTCAGAGCAGACAATGGTACTTGTTGAAGCATATATCTCGATGGTTACAGGGAGCTCCTCAGAGGAGGATTCAGAGACAGATGACTAGTCCTACATCCCACCTGAGGTGTATGCTCTAAGTTGCAATGTTTATATTTCTCATATGATGCATATGGTGTCTTGCATTGCTTAGTTTAGACAACATATGCACAATATTGAATTCCATCTGCTTAGTTTAGAGATCATACATGCGAGTGCCAGCTGCTTAGTATATGAATCAATTATGTCAATTATATCATGCCATCCTATATACTTAGACAACATGTATGTGAATTATTTCATCCCAACCTATTTTAGAAAGACATCATATAGTTTTGTCATGTCATCCTGTTTAGGTACTCATCATATGTTGAATTATGCCATTATATCATGTTAAGTTATCCATCATATATCTCAAACTGTGTCATGCTATCCTGTTTAGTTAGGCATCATATATGTGAAATTGTGTCATGCTATCCTGTTTGGTTAGACAACATATATGTGAATTACCACATCTGTCTGTACGTTCAATTTCTTTTCTTGTTTATCAGCCATTTGAATTGGAGGGGGTGATGGCAGTATCTAAGGGAGCAAAAACCCGTTCTTCACAAAAGATAGTGCTACCCGTCGATGCAGATAGAACCATGGTTGTACTGGCTCACAAACTAGCCCCACCACACATAATCGAGACTCTTGCAGGTTGCACACTTACACCGTTGGGTAGAGAACCAGCTACAACCCATCTAACCGCAACCCCAGCGGATAGTAACCCACTTCTAGTTGACAAAGCACCAAGTCCACCACAGAGTACCCCCACACGAGCAGTTTGTAAAGCTACCGCAGTGCCCAAAGCATGAAGACCACCACAGCTAACCCAAACTCCATGTTTAAAGAAGAAGAGCAATTGTTCTCAGGTCAGATTCCGTAGCTATGGTCCATACTTCTTTGCTGTTGCATCACTATATTTACTCATACCAACTACTTTCGAATTTAAAGGATCCAATTGAAACTCCAATGGCGCAACAGGTATGTTTTAAGCCTATTTCTTTAACTGGATTGTTGTTCTAACTTCTTTCTCTATGTTGATTCCAGTTTAAGTTGTATAAACAGTTATGTTCTCATGTGATGCACATTACAAGTGCTGCCAATGCTGTGTAGTTCTCACACTTATATTCTGTCTATGCTGTTGTATCTTAAAAATATATGAGTTGAACCGTGTCTCTATCTTGATTAGGCAACATAAACTAGAATGATATGGACAATACAGTGACCATAGTACATAGATATATGTTTGTTTCATGCTGTTATCCTGTCCACCTTACTACTGAACCGGTTTACCAAAATGAGTTTCGTATACTACAAGCTAAACCTGTGATGTGTCTGCTTGTTTCTCTTGTAGTATGCAAACAGAATATTGGAGAAGATCACCCCACTATGCAATGGTAGAGAAAGTAATGCAGATAAGGTTCAAGATAGTGAGACAACCCTGTTGGTCTCCAAGAAAGGGATAAAAACGATCTTGTAGACAGTGAGAAAACCCCACGGTCCTGCGTTGATGAGTGTTCGAGTTACTGGCCAGTACCGCTGGCACAAGCTCTTCGAACTCGCTACCTTAATCACTTCGGCTTCTTCAGTCTCAGCTACAAGTTGAAAGGCATCAGTCAGCTGTGCTGCGACAAGAAGCTGAAGGACTGAGGAAGTCCCTGCAAAATTCAGATGCGTACTTTCTTGTGCAACAACAAGCGCTAGAGGAGTTAAGCGCCAAACAAGAGAAAGTTAATAAGCTTGCTAAGCATCTTACCAGCATTATGGTTACCCAGGATATTGTTTCTTGAGCTCTTCTAAAGTGGTTTCAGTTCTGGATTGTTTTGCTGCGGCATTTTATATGTTGCTTTGTTCCCTATATTTGCATTGGTGGCGAACTTTGATGCCTAGTGGATGTAATATGTGTAATAGCCGTGATAGCCTAGCATAAGTTGATTGCTTATTTATTTCCCTGTTGTCTTGTTTATTTGTTTGCTTGTAGTCAGTGCAGTTCTTTTTCCGCGGTTTGCTAGTGGCCGCAATAACCTATTTTTTAAAACTAGGCCACAATAACCATGGGCTACATATTTACTATAGTGGCACTGGGACTCCTACCAGCCGTAGAAACAATGGGCCTTCTACGGCCCGTAGACATAATGGGCCTTCTACGGGCCATATCATCAATGGGCCTTATATGGGCCGGACGATCGATCGGCCAAACATGGGCCAATAACAGACTGCATTATGGTCGTAAATGGGCTAGAGTTGGAATCGTCCGTTCATGGGCCGACCATAACGTGCCGTCGTTAATAGGCCGTATTTGATGACGCTATGAAAATGGCCCAACGTATTAACGGGCCACAAACGGGCCGACTGTAACAACAGGCTGAATTTGGCCCACAAGCAGAAAATGACAGTAATGGGCCGTAAGTAACCAAATGCTGGAAATGAGCCCAAGAATAAATGGGCCCTGAGAAGGCTGAAAGATAACATGGGCTGGAAATGGCCCAATGGAATAATGGGCCGTTAATGGGTATAAAGTGATACACTGTTCATTACGGGTCAGTTTCAGCACGGGCCATTAAAGGGCCAAGAGTTACAAAGGGCTTCATATGGGCCGAAAGACGTCATGGGCCATACATGGGCCGGAAGTTAAAACAGGCTGGAATCATATTGGACGACCCAGATGACGCTACTGGGCCTAATTTGGATAGGCCGTCATGGGCTCTGTGTTTGCGGCTATAAATGGGCTATATGCGAACATGCCGTTAAGAGGCTTTCCGAGGGCCGGCCCGCCACCTTTTGACCATGTCAAACGGGTCGGTCTTTTCACAGGAATGGGCCTCTGTTGGGCCGTGCCATGTGTTGACGTATCATAGGCACCTTCTATACAATGAGTGGATGACATCTATCCCAACGATGAGCCGACACGTGTTTCCTCCAGCCAATGATGATTTTACACGTGGAAAATCCCCATTGGTCAGGGCTGTTAACGGGTTATCGGATCCAAAACCCGACCCGATAGCTCAACGGCGTTCCATTAAGGTGGATGCCACGTGTCGGTCACCCTTGACGAAAGCACTTCTGTGATGCGCGATTTATCGTCATGGAAGTGGACACTTCCGTGATGATAATTTTGGTAATGTCATGGAACACTTCTACGATAGCACATGTACGACTATCTTGATTCTGGCATAAAATCATCATGGATGTACATGCATGAAAAAAAACACGACCTACTGTGACAAACACATATCATCACGGAAGTGTATTTTTTTGTAGTGTTAACATGACCTTGATATTGCCCTTATGAAGCCTTCGGGCAGTTCTTCCATTTTCAATGCATGCAGTCAAGAGATCCAAGCAAGCATGGCCATCCTCTTGCTTTTGAGATTGCCAGGAGCCTCTCGATGTCTGCCAGTTGGTTCTCTCAGGTATTGAGGTCCGAACACCTTGACCACAGTAGTTGCAAACTTGATCATGGCATCACCTCATGTGCTCTCAGACATCCGTAGGTACTCGTCCCACGAATCAGCGGCCATGCCAGCCGTGCACTTTTGGTAACCAAGGAAGCCAATCGTTCCCACGGTGTCCTTCAGGATGAAGTAGTCATCGTAGGACCGGACGCCATGGTACAAATGATCGAAGACAGTCTTGTGATTCCAAAAACATTGGTGAAAATGGTCAGCGAATAGTGCATCGAGGGAAAAGTAGTCGGCCATCAGTGTCAAGTGCCCGTGCGCCCTGTTGCGGTTGAGCACTCGATGACCCTTGATCAAGCCCTTGAAATTGAGAACATGCTCCTCTGCATGCTCCGTGTCTTCAAGGACCGCCTGCATCATCATCATCTCATCGAAGTACTCGTCGTCCGACTCAACATACTGCTCGTATATGTACTCCAAATCGGAATCCATTGCTAAAAAGAAGAAGGGATAACTGTTTTCAGCTTCGGTAATTCATCAAACAATTGCCGGGTACGGTAGATGATGGTACCTGGCGGGTCGGTCGGAGGAAAGGGGGTTGAATGGAGATGCAGGAGAAGCGGCGGGGCTGAAGGACCGCCGCGCTGGGCCCTCACCCCACCGTATCATCTGTCGCTAGAGCTCCACTATATCTTCCGTGCACATGAGGGAGGAAGAGGGAGTGTAAGTGCATCTAGTGCCACCCTTTCTTGGTTTTGGAGTATTGATGACAAACTTGGTTAAGGGACTAATGTGTTTGTGAGATTCATAGGAGAACGCATGCATAAGTCTCTAGATATTCGGTTTACCAATCAAAGATGACCCCTAAAAATGTATGAAGACATTGAAGATGATGGTGGTTCACGAAGACATTCATATTGAAGATAATGGGACACAAAGACTTTCGCTTGAAGACAATGGAACGCGAAGAATTAATCTTTTGGTAGTTTCATTTTCTTCTTTCCTGAGTCATAGGAACCACCACACAGTTAAGTGGGGCCGAGGTAAACAAAGTCAGAAACTGATTTGATGCTCAACCTAAAATCCTATTTCTTCAAGTAGGAAACCTCTTCCAGAGTTGGTTGAGTCAACATTACTTGGAGCCCAAGTCAAGCTGTCGCGTGTGTTTGAAATCCGACCGTTGGACAAGTGTTGGTTGTCCACTAACCCAGGGTCACTTCGCACATCTCATGTCAGGTTGCCTCCTTGCTGTAAATAGCCACCCCTCCACAATAAATTGGTGGCTGCTTCGGGTTACTACACGGATTTTGTCGTTTGAGAGCAACCCACCTCAAATCCTTTGACAAAGAATCCTTGCGAGGACAAAACCCAAAACACCTAGAGCCCAAAAGTGATTGAGCATCACTGAAGCCTTTCTGTTCTGCGTGTATCGAAGACTTGTTACACTTGAAGACTGTGATCTTCCAGTCAGTTAGGCGTCACATTTTGAGCATCCAAGAGTCATTGTGGATTGCTGGCGAACAAAGGCTGTGAAGGTTTGGAAGTCTACCTGGAAGACTTATCTGAGTGATTGGGGGAGATTTGCGGATCCTAGCTCAAGGGGGATAATGTGAAGACTAGGTCTTTTGAGTTCAATATCAGCCTCACTGACAAGACATATAGTTGTCACAACAACTGGAACTGGTCAAACAAATCATTTTTCTTTTCCGAGATACTAGTTCTATCACTTCTCTCCTTACTACTTAGTTTCGTGAAGACTTTGTATGCTCGTTCTGTTTGAAGACATTGTGTGAAGACATTACCTCTGATTACATCTTTATCTTCGCACTATCTTCCTTAACTGTTCCGTTCTACCTAGTTGTTGTTTGTCTTTACATCTTATATCTAGTGTTGCTGTTCTACCAGCATGACTAGTGTAGCTTATCTTCCGTTGTTTCCTGTTTAGTTATTGTTTTGCGTGTCTTCGAAGACGTTGTCTGTCTTGAAGACTTTCATAAAATCACCTATTCACCCCCCTCTAGTAGATAACCAGCACTTTCAATTGGTATCCACATGAGCCGACGTTGTCTGTCTTGAAGACTTTCCCTTGTTCTGTGTGATTCGGTTTAACCACATGGAGTTTTAGCTATGTCCACTACAGGGGCAATCAAGGTTTCCACTGCGTGCCCCGTCTTTGATGGCACTGATTATCCCTCCTAGAAGATTATGATGTGCAAACATTTCAAAGAGACCAATCAAGATCTATGGACTGTCATCGAGCAGGGCTTGACAGAACTTTGCAAGAAGGTGTGTGCTGAGGACAGTAGCAGTTTCACACAACTGGATGCTCAGGTGAAATGCATCATATGCTCTCGACTGTCCAAAGATTAGTTCACTTTTATATGCCATATGTACTCAGCTAAATTCATCTGGGACAAGATTTCTAATGTCTATGAGGGTGCCTTTACCCATCATGATCCTTGGTTTGAGGAGTTCAAGAAATCCCTAAACACTGTGGAAGTTGATCCTACACGAATGCTTCCGATCTCTATCTAATGGCCAAGGGTGTCAAGGTACCTAAACATCCCTCATTCTCCTCAAATGAAGTGATGAAAACTTGACTCCCAACTACTCAAAGCTTGCTAAAATTGTTGGGAATCGTTGCATGGAAAACAAAAAAAATCTGTGCACATGCAATGATCTATCCATGGAGATGCATAGCAATGAGGGGGAGAGTGTGTCCACGTACCCTCGTAGACCGTAAGCGGAAGCGTTTCACAACGCGGTTGATGTAGTCAAACTTTCTTTGCGCTCCAACCGATCTAGTACCAAACGCACGACACCTCTGTGTTCTGCACATGTTCAGCTCGGTGACGTCCTCCGCCTTCTTGATCTAGGAAGACGACGAGGTAGTAGATGAGTTCTGGTAGCACGGCGGCATGGTGACGGTGATGGTGAAGTGATCTCCGCAGGGCTTCACCTAAGCACTACGAAAATATGACCGAGGGTGTAAACGGTGGAGGAGGCGCCGCACACGGCTAGGCAATTGTCTGTCGTGTGCTAGGTTCCCCTCCCACATATATATAGGTGGGAGGGAGGGAGGAGCAGCCAAAGGAGGCGCCCAAGTAGGAGGAATCCTACTTGGGGTCCCTCCCAAGCCGCACGCCCCTTTCCTTATCTGGAGTGCGGGGAAAGGCACGGGAGGGTGGCGCCCCCCTTCCTTTCTCCCATGAGAGGGAAAGGCGGGAGGGGCTAGCCCTCCCCCTTTTCCTTCCATAGGGATGGCCAAACAAGGGAGGGGGCGCACCAGCCCCCTTGTGGGCTGGTATGTCCCCTCCTTTGTCCCATAAGGCCCATAACTTGCCGGGAGGGTGCACGAAACCCCTTCCGGTGACCCGATTCCTTCCCGGTACGTCCCAAAACACTTCTTGTGTCCAAATACCATCGTCATACCTATCAATCTTTACCTACCGACCATTTGGAGACTCCTCGTCATGTTCGTGATCTCATCCGGGACTCTGAACAACATTCGGTCACCAAATCATATAACTCATATAACACTATGTCATCAAGGAACGTTAAGCGTGCAGACCCTATGGGTTCGAGAACTATGTAGACATGACCGAGACACCTCTCCGGTCAATAACCAATAGCTGAACCTGGATGCCCATATTGGCTCCTACATATTCTACGAAGAGCTTTATCAGTCGAACAATTATGACAACATACATAATTCCCTTTGTCCATCGGTATGTTACTTGCCCGAGATTCGATCGTCGGTATATTCATACCTAGTTCAATCTCATTACCGGCAAGTCTCTTTACTCGTTCTGTAATACATCACCTAGTGACTAACTCCTTAGTCATTTGCTTGCAAGCTTATGATGTGTATTACCGATAGGGCCCAAAGATACCTCTCCGATACTCGGAGTGATAGATCCTAATCTTGATTTAGGGCTACTCAACGATCACCTTCGGAGATACCTGTAGCGCATCTTTATGACCACCTAGTTACGATGTGACGTATGATAGCACATAAGGTATTCCTACGGTATCCGAGAGTTGCATAATCTCATAGTCAAAGGAATATGTATTTGACATGAAGAAAGCAGTAGCAATAAAACTGAACAATCATGATGCTAAGCTAACAGATGATTCTTGTCCATCTCATCATTCTCCTAATGATGTGATTCCATTATCAAATAACAACACATGTCTATGGTTAGGAAACCTTAACCATCTTTGATCAACGAGCTAGTCAAGTAGAGGCTTACTAGGGACACGGTATTTGTTTATGTATTCACACATGTATTTAAGTTTCCGATCAATACAATTCTAGCATGAATAATAAACCTTTATCATGAATAAGGAAATATAATACAAAATAACAACTTTATTATTGCCTCTACAACATATTTTTTTCAGTCTCCCACTTGCACTAGAGTCAATAATCTAGTTCACATCACCAAGTGATTTAACACCCATAGTTCACATCGCCATGTGACCAACACCCAAAGAGTTTACTAGAGTCAATAATCTAGTTCACATGGCCATGTGATTAACACCCAGAGAGTATAAGGAGTGATCATTTTTTGCTTGTGAGAGAAGTTTAGTCAACGGTTCTGTCACATTCAGATCCGTATGTATTTTTGCAAATTTCTATGTCTACAAAGCTCTGTATGGAGCTACTCTAGCTAATTCCTCCCACTTTCAATATGTATCCAAATTGAGACTCAGAGTCTTCCGAATCGGTGTCAAGGCTTGCATCGATGTAACCCTTTACGACGAACTCTTTATTACCTCCATAATCGAGAGATATCTCCTTAGTCCTCTTAGGTAATTAAGGATAATTTTGACCGTTGTCGAGTGATCTACTCCTGGATCACTATTGTACCCCCTTGCCAAACTCATGGCAAGGTACACAATAGGTTTGGTACACAACATGGCATACTTTATAGAACCTATGGCTGAGGCACATGAAATGACTTTCATTCTCTCTCTATCTTCTACCGTGGTCGGGTTTTGAGTCTTACTCAACTTCACACCTTGCAACACAAGCAAGAACCATTTCTTTGACTGATCCATTTTGATCTTCTTCAAAATCTTGTCAAGATATGTGCTTTGTGAAAGTCCTATTAAGCATCTCGATCTATCCCTATAGATCTTGATGCCCAATATATAAGTAGCTTCACCAAGGTCTTTCGTTGAAAAATTCTTATTCAAGTATCCTTTTTATGCTATTCAGAAATTTTATATTATTTCCAATCAATAATATGTCATCCACATATAATATCAGAAATGCTACAGAGCTCCTACTCACTTTCTTGTAAATACAGGCTTCACCATAAGTTTGTATAAAACCATATGCTTTGATCACCTCATCGAAGCATATATTCCAACTCCGAGATGCTTGCACCAGTCCATAGATGGATCGCTGAAGCTTGCACACTTTGTTAGCACCTTTATGATCAACAAAAACTTCTGGTTGCATCATATACAACTCTTATTTAATATCCCTTAAGGAATGCAGGTTTTGACATCCATTTGCTAGATTTCATAATTATAAAATGCGGTAATTGCTAACATGATTCGTACGGACTTAAGCATCGCTACGGATGAGAAAGTCTCATTGTAGTCAACCCCTTGAACTTGTCGAAAACACTTTTGTGACAAGTCGAGCTTTGTAGATGGTGACATTACCATCAGCGTGTGTCTTCTTCTTGAAGTCCATTTATTTTCAATGGCTTGCCGATCATCGGGCAAGTCCACCAAAGTCCACACTTTGTGTCGGCATTCTGGATATGGGGGTATCCAGACCTGCCTGCCTACGGCCCACCACGTGGTTCCATCGATGACCTGGTACGGCCCAGCTTCGACATCAATAGCTCAAGACCCTCGCGAGGGGCCAAGCCTCGCGAGGCGGACGACACCAAGACCCCCGAGGGGATCGGCCTCTTCAGGCTGGATCCCGAGGGACGGAGAGTTCTATGCAAGGCGTGCCTCACGAGCTTTAGTTGCGTGAGCCGTGACGACCAAGGCCAGGCGGGCGCCAGCAGGCGCAGAGCGCCAGTTTCCTCTTCGGTGCAAGGGAGGCAAGCCACATGCACGGAGTCCCAAGGAATCAACCAAAGGTTTCCATTCTGGTGCACAAGACCAAGACCGCCAGGATGGCAGGGCGGAGGTCATTACCGAGCCCACCGCAGCGTCACGACTAGGGGCTTTTCACAGGCGAAGACTACTTTTGTCAGGATAAGCTATACTACTTGTTCCCTTTCAAATCCGGCCGTTGTGGGATCCCTTCCCGCCTACATTTGGGAAGAGGACCAAGGCCACTATAAATAGGACTTAGCCAGCACCATAGAGGGGGATCGGATCCATTATCTCCGGACCACCTCACCAGCTCTCTTGAGATCAAGAACACCTCACCTCCTGAGGCCAGTTCATCCACTGTACTAGTTCGTCCTCAACCCTTCGAGGCAATCCACCAAAACGCTGGAGTAGGGTATTACACCGCAAGGTGGCCCGAACCAGGATAAACTGCTGTGTCTCTTTGTCTCTTCGAGCTTGTCGCACTAGGCTTAGGGGAATCACGAGTAGGCAGGCTGGGTAGGTTGAGATCTCCGCATGCACCCTAGAGTTCAAACCTTTCAAGGGTTTGCAGAACCCATAATTCGACACTTTGTTCTCATACATGGATCCTATCTCATAATTCATGGCCTCAAGCCATCTGTCGGAATCTGGGCTCATCATAGCTTCTTCATAGTTCGTAGGTTCGCCTTGGTCTAATAACATGACTTCCAGAACAGGATTACTGTACCACTCTGGTGCGGAACATGCTCTGTTCGACCTACGAAGTCCAGTAGTAACTTGATCCAAAGTTTCATGATCATCATCATTAGCTTCCTCTTTAGTTGGTGTAGGCATCACGGGAACAAATTTCTCTGATGTGCTACTCTCCAATTCGAGAGAAGGTACAACTACCTCATCAAGTTCTACTTTCCTCCTACTCACTTCTTTCGAGAGAAAACTCCTTCTCTAGAAAGGACTCATTCTTAGAAACAAAGATCTTGCCTTCGGATCTGTGGTACAAAGTGTACCCAATACTTACTTTAGGTTATCCTATGAAGACGAACTTATCCAATTTAGGTTCGAGGTTATAAGGCTGAACCCTTTTGACATAAGCATCGCATCCCCAAACTTTAAGACAGGAGAGCTTAGGTTTCTTGCAAAACCATAGTTCATACAATGTCATCTGAACGAATTTAGACAGTGCCCTATTTAATGTGAATGCATATTTCTATAAGGCATAACCCCAAAATGATAGTGGTAAATCAGTAAGAGACATCATTGTCGGCGTTCTGGATATGGGGGTGTCGGTGTCAAAACCGGCGGATCTCGGGTAGGGGGTCCCGAACTGTGCGTCTAAGGCTAATGGTAACAGGAGGCGGGGGACACAATGTTTACCCAGGTTTGGGCCCTCTCTATGGAGGTAATACCCTACTTCCTGCTTGATTGATCTTGATGATATGAGTATTACAAGAGTTGATCTACCACGAGATCGTAGAGGCTAAACCCTAGAAGATAGCCTATGATTATAATTGTTCTTGTCCTACGGACTAAACCCTCCAATTTATATAGACACCGGAGGGGGCTAGGGTTACACAGAGTCGGTTACAGAGAAGGAAATCTACATATCTAAACTGCCAAGCTTGCCTTCCATGCAAAGGAGAGTCCCACCTGGACACGGGACAAAGTCTTCAATCTCGTATCTTCATAGTCCAACAGTCCGACATAAGCATATAGCATGGCTGTCCGAGGACCCCCTAATCCAGGACTCCCTCAGTAGCCCCTGAACCAGGCTTCAATGACGATGAGTCCGGTGCGCAAATTGTCTTCGGCATTGCAAGGCGGGTTCCTTCTCCGAATACTCCAAGGTAGATTTTTGAACACATGAATCGTGTCCGGCTCTGCAAAACAAATTCCACATACCACCGTAGAGAGCACAATATTCCACAAATCTAATCTGCTGACAACTTTCCATAGCATGACATCACGCCGCGGCCCGGTCATTATACGAAACGTTTTTCTCAACCTGCTACTGCACATCTTGCGAGGCGGTTTTATTGGCATGTCTTGTCGAAGTAGAGATCGTGTTCCACTTATCATGGGATTCTCATCAATACGGGCGTGGGTAACCCAACTGTGTCGTTAGTATGACTCCTCGGTTTTAGGCAAGTTCCAAACGGCCACGCGGAGGATGCTTGATATTCACCCTCTTTATAAAGAGGTCAAGACTTGTCCTTTACTTTCCACGCCTGATCCTTCCCTTCCCCCACCTCGAGTTCTAACACCCAAGGTTCAGTCTAAGCACTTTGGACCTTCAACCATGTCCGGATCCAACCTTCAAGGCCGATGGATGGCCTCTTCCGTCACAGAGGAGGACATCAAGAAGCCTAGTGAGGCTAGGTATCTGACCGCCGAAATCCTTCACAGGCTACCTGCTCAAGGGTAGGTTATCCCCACTCCCGAACCCAATGAGAGTGTTGTATTCATATCCCACTTCCTTCGAGGGCTAGGCTTTAGTCTTGATCCCTTTGTTAGAGGGCTCATGTTCTATTACGGGCTAGATTTTCATGATCTAGCTCCAGATTCCTTCCTTCACATCTCGTCACTTATCGTCGTCTGTGAGGCCTTCCTCCGCATTACCCCACACTTTGGCTTATGGCTCTAGACTTTCAATGTGAAGCCGAAGATGATAGACGGGCAACACGCGGAGTGCGGAGGTGCTATAATAAGCAAAGGTGCCGACACCTTATGGCGAAAGGGTTCCTTCCCGGAGGAGTCCGACCTATGGCAACGGGAGTGGTTTTACATCACAACACCCCGAGGTACAAAGTGGGCTGCCGCCCCAGCCTTCCGCTCTACCCCTCCGCCACAACTACCATCATGGGTCAACAAGGGGCTAGACTGGGGGCCAGTTAATGACGTGCTGACATTGCAAAGACGCATCCGAGATCTCCTCAAGAGGGATATCAGTCTCGTCAAAGTAATTCAAGTAATGTTAGTTCGTCGGGTCCTGCCATGCCAACGTCGATCTCTCCGCATGTGGGAGTTCAACCCGGAAGGACCGCGAACCATTCAACACTTCTTCGGTGTGACGCTCGAAGGGATGTATCGATTATTCTTCGGATCACGAATAAAGTGTTCGGACACCACCGAGGATGCGGGTCTCAACTGCAACCGTCTAGATACCCAAGTAAGTAACTCCGCGAACGAACATGCTGTCATTATATTTGTCACAACATTATTCTAAAAAATCTCCCTCGGCCAGGACTGGATAAGAAAGGCGGAGAGGATCAGGTGTTCGGCCCATCTTCCCGAAGGCTCGCCGGATCCTGTATTAACCAGGATGCTGGCTCGCGCACGTTATCAAGTGCCATCAGGAGAAGACGAGGGGAGGAATAGAGAAGCCAAGAGCGAGCTTCATACGTTACGCATCCTACCCGGGGGAATTAGTGCCTCCGTGTTGGAGGATGATCGGGGAGGTGAATCTAGGATCCCCTCTCCCCACGGGAAGAAAAGGACCGCCCCTGAAAACTTGGAAATGGAGGTTTCCAAACGAGGGAAGAAACCTTCGCCAGGGGGCCCTGCCCCGGAGGGCACCCTTACCGCATAGTGCCCACAATGGGGCCAGCCGTTAACCGAGCCGTAAGTGAACCAAGGCACTTTAGTAAATACGCCCTACTCTTTTCCTGAGAATAACAACCGAGACATATGTTTTGCAGTCCAGCTCATGGCCCTTCTCAACAATGTTTGTCTTCGGGGGATCTTCTTCCGGAGATGATGGAGAGCAAAACGCCTCCTCCTGCTTCCCCGCCTCATGAGGCGGACGACCCTGAGGTGTTGTCCTGGAGGATTTCTCCTAGTCCGCAAAGGCCAGAAGGTAACTCTTCGGCCGCCCGAAGTCCGGAGTTCTCGGCTCCTAAGGAGACCAACAGAAAAAGCCCAGGACTGTCCGGTGTACAACCGGACACATTGATGGGTCTTTTGGAGCAAGAGGCTATCTCAGAGGTACATCGTACCTTAATGGGTACGGTGGTTGAGAGGATTTCATCCGCAAAAAGCAGGTTGAATGAAGCTTTTACGAGCCTGCTAAGAGGCTTTGAGGTACACAAAGTG
>NC_041385.1:456991761-457123416 GCF_002162155.2 Triticum dicoccoides
GACCATACCGCACACGCAGGGTGTACTTTGTATAGATAGTAGCCCCTGAGACTCTGGTTGCCATCTAGACAAGGCGAGCAGAGGATCATAGCCTTAGGTAATGATAGAGCTGTTTTTGTGCGCAGGCGGCTGCAGATCCGGCGGCTGACCGGACTGCTGAATTTGTCGAATTAAGGCGGCAACTTGACGTGGCAGATGCGGACATCACACTTGTAAACAAGCGGCCTGACGAGGCACAGGGTATTTATATTCGGGTGGTCAGCAAATATTAAGAAGAGCATGGTGCTAGTATTTATGGTATGCTTTGACTGCAGATGGAGCTGCCGCCGTGGAGACCCTTCGGGCAGAACTTGCCCGAGCCAAGGAGAAAGCCAGGAGAAGTGATGCGGCCGCCCTGAAGGCAGCCGAGGAATTAAAAGCCGAATAGGCTGCTCATCGCCAAAGTGAGGATAAAATAGCCAACATGGCTATTGAGCTACAAAATGCCTCCAGCTGATATGAGCTTCTCAAAAGGGAAAACCAAACGAAAACGGCTGACCTGGAGAAGGCCTTGCAAGCAGCAAAGGAAACTCGCTCTGAAATCAGAGTGGCACGGGAGGAGCTTCGGCAAGCCAGTGATATCGTGGCTGGGAAGTCCTTTTTATTGCGAAAGAAGGTCGGTGATCCGAAATATGCCCCTCTTGATCAATTGTGGAGTTCGGCAGACGCATACTTGGATTTAGCAAAGAGTGCTGCTGATGCGAAGGAGTACTTCAAGGATCGGAAAGATCATGAGGTGGAAAGATTGTTCTGGTCACAGTTTAGTGCTCCAAAGCGCCCGCTACTGTTGAATGAGCAAATGGCCGAGTGGGCCAAGCTCCATAGGTTGTCCGGGCTTGCCATGAAGGTTGTCCTTTATCATCTGTGGCCTAAGGAACCGAGCCTGGGAAGTTATTTTGGTTTGGTGCAACGATTTCTTCGTGTTCTGCCGCATATCAACGATGTTAAGAGGTCGGCGTGCATAGAGGGTGCACAGATGTCTCATGCCCATTTTAAGACATATTCGGCAGAGATGGAGGCCACCGATATTGCAACCAGGGGTCCACCCGGGGGTCAGGACTCGCCCGAGCACTATTTTGAAGAAGTCCTAGAAGGTTCCCGTTTAATAGAGGCTCAGTGCTCAAAGAATACCATGTTCCAGTGACATGTATCTTGATTGTAAAAACAATGCTTTGGATAATAAAGGCTATATTTATACTTTTGCCCGTAAAGTATTGTAGTGCCTCCTGTGCGGCCGTTTATGTATGTATGTATATAACCTGAAAGTTTGCAGTCGTCGGCTTCAGCCCCCATGCATATAATGCGGGGGTGTTCGGCAAAGCGCGTAATCACACTTGATCCAACGTCTTGGTCCGTTAAGGAGGTGATAGCGCGGCGAACAAGGCAATCAGACTATATAGCTTTAACACTTTCACTTAGCCATAGGAGTTTGATGGTGGGGCTACTATATAACCCCTGGTATGTCCGCGCTCATCCGAATACGGTGCATGTACATACGTGACCGAGAAACCGGTCCTTTGTTAATGCGGAGGAATCACGAAGATTCCGCTGGGTCATCGAGTGGTTGACCAGTCTCTCGCTTTATCATGACAATCAGTTTTCGGCTTTCTCTACTGAGGTGCTCATCCAGATGAACCAGGGCACAATCGCAGTAGTTCTCCCGGTACCAGCTTAGCCGATAGAGCGGAACGTAAGGTAGCAAAACACGGGAGCCGGGCAAACCCAACTATTGACCAAAGACATGATTCGGAGCTGATGCATATAAGGCCAAACTCACGACACCGAACACTCCCGAAGGTATTCGGACTTTACAACATATACTGGGCGGCATACCGCCCTCGATAATGAACCCTGAATTTCCAGGTACGTGCATTAGTCTGGCGTGACGAAAGAGCGGCTGTGGTGAGAGCATAGTTCTCAAAAACACAGTGGTTGCTGCCCTTGTAACGTCTATTTTAGATCGACGAATAATAAACTTGCCAATAACACCGACCAAGAGGGTTTGAACCAACAACAGATGAGAAAAAAGGTTTACACGGGGTCTTAATCTAAAAAGAAACCTTTGAACGGGGCCGTGCTGCACGTCTGCACCTTTGTCTCCGTTGTACCGTATCCTGGAAGGGTGTAGCACCATGGTCATCTATAAAAGAAAAAAGGAAAAGCCCAGGTGAAAGAGTCTGGTGTGACTGTGCGGATAGTTGGTTACTCTTAATGAACCATGAGAATTCAATTTCTTGAGTGTAAATAGGGTCCAGCCGAACAATGGATTCTTTTCGTGCGGGCAACCCCTAGCACCACATATGGGGGTATAGCCGTTAGTCAAGCTCAGGTTTATCTGGGCTGCTACGAATAGTGGTGTGCCGAACACGTCTAGCCGTGTCCGTGGTCTTCGACGACCGATTAGTTACTTGGGTTGGTGAGGCCGGTCAGTGGTTCGGCTTCTAGAGCTGCCACATATTCTTCCGCACGCAGGGAGCGCTCTATATTTCCGCTAATTGTGATGACGCCACGTGGACTGGGCATCTTAAGTTTAAGATAAGCGTAATGTGGAACTGCATTGAAACGAGCAAAGGCCGTTCTTCCGAGTAGTGCATGGTAGCCGCTTCGGAACGGAGCGATGTCGAAGATTAGTTCTTCGCTTCGGAAGTTGTCGGGAGAACTGAATACAACCTCTAGTGTTAGAGAGCCCGTGCAGCGGGCCTCTACGCCTGGTATTACTCCTTTAAAGGTAGTATTGCTTTGGCTGATTCTTGATGGGTCTATCCCCATCTTGCAGATAGTGTCCTGATATATCAGATTAGGACTACTGCCACCGTCCATGAGGACTCGGGTGAGATGGTATCCGTCAATTATTGGGTCGTGCACCAAGGCAGCCGAACCTCCATGCCGGATACTAGTCGGATGATCCCTGCGATTGAAAGTGATCGGGCAGGCCGACCATGGGTTGAATTTGGGGGCGACGGGTTCTACAGCGTATACATCTCGGAGTGTGCGTTTGCGCTTCCTCTTTGGTCTGGGTTGCATAAATCATGTTCGCTATTTTGACCTCTGGTGGAAATTTTTCTGTCCCCCAGTGTTTGGCTGGTGAGGTTTGTCCTCGTCTTCACTTGGCGGCTCCCTCCCCTTGTGTTTGGCGTTTAGCTTGCCAGCCTGCTTGAAGACCCATCATTCTCTATTGGTGTGATTCGCATGTTTCTCGAGGGTGCCATGAATCTGACATGATATGTCTAGAATTTTGTTTAGGCTGGCCAGTCCATCTTTGCTGCCTTTAGATGGCTTCTTCCGTTGACCAGGTCGAGAGCCCCTGAATCCGGCGTTTACAGCCGTGCTGTCCAGGATGTCTTCATTATTTCGACGCTTGTTTTTATTGCGTCGCGGCTTCCCATTGTCATCCCTGACTTCGGATGTGCCTAGGTCGCTGGTGCCGCTGCGGGCCAACCAACTGTCCTCGCCCGCGCAAAAGCGGGTCACAAGGCTTGTTAGGGCTGCCATTGTCCTCGGGTTTTCCTGGCCGAGGTGTCTGGCGAGCCATTCGTCCTGGACACTGTGTTTGAAAGCCGCTAATGCTTCGGCATCCGGGCAGTCGATGATTTGGTTCTTCTTGGTGAGAAATCTATTCCAAAGCTTACGTGCTGACTCTCCGGGTTGTTGGATTATGTGACTTAAATCGTCTGCATCCGGAGGTCGGACATAGGTCCCTTGAAAGTTAGCCCTGAAAGCATCCTCAGGTTCCTCCCAACTTCCAATTGAGTTTTTGGGGAGGCTTTTCAACCAGTGCCGAGCTGGTCCTTTCAACTTGAGGGGCAGGTATTTGATGGCGTGGAGATCATCTCCGCAAGCCATATGGATGTGAAGAATAAAGTCCTCAATCCAGACAGCAAAGTCTGTCGTTCCGTCGTATGCCTCTATGTTTACGGGTTTAAATCCCTCTGGAAATTCATGATCCAGCACCTCATCGGTGAAGCACAGGGGGTGCGCGGCGCCCCTGTATTTGGATGTGTCGTGGCATGCTTCCGATGGATGTAGTGTTCAGTGTTGATTCCGAGCTGGTATTCGATCAGTATAGTCGTTTTGGTGGCCGTGATGCTGCATAGGAGCATGCTTCCTGGATCCATAGATGGACCTGGCCATACCGGCTCTTTTGTCCAGGTGCTCACGTAGATCATGGGATGACTTGTGTGCGGCGTCATTAGCCGCTCTGTCTTGGCCACAGGGTTGTCGGTCCGGTAGATTGGCCGTATTGTTTTTCGGCGGGATGGGCTCTATAGCCTCATCGTCGAATTCGGGCAGCAGCTTGCGCTTTGGGTAGCTCTTTGTCTGGCGATCACCACCGTATTTTTTGTAGTGTCGAGCACTTTGTTCCATCTGTGGTTGAGCATATCCTGCGCGACCTTAAGCCTTTGCTTCTGCTTCTTCAAGCTCCTCGCGGTGGCGATAAGCCTTTTGTGGAGGTTCTCTTGTTCCAAGTGCTTTTCCGGGGTGATGAGTGCATCATCATCCGGACTGTTCTCCTCTCCGGAGGCAAGTTTATAAGTTTTATCTTTGGCGTCGCTGTGATCGGTCAGCGGCCCCGGACTATGTTCAACGTCCCCTGGCTCATCCTGCTCCATCGCTGGGTCCATGGGGTCGTCGTTACCTTTTGAGTTGTCCGGGGTATTATTCTTTCTTGTGTCGTTATCGCTGTTTTTGCTGTGGCAGGATTTAGAGCGGCACCGCTGACGTCGGCGCTTTGGTTGCTTCTCAAGAGGATTATCCTCCGTTGCATCCTTCCGTTCCTCATCGTTGTTTTCTTTGGGTCTGTCCACCATGTATATATCATATGATGAGGTGGCTGTCCAGTGCCCTGTGGGCGGTGGTTCCTGTTCTTCTCCGGCATCGTCATTCATACCGTCGATGTCTTCGGAGTCGAAATCATGTGGGTGGTGGGTGGTGGGTGGGAAACGAATTTCTTCGTCGTCCATTTCCCACTCAAGCCGGACATAGTTCGACCAAGAGTCTCCTGACAGGGAGAGAGATTTTAATGATCTTAGCACGTCGCCTAAGGGCGAGTGCTGAAAGATGTCCGCGGAGCTAAACTCCATGACCGGTGCCTAGTCAGGTCCGATGGGCATGGATGCACGTGGTTCGGAGCCCCTGGTCAGAGACGAGTCCGAGGGCCCGAAGACACAGATCTCCTTAGGAGTGGGATCTGTGTTCGACTCTAACGCCGCTAAGTGGTGGGCGGGGTCCATCCACCCATCCTCGGATGACATGATTTGCTCCGGATTTAAAGTTAGGGCAGCTGTAGGTGCGGTCTCCTGAACACCGTCCGATGGCATATCTAGGTCATGCTCATCACGACTGTAGGGCACACCTATGATGAGTTCGAATCCGTCGAAGATCAAGTCTCCGTGGATGTCTGCAGTGTACTTCAGGCTTCCACACCTGACCTGATGGCCAGGGTCATAGCTATCGATCTGCTCCAGATGGCCAAGCAAGTTGGCCTGCAAAGCGAAGCCGTCGAATACAAAGATCTGTCTGGGGAGGAAAGCCTCACCCTGGATCGCATCGTTGTGGATGATTGAAGGAGCCATTAAGCCTTACCGTGATGGCACAGTGGAACTCTCAATGAAAGCACCAATGTCGGTGTCAAAACCAGCAGATCTCGGGTATGGGGTCCCGAATTGTGCGTCTAAGGCTAATGGTAACAGGAGGCGGGGGACACAATGTTTACCCAGGTTCGGGCCCTCTCTATGGAGGTAATACCCTACTTCTTGCTTGATTGATCTTGATGATATGAGTATGACAAGAGTTGATCTACCACGAGATTGTAGAGGCTAAACCCTAGAAGCTAGCCTATGATTATGGTTGTTCTTGTCCTACGAACTAAACCCTTCGGTTTATATAGACACTAGAGGGGGCTAGGGTTACACAGAGTCGGTTACAGAGAAGGAAATCTACATATCTGAACTGCCAAGCTTGCCTTCCACGCAAAGGAGAGTCCAATCCGGACACGGGACAAAGTCTTCAATCTCGTATCTTCATAGTCCAACAATCCGGCATAAGCATATAGTCCGGCTGTCCGAGGACCCCCTAATCCAGGACTCCCTCAGGGGGTATCCATACTTGCGTGCCTGCGACCCACTGTGTGGCTCCATAAACGGCCTGGTACGGCCTAGCTTCAGCATCAACGACTCAAGACCCTCGCGAGGGGCCAAGCCTCGCAAACCAGACGACACCAAGACCCGCGACGGGACCGGCCTCCTCAGGCTGGCTCCCGAGGGGCGGAGAGTGCTATGCAAGGTGCACCTCACGAGGCTCAGCTGATGTGAGCCATGACGACTGATATGTCTCTGTCGTATCTAATTTTTCCAAACACTGTTGCCCTTGTTTTGGACTCTAACTTGCATGTTTTGAATGGAACTAACCCGGACTGACGTTGTTTTCAGCAAAACTGCCATGGTGATATTTTTGTGTAGAAATAAAAGTTCTCAGAATGACCTAAAAATCCACGGAGCAACTTTTCAGAATTAATAAAAGTACTGGTGAAAAAATCAACATTAGGGGGCCCACACCCTGTCCACGAGGGTGGGGGTTGTGCCCCTCCCCTAGGGCGCACCCCCTGCCTCGTGGTCCCCCTGGACGTCCACCGACCTCAACTCCAACTCCATATATTTGCTTTCGCGGAGAAAAAATCAGAGAGAAAGTTTCATTGCGTTTTACGACACGGAGCCGCTGCCAAGCCCTAATCTCTCTCGGGAGGGCTGATCTGGAGTCCGTTCGGGGCTCCAGAGAGGGGGATTCGTCGTCATTGTCATCATCAACCATCCTCCATCACCAATTTCATAATGCTCACCGCCGTGCGTGAGTAATTCCATCATAGGCTTGCTGGACGGTGATGGGTTGGATGAGATTTACCATGTAATCGAGTTAGTTTGGTTAGGGTTTGATCCCTAGTATGCACTATGTTCTGAGGTTGATGTTGCTATGACTTTGCTATGCTTAATGCTTGTCACTAGGGCCCGAGTGCCATGATTTCAGATCTGAACCTATTATGTTTTCATGAATATATGTGAGTTCTTGATCCTATCTTGCAAGTCTATAGTCACCTATTATGTGTTATGATCCAACAACCCCGATGTGACAATAATCGGGATACTTCTCGGTGATGACCGTAGTTTGAGGAGTTCATGTATTCACTAAGTGCTAGTGCTTTGGTCCGGTACTCTATTAAAAGGAGGCCTTAACATCCCTTAGTTTCCATTAGGACCCTGCTGCCACAGGAGGGTAGGACAAAAGATGTCATGCAAGTTCTTTTCCATAAGCACGTATGACTATATTCAAAATACATGCCTACATTACATTGATGAGCTGGAGCTAGTTCTGTGCCACCCTATGTTATAACTATTACATGAGGAATCACATTCGACATATTATCCATCACTGATCCAATGCCTACGAGCTTTTCACATATTCTTCTTTGCTTATTTACTTTACTGTTGCTACTGTTACAATTACTACAAAACTGCTACTGTTACTTTTGCTACTGTTACTGTTACCTCCGTACTACTTTGCTACTAAATACTTTGCTGCAGATACTAAGTTGTCCAGGTGTGGTTGAATTGAAAACTCAACTGCTAATACTTGAGAATATTCTTTGGCTCCCCTTGTGTCGAATCAATAAATTTGGGTTGAATACTCTACCCTCGAAAACTGTTGCGATCCCCTATACTTGTGGGTTATCAAGACTATTTTCTGGCGCTGTTGTCGGGGAGCATAGCTCTATTCTTTGAGTCACTTGGGATTTATATCTGCTGATCACTATGAGGAACTTGAAAGACGAAAAAACTAAGATTTATCCCTCAACTACGATGGGAGGTAAGGAACTGCCATCTAGCTCTACACTAGATTCTCCTTCTATTATGAGTAAGCTTGCGACACCTAAACCTGCTTCTGCTATTAATTTTGATATGTCGCATGTTATTGATGATGCCACGTCTACTATGCATGATACTTATGATGAAACTACTTCTGTGCTTGATACTACTGTGCCATTAGGTGAATTTCTTGATGAACAACTTGCTAGGGCTAGAGAGAATGAAATTCTTGAAACTGATATTATTGAAGATAGTGATGATGAAGGTTCTCCCCCTAACTATGAATTTCCTGTTGTTCCTGAGGGTTATGTTATGGATGAAGAAACTGCTAGAGATTTTCTTGCTTGCAATGATAGATCTGATCTTAAGAAGTTATTAGCTAAACTGAAACAGAAAACTCTGAATGCTAGAATGAAATATGACCCTGCCTTTGCTACTTCACCTATCTTTGTTACTGATAAGGATTATGAATTCTCTGTCGATCCTGAGATAGTTACTTTGGTTGAATCTGATCCTTTTTATGGCTATGAATCTGAAACTGTTGTGGCACATCTTACTAAGTTAAATGATATAGCCACCCTGTTCACTAATGCTGAGAAATCTCGCTACTACTATATCCTTAAGATATTTCCATTCTCATTAAAGGGTGATGCTAAAACTTGGTTTAATTCTCTTGATCCTGGTTGTGTGCGTAGTCCCCAGGATATGATTTATTACTTCTCTGCTAAATATTTCCCTGCTCATAAGAAACAAGCTACCTTGAGGGAAATATATAATTTTGTGCAAATTGAAGAAGAGAGTCTCCCATAAGCTTGGGGGAGGCTTCTCCGGTTACTTAATGCTTTGCCTGATCATCCTCTTAAGAAAAATGAAATACTTGATATCTTTTATAATGGACTAACTGATGCTTCCAAGGACCACTTGGATAGTTGTGCTGGTTGGGGTTTCCTGGAAAGAACAGTCGATCAAGCTGAATTGCTATTGAATAATATGTTGACTAATGAAAATAATTGGACTCTTCCTGAGCCAATTCCCGAGACAATTCCTAAGCCAACTCCTAAACCAAATCTGAAGAAGAGGGGTGTTCTCTTTCTTAGTCCTGAAGATATGCAAGAGGCAAAGAAATCTATGAAAGAAAAGGGTATTCGAGCTGAAGATGTTAAGAATTTACCTCCTATCGAAGAAATACATGGTCTTGATAACCCAACACAGGTAGTAAAGGTAAATTCGCTCTATAGATATGATAAGGTTGAAATCCCATCTACTAAATTTGCTAGCCAATGCTTGGATGAATTTGATGACTTTATGGCTAGACAAGAAAATTTCAATGCTTATGTTGGTAGGGAATTAAAGAGTAATGCTTACATGATTGGACGCTTGAGTTATTATATGGCTAGAGTTAAAGGTGAACTTAAGCTCATTAGTAAATATGCTTCTATGGTTACCACTCAAGAAAAACAAGTACTTAAGGCTCAAAGTGATTTGCTCGATGAATTAAATAATAAACATGATTTTGCTGTTAGAGTGGCTACTAGAACTAGTAAAATGACTCAGGAACCTTTGTATCCTGAAGGCCATCCTAAGAGAATTGAGCAAGATTCTCACAGAAATAATTTAGATGCACCTTGTCCTTCTAAAAGGAAGAAAAAGAAAAATGATAGGACTTTGCATGCTTCTAGTGAACCTGTTGTATACACACCTGAGAATCCTAATGATATTTCTATTTCTGATGCTGAAACACAATCTGGAGATGAACATGAACCTAGTGATAATGTTAATGATAATGTTCATGTTGATGCTCAACCTAGCAATAATAATGATGTAGAGATTGAACCTGCTGTTGATCTTGATAACCCACAATCAAAGAATCAACGTTATGATAAGAGAGACTTTGTTGTTAGGAAGCACGGTAAAGAAAGAGAACCATCGGTTCAGAAACCCATGCCTTTTCCTCCTAAGCTATCCAAGAAAAAGGATGATGAGGATTTTGAGCGCTTTGCTAAAATGATTAGACCTATCTTCTTACGTATGTGCTTAACTGATATGCTTAAAGTAAATCCTTATGCTAAGTACATGAAAGATATTATTACAAATAAAAGAAAGATACCGGAAGATGATTTCCACCATGCTTGCTAATTACACTTTTAAAGGTGGAATACCTAAGAAACTTGGAGATCCAGGAGTACCAACTATACCATGCTCCAATAAAAGAAACTATGTTAAAACTGCTTTATGTGATCTTGGAGCCGGTGTTAGTGTTATGCCTCTCTCTTTCTATCATAGACTTGAATTGAATAAGTTGACACCTACTGAAATATCTTTGCAAATGGCTGATAAGTCAACTGCTATACCTGTCGGCATTTGTGAGGATGTGCCTGTTGTGGTTGCAAACGTCACTATTTTAACGGACTTTGTTATTCTTGATATTCCCGAGGACGATAGTATGTCGATTATCCTTGGTAGACCCTTTTTGAATACTGCAGGGGCTGTTATTGATTGCAACAAAGGCAATTTCACTTTTCATGTTAATGGTAATGAGCATACGGTATACTTTCCGAGGAAACAACGTCAAGTTCATACCATCAATTCTATTGGAAAAATTCCAACTATCATTATTGGAGGTTTTGAATTTCCTCTTCCTATTGTCAAGAAGAAATATGATATTCTTATTATTGGGGATATTCATATCCCAGTTGAGGCAACCTAGTGTTATTCGAACTTTCTCCCGTTCCATGTTATTCAGAATGAGTTTGTTAACAAGACTTGATCAACCTTGTTAGTGGATTCCTTTTGATGATCATGATATGGATGAAATTAGAAGGCACAACCTTCTGTACCCTCCTTTTACTTTCTGTTATTTAGATTAAATAAAGTAAAAATAGTATTTTTGTCTGTTTTCTGAATTATCCATGCAATAAAAAATAACCCGAAAATAAAAGTTCTCCAAATGCCCTGCAAATTTAATATATTTTTTTCTAGAATATTTGAGAATATCTGGCACTAAGAACACAGCAGGGGGAGCTGGCACCTGGTCACGAGGGTCCAGGGCACGCCCCCTGCCTTGTGGGCCCATGGTGGCCCCCCTCCACTTATTCCTGCACCTACACACTTCATCTTCCTCCCAAAAAAATCACCATCCAGCTCAAGCACGAGTTCTAGCTCACTTTGCTGCCATTTTCGATCTCCTTGCTCAAAGCTCCATTCACAAAACTGCTTTGGGGGATTGTTCCTTGGTATGTGACTCCTCCAATGGTCCAATTAGTTTTTGTTCTAGTGCTTTATTCATTGCAAATTTTGCTGCCTAGGTGACCCTGTTCTTGAGCTTGCATGTCAAATTTATATGGTCCCAAATAATTCTAATGCATGATATAGGCTCTAGGAACTTGTGGGAGTAGTTGCTATCAGTTTTGTTGAGTTTGATTCACTTTTATTTTGAGTTACTAAAAATTCCAAAAATTTTCAGAAAAAGATGAAGAGATTTTTCTTGAGGGGCTCTTCTAGCCAAGGCTCTAAGGATAAACAAGCTAAGGAGAGTGAAAAGGCCAAGTATAATCTCCCCTGTGTGGCGGAAGTACGATCGTGTGAATGGCCTTGTGATGATTTCTTGAGAGCAGCCAGGATTTATGATGACTTTTATTCTTTGGCTGATAATGTGGGCCTCACTGACTTCCTCCACGACCAGGTGATACGTCTCCAACGTATCTATAATTTTTGATTGCTCCATGCTTTATTATCTACTGTTTTGGGCAATATTGGGCTTTATTTTCCACTTTTATATTACTTTTGGGACTAACCTATTAACCGGAGGCCCAGCCCAGATTTGCTGTTTTTTTTGCCTATTTCAGTGTTTCGAGGAAAAGGAATATCAGACGGAGTCAAAACGGAACGAAATCAACTGGAGAAGTTATTTTTGGAAGGAAAGCCACCCGATGGACTTGGAGTGCATGTCAGGAAAGAAGGGAGGTGCTCACGAGGATGGGGGCGCGCCCACCCCCCTAGGGCGCGCCCCCTGCCTCGTGGGCACCCCTTCGGTCCACGGACGTACTTCTTTCACCCATATATACCTATGTATCGTAAAACTTCCAGAACAGAAGATAGATCGGGAGTTTCGCTGCCGCAAGCCTCTGTAGCCACCAAAAACCTCTCGGGAGCCCGTTCTGGCACCCTGCCGGAGGGGGAACCCATCACCGGTGGCCATCTTCATCATCCTGGCGCTATCCATGACGAGGAGGGAGTAGTTCACCCTCGGGGCTGAGGGTATGTACCAGTAGCTATGTGTTTGATCTCTCTCTCTCTCTCTCTCTCTCTCTCTCGTGTTCTCTCTCGTGTTCCTCTATGGCACAATTTTGATGTATCCCAAGCTTTGCTATTGTAGTTGGATCTTATGATGTTTCTCCCCCTCTACTCTCTTGTGATGAATTGAATTTCCCCTTTGAAGTTATCTTATCGGATTGAGTCTTTTATGAGAACACTTGATGTATGTCTTGCCGTGCTTATCTGTGGTGACAATGGGATATCATGTGCCACTTGATGTATGTTATGGTGACCAACTTGCGGGTTCCGCCCATGAACCTATGCATAGGGGTTGGCACACGTTCTTGACTCTCCGGTAGAAACGTTGGGGCACTCTTTGAAGTACTTTGTGTTGGTTGGATGAATCTGAGATTGTGTGATGCATATCGTATAATCATGCCCACGGATACTTGAGGTGACAATGGAGTATCTAGGTGACATTAGGGTTTTGGTTGATTTGTGTCTTAAGGTGTTATTCTAGTACGAACTCTTTTATAGATTGATCCGAAAGAATAACTTTGAGGTGGTTTCGTACCCTACCATAATCTCTACGTTTGTTCTCCGCTATTAGTGGCTTTGGAGTGACTCTTTGTTGCATGTTGAGGGCTTGTTATATGATCTATCTATGTTACTATTGTTGAGAGAACTTGCACTAGCGAAAGTATGAACCCTAGGCCTTGTTTCCTATCATTGCAATACCGTTTGTGCTCACTTTTATCATTAGTTACCTTGCTGTTTTTATTATTTCAGTTTACAAAAACCTATATCTACCATCCATATTGCACTTGTATCACCATCTCTTCGCCGAACTAGTGCACCTATACAATTTACCATTGTATTGGGTGTGTTGGGGACACAAGAGACTCTTTGTTATTTGGTTGCAGGGTTGTTTGAGAGAGTCCATCTTCATCCTACGCCTCCCACGGATTGATAAACCTTAGGTCATCCACTTGAGTGAAATTTGCTACTGTCCTACAAACCTGTGCACTTGCAGGCCCAACAACGTCTACAAGAAGAAGGTTGTGTAGTAGACATCAAGCAGTTTCTAGCGCCGTTGCCGGGGAGGTGAGTGCTTGAAGGTATATCTTTAGATCTTGCAATCGAATCTTTTTGTTTCTTGTTTTATCACTAGTTTAGTTTATAAAAGAAAACTACAAAAAAATGGAGTTAAGTTTGTCTCTTATGCTGCATCTTTTTAATGTCTTTCGTGAAAATGATGGAAAGGAAAATTGTGCTCAAGTGCTAGAAGAAGAATTACATAGAATGCTTGGCATGAAATATGTGAATGATGAGCATGATTGCAATGTTGTTAGTATGAATTCCTTGAATATCCATGATGCTAATGATATGCAAAACCACAAGCTTGGGGAAGCTATGTTTGATAAAGATGATATTTTTTGTCCCCCAAGCTTTGATGGGCAAATTTACTATGATGAAAGCATGCCTCCTATCTATGATGATTATTGTGATGACACGTATGCTTTAAAGAATAATGATAACCATGAAACTTGTCATCTTGATCTTAATTTTCAATCACATGATAGTTATTTTGTTGAGTTTGCTCCCACTACTATTCATGAGAAGAATTTTGCTTATGTGGAGAGTAGTAAATTTTCTATGCTTGTAGATCATGAAAAGAATGCTTTAGGTGCTGGTTATATTGTTGAATTCATTCATGATTCTACTGAAAATTATTATGAGGGAGGAACATATGCTTGTAGGAATTGCAATAATGTCAAATTTCCTCTCTATGTGTTGAAAATCTTGAAGCTATGCTTGTTTTGCCTTCCTATGCTTGTTGATTATTGTTCCCATAAGTTGTTTGATCACAAAATCCCTATGCATAGGAAGTGGGTTAGACTTAAATGTGCTAGTCATGTGCTTCATGATGCTCCCGTTATGTTTCAATTCTTATCTTTTATGTGAGCATCATTGTCATCATCATGCCTAGCTAGAAAGGCATTAAAGAAAAGCGCTTGTTGGGAGACAACACAATATGTATCCTTACTGTTTTTGTGTGTCCACATGATTATGCTACTGTAGTAATCATGTTTTATAAGCTTTTGTTTCAATAAAGTGCCAAGTAAGACCTTTAGGATAGCTTACGGTGATAGTTGTGTTGATCCTGCTGAAAATCAGAAACTTTTGCACCCAGTAATTTAGTTTTGTTAATTCACAGAAACATGCTTATGATCTGATTCTTTTTTCTCTGGATTGATACACGAATTTCTTAGGACTTCCTAATTTGGTAGGATTTTTGGAGTTCCATAGGTATACGTTGGATACAGATTACTACAGACTATTCTGTTTTTGACAGATTCTGTTTTCTATGCGTTGTTTGCTTATGTTGATGAATCTATGAGTAGTATCGGAGGGTATGAATCATAGATAAGTTGTAGTACAGTAGATATTACACTAATATGAATTTATAATGAGTTTATTACAGTACCTTGAAGTGGTGTTTTGTTTTCTTTCACTAACGGAGCTTACAAGTTTTCTATTAAGTTTTGTGTTGTGAAGTTTTCAAGTTTTGGGTAAAGATTCGATGGACTATGGAACAAGGAGTGGCAAGAGCCTAAGCTTGGGGATGCCCAAGGCACCCCCAAGGTAATATTCAAGGACATCCAAGAGCCTAAGCTTGGGGATGCCCCGGAAGGCATCCCCTCTTTCGTCTTCGTACCATCAGTAACTTTACTTGGAGCTATATTTTTATTCACCACATGATATGTGTTTTGCTTGGAGCGTCATTTTCTTTTGTTAGTATCTACTTTCTGTTATTTAGATTAATGTTTTTCATCTTTAGTGTCAATAAAAATGTCAAGGATAGCCTTTGCCATGCTTATTTTGCTAGTATACATGTTGCTGTTTAAAAACAGAAAGTTTACCGCTGTTGCAAAAATTCCCTAGAAAAGTAAGAGCATGATATAATGTTGAAACTTTTTTCATATTGAGATCTGATAAATTTATTACAGTGGGAATTTTATTTCATAATTTTTGGAGTTAGGGAAGTATGATGAATCTTGCATTCTTTACAGACTGTACTGTTTTGACAGATTGCTGTTATGTTTGCGTTGTTTGCATATGTTTGCTTGTTTAACGATTCTATTTGAGGATAGGAGAGTTAAATATGCAGAGGCATTTAGTATGCAATGTTGAGTAATAATTTTAGTGATTTGTTATAGTAGAGAATGGTAAGGTTTTGCATTGGTTTGTACTAACCTATCTCACGAGTTTTTGTTGAGTTTGGTGTGGATGAAGCTTTTGATAAAAAGAGAAACCATGATATGAGAGGAATTAAGGAGACACAAAAGTTCAAGCTTGGGGATGCCCAAGGCACCCCAAGATAATATTTCAAGAAGTCTCAAGCACCTAAGCTTAGGGATGCCCCGGTAGGCATCCCACCTTTCTTCTTCAACAACTATCGGTTAGTATCGGTTGAACCTAAGTTTTTGCTTCTTCACATGAGTTGTGATATCCTTGCAACGTAGTTTTCCTTAGCTTTGCATGCTGTTTGAATAAAGTATCAAGATCTGAAATTCTTAAACGAGAGGGAGTCTTCGCATAGTTACATAGTTATTTAGCTACTCATTGATCTTCACTTATATCCTTTCGGAGTAGTTTGTCATTTGCTCTAGTGCATCACTTATATCTTTTAGAGCACGGCGGTGGCTTATTTTTGTAGAAATTGCTAGTCTCTCATGCTTCACTTAGATTATTTTGAGAGTCGTTAATAGCATGGTAATTTGCTTAAAATTAATATACTTGGTATTCAAGATATGTGAAACTTTCTTTTGAATGCATTGAATACTAAGAAAAGTTTGATACTTGATAATTGTTTTGAGATATGGAGGTAGTGATATTAAAGTCATGCTAGTTGGGTGATTATGAATTTAAAGAATGCTTGTGTTGAAGTTATCAAATCCCGTAGCATGCACGTATGGTTAAAGTTGTGTAACAAATTTGAAACATGAAGTGTACCTGGCTTGTGCATCCCTATGGGTGGCGGTCAGGGACGAGCGATGGTCTTTTCCTACCAATATATCCCCCTAGGAGCATGCGTGTAGTACTTGGTTTTTGATGACTTCTAAATTTTTGCAATAAGTATATGAGTTCTTTTGGCTAATGGATTATACGCACTTTTACCTTTCCGCCATTGCTAGCCTCTTCGGTACCGTGCATTGCTCTTTCTCACCTAAAGAGTTGGTGCAAACTTTGCTGGTGCATCCAAACCCTGTGATATGATACGCTCTTTCACACATAAACCTCCTTATATCTTCCTCAAAACAGCCACCATACCTACCTATTATGGCATTTCCCTAGCCATTCCGAGATATATTGCCATGAAACTTTCCACCGTTCCGTTCATCATCATCATGACATATATTATTTTTGTCATATTGCCATTGCATGATCATGTAGTTGACATCGTATTTGTGGCAAAGCCACCATGCATTATTTTTCATACATGTCACTCTTGATTCATTGCACCATCCCGGTACACCGCCAGAGGCATTCATATAGAGTCATATCTTGTTCTAGTTGTAATTCATATGTTGTAATGAATAGAAGTGTGATGATCATCATTATTAGAGCATTGCCAAAAGAAAAAAAAGGAAAAAAGAAAAAAAGAAAGGCCAAAAAGAAAAAAAAGGAAAGGCCCAAAAGAAAAAAAGAAAAAAGAAAATAAATAAATAAATAAAAAGGGCAATGTTACTATCTCTTTTTCCACACTTGTGCTTCAAAGTAGCACCTTGTTCTTCATGTAGTGAGTCTCATATATTGTGCTTCAAAGTAGCACCATGTTTTTCATATAGTGAGTCTCATAAGTGGTCTTTTTCATACTAGTGGGAATTTTTCATTATAGAACTTGGCTTGTATATTCCTACGATGGGCTTCCTCAAATGCCCTAGGTCTTCGTGAGCAAGTAAGTTGGATGCACACCCACTAGTTTTCTTTTGTTGAGCATTCATTTATAGCTCTAGTGCATCCGTTGCATGGCAATCCCTACTCCTCATGTTGACATCAATTGATGGGCATCTCCATAGGCCGTTGATTATTCTCGTCAATGTGAGACTTTCTCCTTTTTTGTCTTCTCCACACAATCCCCATCATCACATTCTATTCCACCCATAGTGCTATATCCATGGCTCACGCTCATGTATTGCGTGAAGGTTGAAAAAGTTTGAGATTATTTAAGTATGAAACAATTGCTTGGCTTTTCATCAGGGGTATAGAAGTTGGGAACATCTTTGTGTGACGAAAATGAAGCATAGCTTAACTATATGATTTTGTAGGGATGAACTTTCTTTTACCATGCTATTTTGAGAAGACATAATTTCTTAGTTAGTATGCTTGAAGTATTATTATTTTTATGTCAATATGAACTTTTGTCTTGAATCTTTCGGATCTGAATATTCGTATCACAATTAAGAAGAATTACAATGAAATTATGCCAACTAGCATTCCACATCAAAAATTATCTTTTTTATCATTTACCTACTCGAGGACGAGCAGGAATTAAGCTTGGGGATGCTTGATACGTCTCCAACGTATCTATAATTTTTGATTGCTCCATGCTTTATTATCTACTGTTTTGGGCAATATTGGTCTTTATTTTCCACTTTTATATTACTTTTGGGACTAACCAAGATTTGCTATTTTTTTTGCCTATTTCAGTGTTTCAAGGAAAAGGAATATCAGACGAAGTCAAAACGGAACGAAATCAACTGGAGAAGTTATTTTTGGAAGGAAAGCCACCCGATGGACTTGGAGTGCACGTCAGGAAAGAAGGGAGGTGCTCACGAGGGTGGAGGGCGCACCCACCCCCCTAGGGTGCGCCCCCTGCCTCTTGGCCCCCCCTTCGGTCCACCGACGCACTTCTTTCACCCATATATACCTACGTATCGTAAAACTTCCAGAACAGAAGATAGATCGGGAGTTTCACTGCCGCAAGCCTCTGTAGCCACCAAAAACCTCTCGGGAGCCCATTCCAGCACCCTACCAGAGGGGGAACCCATCACCGGTGGCCATCTTCGTCATCCCGGCGCTATCCATGACGAGGAGGGAGTAGTTCACCCTCGGGGCTGAGGGTATGTACCAGTAGCTATGTGTTTGATCTCTCTCTCTCTCGTGTCCTCTCTCGTGTTCCTCTATGGCACGATCTTGATGTATCCCGAGCTTTGCTATTGTAGTTGGATCTTATGATGTTTCTCCCCCTCTACTCTCTTGTGATGAATTGAGTTTCCCCTTTGAAGTTATCTTATCGGATTGAGTCTTTTATGAGAACACTTGACGTATGTCTTGCCGTGCTTATTTGTGGTGACAATGGGATATCATGTGCCACTTGATGTATGTTATGGTGACCAACTTGCGGATTCCGCCCATGAACCTATGCATAGGGGTTGGCACACGTTCTTGACTCTCCGGTAGAAACTTTGGGGCACTCTTTGAAGTACTTTGTGTTGGTTGGATGAATCTGAGATTGTGTGATGCATATCGTATAATCATGCCCACGGATACTTAAGGTGACAATGGAGTATCTAGGTGACATTAGGGTTTTGGTTGATTTGTGTCTTAAGGTGTTATTCTAGTACGAACTCTTTTATAGATTGATCCGAAAGAATAACTTTGAGGTGGTTTCGTACCCTACCATAATCTCTATGTTTGTTCTCCGCTATTAGTGGCTTTGGAGTGACTCTTTGTTGCATGTTGAGGGCTTGTTATATGATCTATCTATGTTATTATTGTTGAGAGAACTTGCACTGGCGAAAGTATGAACCCTAGGCCTTGTTTCCTATCATTGCAATATTGTTTGTGCTCACTTTTATCATTAGTTACCGTGTTGTTTTTATTATTTCAGTTTACAAAAACCTATATCTACCATCCATATTGCACTTGTATCACCATCTCTTCGCCGAACTAGTGCACCTATACAATTTACCATTGTATTGGGTGTGTCGGGGACACAAGAGACTCTCTGTTATTTGGTTGCAGGGTTATTTGAGAGAGACCATCTTCATCCTACGCCTCCCACGGATTGATAAACCTTAGGTCATCCACTTGAGGGAAATTTGCTATTGTCCTACAAACCTGTGCACTTGCAGGCCCAACAATGTCTAGAAGAAGAAGGTTGTGTAGTAGACATCACCAGGCTGAACAGTGTCTCTTACTCACCAATACTTCCGTGCAAAATTTCTACTTTTATCCTAAGAAATCACCTCCTTCGGTAGAGTTTCATTTATATGATGTTGCTAAGAAGATGTCGCTATTTGAATTTTGCACGGTTTGCAAGATACCTTTCGGGGGAAGCTTAGAGGAATCACATCGTAAAGATGTGGATGGATTTATTGATACTATTACTATAGGGGAAACGAGGAAGGTTTCCGATGCAAGAATTGTTGGGGGAACGTTGCATAAAATTAAAATTTTTCCTACGTTTTCACCAGGATCCATCTATGAGTTCATCTAAGCAACGAGTCAAGGGAGTGAGTTTGCATCTACATACCACTTGTAGATCGAGTGCGGAAGCGTTCAAGGGGATGGTGATGATGGAGTCGTACTCGCCGTGATTCAGATCACCGATGACCAAGTGCTGAACGGACAGCACCTCCGCGTTCAACACACGTACGGTACGGACGATGTCTCCTCCGTCTTGATCCTGCAAGGAGGAAGGAGAGGTTGAGGAAGACAGCTCCAACGGCAGCACGACGGCGTGGTGTTGTTGGTGTAGCAGTACTCCGACAGGGCTTCGCCAAGCACGTACGGAGGAGGAGAGGTGTTGGGGAGGGGAGGGGCTGCGCCTTGGCTTGGGTGTTCAGCCCTCCCCTCACCCCTCTATTTATAGGGGAAAGGGCAAGGGGGGCCGGCTCCTCTAGATGGGATCTAGAGGGGGGGCGGCGGCCAGGGAGGGGGGACTTGCCCCCCAAGCAAGGGGTGCGCCCCCTCTAGGGTTCCCCCCCAACCCTAGGCGCATGGGCCCAAGGGGGGGCGCCCAGCCCTCCAGGGGCTGGCTCCTGCCCCAAGCAGCCCATGTGGCCCCCCGAGAGGGGTGGCCCCTCCCGGTGGACCCCCGGAACCCTTCCGGTGGCCCCGGTACAACCGATATGCCCCCGAAACCTTCCGGTGTCCGTATGACAGCTTCCCATATATAAATCTTTACCTCCGGACCATTCCGAAACTCCTCGTGACATCCGGGATCTCACCCGGGACTCCGAACAACATTCGGTAATCACATACAAGTCTTCCTAATAACCCTAGCGTCACCGAACCTTAAGTGTGTAGACCCTACGGGTTCGGGAGACACGCAGACATGACCGAGACGGCTCTCAGGTCAATAACCAACAGCGGGATCTGGATACCCATGTTGGCTCCCACATGCTCCTCGATGATTTCATCGGATGAACCACGATGTCGAGGATTCAAGCAACCCCGTATACTATTCCCTTTGTCAATCGGTACGTTACAAGCCCGAGACTCGATCGTCGGTATCCCAATACCTCGTTCAGTCTCGTTACCGGCAAGTCACTTTACTCGTACCGTAATGCATGATCCCGTGACCAAACACTTGGTCACTTTGAGCTCATTATGATGATGCATTACCGAGTGGGCCCAGAGATACCTCTCCGTCATACGGAGTGACAAATCCCAGTCTCGATCCGTGTCAACCCAACAGACACTTTCGGAGATACCTGTAGTGCACCTTTATAGTCACCCAGTTACGTTGTGACGTTTGGTACACCCAAAGCACTCCTACGGTATGCGGGAGTTACACGATCTCATGGTCTAAGGAAGAGATACTTGACATTGAAAAAGCTCTAGCAAAACGAACTACACGATCTTGTGCTATGCTTAGGATTGGGTCTTGTCCATCACATCATTCTCCTAATGATGTGATCCCGTTGTCAATGACATCTAATGTCCATAGTCAGGAAACCATGACTATCTGTTGACCAACGAGCTAGTCAACTAGAGGCTCACTAGGGACATGTTATGGTCTATGTATTCACACGTGTATTACGATTTCCGGATAATACAATTATAGCATGAATAATAGACAATTATCATGAACAAGGAAATATAATAATAATGCTTTTATTATTGCCTCTAGGGCATATTTCCAACAGTCTCCCACTTGCACTAGAGTCAATAATCTAGTTACATTGTGATGAATCGAACACCCATAGAGTTCTGGTGTTGATCATGTTTTGCTCGCGAGAGAGGTTTAGTCAACGGATCTGCGACATTCAGATCCTTATGTACTTTGCAAATATCTATGTCTCCATCTTGAACATTTTCACGGATGGAGTTGAAACGACGCTTGATGTGCCTGGTCTTCTTGTGAAACCTGGGCTCCTTGGCAAGGGCAATAGCTCCAGTGTTGTCACAGAAGAGTTTGATCGGCCCCGACGCATTGGGTATGACTCCTAGGTCGGTGATGAACTCCTTCACCCAAATTGATTCATGCGCTGCCTCCGAGGCTGCCATGTACACCGCTTCACATGTAGATCCCGCCACGACGCTCTGCTTGCAGCTGCACCAACTTACTGCTCCACCATTCAACATATATACGTATCCGGTTTGTGACTTAGAGTCATCCAGATCTGTGTCGAAGCTAGCGTCGACGTAACCCTTTACGATGAGCTCTTCGTCACCTCCATAAACGAGAAACATGTCCTTCGTCCTTTTCAGGTACTTTAGGATATTCTTGACCGCTGTCCAGTGTTCCTTGCCGGGATTACTTTGGTACCTTCCTACCAAACTTACGGCAAGGTTTACATCAGGTCTGGTACACAGCATGGCATACATAATAGATCCTATGGCTGAGGCATAGGGGATGATGCTCATCTCTTCTTTATCTTTTGCCGTGGTCAGGAATTGAGCCGAGCTCAATCTCACACCTTGCAATACAGGCAAGAACCCCTTCTTGGACTGATCCATTTTGAACTTCTTCAAAATCTTATCAAGGTATGTGCTTTGTGAAAGACCTATGAGGCATCTCGATCTATCTCTATAGATCTTGATGCCTAATATATAAGCAGCTTCTCCAAGGTCCTTCATTGAAAAACACTTGTTCAAGTAGGCCTTAATGCTGTCCAAGAATTCTATATCATTTCCCATCAAAAGTATGTCATCTACATATAATATGAGAAATGCTACAGAGCTCCCACTCACTTTCTTGTAAACGCAGGCTTCTCCATAAGTCTGCATAAACCCAAATGCTTTGATTATTTCATCAAAGCGAATGTTCCAACTCCGAGATGCTTGCACCAGCCCATAAATGGATCGCTGGAGCTTGCATACTTTGTTAGCATTCTTAGGATCGACAAAACGCTCCGGCTACATCATATACAGTTCTTCCTTAAGATGTCCATTAAGGAATGCCGTTTTGACGTCCATCTGCCATATCTCATAATCATAGTATGCGGCAATTGCTAACATGATTCGGACGGACTTAAGCTTCGCTACGGGAGAGTAAGTCTCATCGTAGTCAATCCCTTGAACTTGCCGATAACCCTTAGCGACAAGTCGAGCTTTGTAGATGGTGACATTACCATCCGCGTCCGTCTTATTCTTAAAGATCCATTTGTTTTCTATCGCTCGCCGATCATCGGGCAAGTCAGTCAAAGTCCATACTTTGTTTTCATACATGGATTCTATCTCGGATTTCATGGCTTCTAGCCATTTGTTGGAACCTGGGCCCGCCATCGCTTCTTCATAGTTTGAAGGTTCACCGTTGTCTAACAACATGATTTCCAGGACAGGGTTGCTGTACCACTCTGGTGCGGAACGTGTCCTTGTGGACCTACGAAGTTCAGTAGCAACTTGATCCGAAGTACCTTGATCATCATCATTATTTTCCTCTTCAGTTGGTGTAGGCATCACAGGAACATTTTCCTGAGCTGCACTACTTTCCCGTTCAAGAGGTAGTACTTCATCGAGTTCTACTTTCCTCCCACTTACTTCTTTTGAGAGAAACTCTTTTTCCAGAAAGGATCCATTCTTGGCAACAAAGATTTTGCCCTCGGATCTTAAGTAGAAGGTATACCCAATGGTTTCTTTAGGGTATCCTATGAAGACGCATTTTTTCGACTTGGGTTTGAGCTTTTCAGGTGGAAGTTTCTTGACATAAGCATCGCATCCCCAAACTTTTAGAAACGACAGCTTAGGTTTCTTCCCAAACCATAATTCATACGGTGTCGTCTCAAAGGATTTAGATGGTGCCCTATTTAAAGTGAATGTAGCTGTCTCTAGAGCGTATCCCCAAAATGATAGTGGTAAATCGGTAAGAGACATCATAGATCGCACCATATCCAATAGAGTGCGATTACAACGTTCGGACACACCGTTTCGCTGAGGTGTTCCAGGCAGCGTGAGTTGTGAAACGATTCCACATTTTCTTAAGTGTGTACCAAATTCGTGACTTAAATATTCTCCTCCACGATCCGATCGTAAGAATTTTATCTTTCGGTCACGTTGATTCTCTACTTCATTCTGAAATTCCTTGAACTCTTCAAAGGTCTCAGACTTGTGTTTCATCAAGTAGACATACCCATATCTACTCAAGTCATCTGTGAGAGTGAGAACATAACGATATCCTCCGCGAGCCTCAACACTCATTGGACCGCACACATCGGTATGTATGATTTCCAACAAGTTGGTTGCTCGCTCCATTGTTCCGGAGAACGGAGTCTTGGTCATTTTGCCCATGAGGCATGGTTCGCATGTGTCAAATGATTCATAATCGAGAGACTCTAAAAGTCCATCAGCATGGAGCTTCTTCATGAGCTTGACACCAATGTGACCAAGGCGGCAGTGCCACAAGTATGTGGGACTATCGTTATCAACTTTGCATCTTTTGGTATTCACGCTATGAATATGTGTAACACTACGTTCGAGATTCATTAAGAATAAACCATTGACCATCGGGGCATGACCATAAAACATATCTCTCATATAAATAGAACAACCATTATTCTCGGATTTAAATGAGTAGCCATCTCGTATTAAACGAGATCCAGATACAATGTTCATGCTCAAACTTGGCACCAAATAACAATTATTAAGCTTCAAAACTAATCCCGTAGGTAAATGTAGAGGTAGCATGCCGACGGCGATCACATCGACCCTGGAACCATTCCCGACGTGCATCGTCACCTCGTCCTTCGCCAGTCTCCGCTTATTCCGCAGCTCGTGCTGTGAGTTACAAATATGAGCAACAGCACCGGTATCAAATACCCAGGAGTTACTACGAGTACTGGTAAGGTACACATCAATTACATGTATATCAAATATACCTTTGGTGTTGCCGGCCTTCTTATCCGCTAAGTATTTGGGGCAGTTCCGCTTCCAGTGACCCTTCCCCTTGCAATAAAAGCACTCAGTCTCAGGCTTGGGTCCATTCTTTGACTTCTTCCCGGCAACTGGCTTACCGGGCGTGGCAACATCTTTGCCGTCCTTCTTGAAGTTCTTCTTACCCTTGCCCTTCTTGAACTTAGTGGTCTTATTGACCATCAACACTTGATGTTCTTTCTTGATTTCAACCTCTGCTGACTTCAGCATCGAGAATACTTCAGGAATGGTCTTCACCATCCCCTGCATATTGTAGTTCATCACAAAGCTCTTGTAGCTTGGTGGGAGCGATTGAAGGATTCTGTCAATGACCGCCTCATCCGGGAGGTTAATGTCCAGCTAGGACAGGCGGTTGTGCAACCCAGACATTTTGAGTATGTGCTCACTAACATAACTATTTTCCTCCATCTTACAACTATAGAACTTGTCAGAGACTTCATATCTCTCGACTTGGGCATGAGCTTGGAAAACTAGTTTCAGCTCCTCGAACATCTCATATGCTCCATGTTGCTCAAAACGCTTTTGGAGCCCCGGTTCTAAGTTGTAAAGCATGCCGCACTGAACAAGGGAGTAATCATCAGCACGAGACTGCCAAGCATTCATAATGTCTTGGTTCTCTGGGACAGGAGCGTCACCTAGCGGTCCTTCTAGGACATATTGTTTCCTGGCAGCTATGAGGATGATCCTCAGGTTCCGGACCCAGTCCGTATAGTTGCTGCCATCATCTTTCAGCTTGGTTTTCTCTAGGAACGCGTTGAAGTTCATGTTGACATGAGCGTTGGCCATTTGATCTACAAGACATATTTTGCAAAGGTTTAAGACTAAGTTCATGATAATTAAGTTCATCTAATCAAATTAATATAATGAACTCCCACTCAGATTAGACATCCCTCTAGTCATCTAAGTGTTACACGATCCGAGTCGACTAGGCCGTGTCCGATCATCACGTGAGACGGACTAGTCATCGTCGGTGAACATTCTCATGTTGATCGTATCTTCCATACGACTCGTGTTCGACCTTTCGGTCTCCGTGTTCCGAGGCCATGTCTGTACATGCTAGGCTCGTCAAGTTAACCCTAAGTGTTTTGCATGTGTAAAACTGTCTTACACCCGTTGTATGTGAACGTAAGGATCTATCACACCTGATCATCACGTGGTGCTTCGAAACGACGAACTTTAGCAACGGTGCACAGTTAGGGGAGAACACTTCTTGAAATTTTGTAAGGGATCATCTTATTTACTACCGTCATTCTAAGTAAACAAGATGCATAAACATAATAAACATCAGATGCAATTATATAATAGTGACATGATATGGCCAATATCATATAGCTCCTTCGATCTCCATCTTCAGGGCTCCATGATCATCTTCGTCACCGGCATGACACCATGATCTCCATCATCATGATCTCCATCATCGTGTCTTCATGAAGTTGTCACGCCAACGACTACTTCTACTTCTATGGCTAACGCGTTTAGCAACAAAGTAAAGTAATTTACATGGCGTTCTTCAATGACACGTAGGTCATACAAAAATAAAGACAACTCCTATGGCTCCTGCCGGTTGTCATACTCATCGACATGCAAGTCGTGATTCCTATTACAAGAACATGATCTCATACATCACAATATATCATTCATCATTCATCACAACTTCTGGCCATATCACATCACATGACAATTGCTGCAAAAACAAGTTAGACGTCCTCTAATTGTTGTTGCATCTTTTACGTGGCTGCAATTGGGTTCTAGAAAGAACGTTTTCTTACCTACGAATAACCACAACGTGATCTTGTCAACTTCTATTTACCCTTCATAAGGACCCTTTTCATCGAATCCGCTTCAACTAAAGTGAGAGAGACAGACACCCGCCAGCCACCTTATGCAACTAGTGCATGTTAGTCGGTGGAACCGGTCTCACGTAAGCGTACGTGTAAGGTTGGTCCGGGCCGCTTCATCCCACAATGCCACTGAAGCAAGATAAAACTAGTAGCGGCAAGCAAGTTGACAAGATCTACGCCCACAACAAAATTGTGTTCTACTCGTGCAATAGAGAACTACACATAGACCTAGCTCATGATGCCACTGTTGGGGGAACGTTGCAGAAAATTAAAAATTTTCCTACGGTTTCACCAAGATCCATCTATGAGTTCATCTAAGCAACGAGTCAAGGGAGTGAGTTTGCATCTACATACCACTTGTAGATCGAGTGCGGAAGCGTTCAAGGGGATGGTGATGATGGAGTCGTACTCGCCGTGATTCAGATCACCGATGACCAAGTGCTGAACGGACAGCACCTCCGCGTTCAACACACGTACGGTACGGACGATGTCTCCTCCGTCTTGATCCAGTAAGGAGGAAGGAGAGGTTGAGGAAGACAGCTCCAACGGCAGCACGACGGCGTGGTGTTGTTGGTGCAGCAGTACTCCGACAGGGCTTCGCCAAGCACGTACGGAGGAGGAGAGGTGTTGGGGAGGGGAGGGGCTGCGCCTTGGCTTGGGTGTTCAGCCCTCCCCTCACCCCTCTATTTATAGGGGAAGGGGCAAGGGGGCCGGCCCCTCTAGATGGGATCTAGAGGGGGGGCGGCGGCCAGGGAGGGGGGACTTGCCCCCCAAGCAAGGGGGGCGCCCCCTCTAGGGTCCCCCCAACCCTAGGCGCATGGGCCCAAGGGGGGCGCCCAGCCCTCCAGGGGCTGGCTCCTGCCCCACGCAGCCCATGTGGCCCCCCGGGAGGGGTGGCCCCTCCCGGTGGACCCCCGGAACCCTTCCGGTGGCCCTGGTACAATACCGATATGCCCCCGAAACCTTCCGGTGTCCATATGACAGCTTCCCATGTATAAATCTTTACCTCCGGACCATTCTGGAACTTCTCGTGATGTCCGGGATCTCATCCGGGACTCCGAACAACATTCGGTAATCACATAAAAGTCATGCTAATAACCCTAGCGTCACCGAACCTTAAGTGTGTAGACCCTACGGGTTTGGGAGACACGCAGACATGACCGAGACGGCTCTCAGGTCAATAACCAACAGCGGGATCTGGATACCCATGTTGGCTCCCACATGCTCCTCGATGATGTCGAGGATTCAAGCAACCCCGTATACTATTCCCTTTGTCAATCGGTACGTTACAAGCCCGAGACTCGATCGTCGGTATCCCAATACCTCGTTCAGTCTCGTTACCGGCAAGTCACTTTACTCGTACCGTAATGCATGATCCCGTGACCAAACACTTGGTCAGTTTGAGCTCATTATGATGATGCATTACCGAGTGGACCCAGAGATACCTCTCCGTCATACGGAGTGACAAATCCCATTCTCGATCCGTGTCAACCCAACAGACACTTTCGGAGATTCCTGTAGTGCACCTTTATAGTCACCCAGTTACGTTGTGACGTTTGGTACACCAAAGCACTCCTACGGTATCCGGGAGTTACATGATCTCATGGTCTATGGAAGAGATACTTGACATTGAAAAAGCTCTAGCAAAACGAACTACACGATCTTGTGCTATGCTTAGGATTGGGTCTTGTCCATCACATCATTCTCCTAATGATGTGATCCCGTTGTCAATGACATCTAATGTCCATAGTCAGGAAACCATGACTATCTGTTGACCAACGAGCTAGTCAACTAGAGGCTCACTAGGGACATGTTATGGTCTATGTATTCACACGTGTATTACGATTTCCAGATAATACAATTATAGCATGAATAAAAGACAATTATCATGAACAAGGAAATATAATAATAATGCTTTTATTATTGCCTCTAGGGCATATTTCGAACAAGAATTACTAGCATACATTTTCCTGTTTTACACTGCTTTGCAATATTTGCTAGCCGATGCTTAATTGGTCGCGGAAACTGTGGAAACCTTAGTGTTCCTGATATTATTATTTTGTTCCATGCTTTATTTCATGATAACTTTGTTAGTATGGGCGCCATTATTGCTAAACGTTTAAACCTGAACCATACAAAGGGCCCCATCTTCGGAGGTATCTATGCTTCTCGCCTTGCTAAACATTTCAGGATACCCATTAGGCATTTTGAGAAAGAGGAAAAACTGCTGCCCCCTACCTTTCTAGATTATAAGAGCATGGTAGCACATGAGTTTATTATTAAAAATGATGATAAGATGCTTTTGTATAATTTGAGATTTAATAAGAAACACAATGAGACTATTATCTTGCATGCCCCCTCTTTGTTTGATTTAACTGCAGGCCCTTACTTCGTCTTGCCGGAGGCCGTCTATGCGCTCCGTGGCCAGACATCAGCTCCAGAGCCCGAGCCGGAACCACCACTTGACCCTTATCGTCCATCATCTTATCGGTGGTAACCGGAGGAGATCGCCAGCCAGTGGCAATATGATGACACTCCTCAGTACACCGGAGAGAGTAGCCATGATCCATGGGCATAGACCAACTTAGGCCAAAAGCCTAAGCTTGGGGGAGTATATATTTCTCACCAACATTACATTCATGTTCACACACTCATTCTAGTTGTCGGTGCTCATACTTTTTCATAGTACTATCCATGCTAGTTTAATTTATTTTTCTAGCTTTCTTTTTGTGTGTTTGATAAACCTTAAGAAAAACAAAAAAATTAGCTAGTCTACTTTCCATGCTTGTAGTAGTAATTAAAAGAAAACCCAAACATATTTCTCGTTCTTCTTTTGCTTGTTGGGAGCTTTCCCGTGTAAATAGTTTTATTTCTTTTCTTTCCTTTGTGGGTCGAGAGGAGAAGACCATAATGAAAATGTTTAGTGGCTCTCATATGCATGATTGTTGATTTAACTTAGAGCCCATATTACCTTGTCTTCTCCCTTGAATTGAATGCTTGCAGATTCCAGCTTAGTCCAATGCACGTGCACTATTATTATTATACACATCGTTTGGTCGTGCAAGTGAAAGGCAATAATGACGATATATGATGGACTGATTGAGATGAGAGAAGCTGGTATGAACTCGACCTCTCTTGTTTCTGTAAATATGATTAGTTCATCGTTCCTGATTCAGCCTATTATGAATAAACATGTTCGCAATGACAATTAGAGATTATAGTTGCTTATGCCATGCTTAATTAGCTAGGAGCTTATAATGGTTTACCTTGCATGCCAACATGCTATTAAAATGGTTGTGATGTGGTATGATAGGGTGGTATCCTCCTCTGAATGATTCGAGTGACTTGGCTTGGCACATGTTCACGCATGTAGTTGAAACAAAATCAACATAGCCTTCACGATATTTATGTTCATGGTGGATTATATCCTACTCATGCTTGCACTCGGTGTTGATTAATTTTAATGCATGTTCATGACTGTTGTCGCTCTCTCAGTTGGTCGCTTCCCAGTCTCTTGCTAGCCTTCACTTGTACTAAGCGGGAATACTGCTTGTGCATCCAAACTCCATGAACCCCAAAGTTATTCCATATGAGTCTACCATACCTTCCTACATGCGGTATCTACCTGCCGTTCCAAGTAAATTTGTATGTGCCAAACTCCAAACCTTTAAATGAAATTCTGTTTTGTATGCTCGAGCAGCTCATGTATCAAGTAGGGTTGTCTGTATCTTCCATGCTAGGTGGGTTATTCTCAAGAGGAGTGGACTCCGCTCCTCATTCACGAGAAAATGGCTGGTCACCGGGATGCCTAGTCCCATGCTCAAATCAAATCAAAATAATTAAACAAAACTCCCCCAGGATTGTTGCTAGTTGGAGGCACCCGTTGTTTCGGCCAAGCCATGGATTGATGCTTGTTAGTGGTGGGGGAGTATAAACTTTATCATCCTGTTTGGGAACCGCCTATAATGTGTGTAGCATGGAAGATATCGAGATCTCATAGTTGTTACATTGACAGTGAAAGTATACCTCTCAAAATGTTATTCATCTCTATTTTAAAATCGAGCTCTGGCACCTCTACAAATCCCTGCTTCCCTCTGCGAAGGGCCTATCTATTTACTTTTATGTTGAGTCATCGCCCTCTTATTAAAAAGCACCCGCTGGAGAGCACCGCTGTCGTTTGCATGCATTACTATTAGCTTATATTGGGTATGACTGGTTCTCTTTAACCATGAATCACAATGTTTAGTCAGTCCTTGATCTTTAAAGGTACTCTGCATTTATGTTTTGCGGTCTCAGAAAGGGCTAGCGAGATACCATCTTGTTATACCATATTATGATTGTTTTGAGAAAGTGTTGTCATCCGAGATTTATTATTATTGCCCGCTAGTCGATTATGCCATTGATATGAGTAAACATGAGACCTAAGTGTTACTGTGAATACAATTAGTTCATAATCTTTGCTGAAAACTTGAATGCTGGCTTTACATATTTGCAACAACAAGAGCAAACAGAGTTTGTAAAAGTTTTTCTTTATCACTTTCAGTTTGTCAACTGAATTGCTTGAGGACAAGCAAAGGTTTAAGCTTGGGGGAGTTGATACATCTCTGTCGTATCTACTTTTACAAACACTTTTGCCCTTGTTTTGGACTCTAACTTGCATGTTTTGAATGGAACTAACCCAGACTGACGCTGTTTTCAGCAGAACTGCCATGGTGTTATTTTTGTGTAGAAATAAAAGTTCTCGGAATGACCAGAAAATCCACGAAGCAACTTTTCAGAATTAATAAAAAATACTAGCGAAAGAATCAACATCAGGGGGCCCACACCCTGTCCACGAGGGTGGGGGGCGTGCTCCCTCCCCTAGGGCGCCCCCCCTGCCTCGTGGGCCCCCTGGACGTCCACCGACCTAAACTCCAACTCCACATATTTGCTTTCACGGAGAAAAAATCAGAGAGCATCGCGTTTTACGACACGGAGCCGCCGCCAAACCCTAATCTCTCTCGGGAGGGCTGATCTGGAGTCCGTTCGGGGCTTCGGAGAGGGGGATTCATCGCCGTCGTCATCATCAACCATCCTCCATCACCAATTTCATGATGCTCACCGCCATGCATGAGTAATTCCATCGTAGGCTTGCTGGACGGTGATGGGTTGGATGAGATTTACCATGTAATCAAGTTAGTTTTTTTAGGGTTTGATCCCTAGTATCCACTATGTTCTGAGATTGATGTTGCTATGACTTTGCTATGCTTAATGCTTGTCATTAGGGCCCAAGTGCCATGATTTCAGATCTGAACCTATGATGTTTTCATGAATATATGTGAGTTCTTGATCCCATCTTGCAAGTCTATAGTCACCTATTATGTGCTATGATCCGACAACCCCGAAGTGACAATAATTGGGATACTTCTCGGTGATGACCGTAGTTTGAGGAGTTTCAATTAGGACCCCGCTGCCACGTGAGGGTAGGACAAAAGATGTCATGCAAGTTCTTTCCCATAAGCACGTATGACTATATTCGGAATACTTGCCTACATTACATTGATGAACTGGAGCTAGCTCTGTGTCACCTTATGTTATAACTATTACATGAGGAATCGCATCCGACATAATTATCCATCACTGATCCAATGCCTAAGATATTTTCACATATTGTGCTTTGCTTATTTACTTTACCGTTGCTACTATTACAATTACTACAAAACTGCTACTGTTACTTTCGCTACTGTTACTGTTACCTCCATACTACTTTGCTACTAAATACTCTGCTGCAGATACTAAGTTATCCAGGTGTGGTTGAATTGACAACTCAACTGCTAATACTTGAGAATATTCTTTGGCTCCCCTTGTGTCGAATCAATAAATTTGGGTTGAATACTCTACCCTCGAAAACTGTTGTGATCCCCTATACTTGTGGGTTATCAACGATCAAAGGCCAGGCAGGCGCCAGCAGGCGCAGAGCGCCAGTTTCCTCTTTGGTGCAAGGGAGGCAAGCCGCAGGCGGGGAGTCCCGAGGGATCAACCAAAGGTTTCCATTCTGGTGCAACAAGACCAAGACTACCAGGATGGCAGGACGGAGGTCATCACCGAGCCAACCACAGCATCACGGCTAGAGGCTTTTCGCAGGCGAAGACCACTTTAGTCAGGATAGGATGTACTACTTTTCCCCTTTCAAATCTGGCCGTTGTGGGATCCCTTCCCGCCAACATTTGGGAAGAGGACCAAGGCCACTATAAATAGGACATAGCCACCACCATAGAAGGGGGACCTGGTCGGATCGGATCCATTCTCACCCGAGCACCTCACCAGCTCTCTTGAGCTCAAGAACACCTCACCTCCCGAGGCCAGTTCATCCACTATACTAGTTCATCCTCAGCCCTTCGAGGCAATCCACCAAAACGCTGGAGTAGAGTATTACACCGCAAGGTGGCCCGAACCAGGATAAATTGTTGTGTCTCTTTGTCTCTTTGAGCCCGACGCACTAGGCTTAGGAGGATTGCGAGTAGGCAGGCTGGGTAGGTTGAGATCTCTACACGCACCCCAGAGTTCGAACCTTTCATGGGTTTGCGGAACCCGTAATCCAAGATTTGGCACGCCAGGTAGGGGTGCGTCGGGGACCCTCTGCTCCGTCCGTCAGATCGCGCCATCAGCTTTAATGGCGGGCGCTTCTCCATCGACTCGACCGACGCGCGCCTTCGAAGAAGTGTCGGGGCTGCGCCCTTTCGCCCCCTCCCTACGACGGGTGGAATGGCCGCCCAAGTTCAAGCCCGAGATGCTGCCATGCTACGACGGCACAGCGGACCCAGCCGGCTTCCTCCAGGCATACGAGGAGGCAGTCTGGGCGGCCAGCGGAGACAATAAGGTGAAGGCCAACTGGCTCCCGATGGCCCTTGTAGGAGCGTCGTGCGCCTGGCTGCTCCACCTGCCGGAGTCCTCTGTGGCCTCTTGGGAGGAGCTGTGTAGCCTCTTCGTCGTGCCCTTCACGGCGCATGCGCTTCCTGTTGTTGCAGTCCTCTTAGGCAGCTCGCAGGCACCACCTTCTAATCGGCATATCAAGCAGTTCTACTGTAAAGTAAGTGCTGCCCAGGTGAGCTCGGGGGCTCCTCCGGGCTGGGCAACACCGAAGCCCGACCTTTCCTTTAGCCCAGAAGACCATCCAGCGACCACGGTAGGAGCAGGAGCACTCCTAATGCTCTGCACCCCCACCATCTACAACGTGGCGGTTACCAGGACCCTCGTCGATAGCGGAGCCGGCCTCAACATGCTCTTCACGGAGGCGTTCGGCCTGCTGCACGTGCCTCCTGACCGGCTCCGCCCCACCAAGCCCTTCTCCAGGGTCGGCGGTGGCTTCACCCGCCCCTAGGGCAGCTCCGTCTCTCCGTCACCTTCGGGACCCGCAACAACTATCGCACCGAGCTCATCGAGTTCAACATTGCCCGGATCAACTTGCCATATAATGCCATCCTCGGATACCCCGCCTTGGCCAAGTTCATGGCGGAAACTCACCCAGCTTACAACCTCATGAAGATGCCTGGCAGCAACGGTGTCCTCATGGTGGCAGGGGACACCAAAGACGTGGTGCAGGCCCTCAAGCTTGTCTTCAGGTCTGCGACATCCGCGCTGCCTGGTGAGAAGGGGGGTCCTGGGGCCCCGGGAGTAGCACCGTCCAAGAAGAAGCAGTTGTTCTCCCAAGACCGAGCCGAGACAAAGCAAGTGCTGGTCAGTGAGGAGGGGACGACCAGCGCCACCTTCACCATAGGAGCTGGCCTCCCTCAGGACCAGGAGAAAGCGTTGGTCGACTTCTTGTGCGCCAACAAGGACGTATTCGCTTGGGAGCCCAAAGACCTGGCTGGGGTCCCAAGGGGAATAATCGAGCACCACCTGAAGGTATGGCCAAACATGCGGCCTGTGAAGCAGAAGGCCCGCCGCCAGTCCACCAGAAGCAAGCATTCATCAGCCAAGAAAACCGCAAGCTGCAGGACACTATGGTCATCAGGAAAGTACGATACCCAGAGTGGCAGGCAAACCCCGTTGTCGTCCCCGAGAAAGGATGGAAGGAACGCATGTGTGTCAACTTCACCAACCTCAACAAGGCTTGCCCTCAAAATCCCTTTCCGCTTCCTCGCATCGATCAGATCATGGACTCCACCGTCGAGTGTGACCTGTTGTGCTTCTTGGACGCCTTCTCAGGGTACCACCAGATCAAGATGGTCGTGCAAGATGTGGAGAAGACGGCATTCCTGACCCCCTGCGGAGTGTACTGCTACACCTGCATGCCCTTCGGGCTGCGCAATGTTGGGGCTACCTTCCAGCGGCTGATGCATATCGCCCTGGGCACGCAGCTCGGGAGAAACGCGGAGGCCTATGTTGATGACATAGTAGTGAAGTCTCGGGAGGCCGGGACCCTGATAGCAGATCTGGAGGAGACGTTTGCCAGCTTGCGCAAGGTGGACCTTCGGCTCAATCCCGAGAAGTGTGTATTCGGGGTCCCCTCTGGCAAACTGCTGGGCTTCCTGATGTCGCACAGAGGGATCGAGGCCAATCCAGAGAAGGTCAAGGCAATAGAAGACATGAGCCCCCCGCAGACCCTGAAGGAGATGCAGAAGCTGGCGGGCTGCGTAGCCTCGCTGGGGCGCTTCATCTCCAAGCTGGGGGAGCACGCCCTCCCGTTCTTCAAGCTGATGAAAAATAAGGAACCGTTCAAGTGGACCCCGAAGGCAGACGCAGCCTTTCAAGACCTCAAGAGATACCTAACCAACTCTATTTGGCAGCCACCCCTCACTCAGCCAGCACCGCCCTGGTGGCGCTAAGGAAGGAGCGCCCGTCCAAGGGCCCTCGGCAAGGCGCACAGTCACCAAGCCAAGCATGGCATCCTCAAGACAGCGCCCCTGGGGCCTCGGCCAACCCGGTGGCCGACATCCCTCCCGAGGCTGCGATTGACCCCGCAGGTGGGGGGCTCCTAAGGGCGGACCTCGCGAGACCGCCGAAGGCCCACGCCCTCAAGAAGAACAAGACTCCACTGGTGCCTCTCCCCTCGTCGAGCACCCTGTCTACTTCGTCAGCACGGTGCCAAGGGAGGCAGGGGCACGTTACTCCATGCCTCAGAAACTCTTGCTCGCGCTCTTCATCGCCTCCCGAAAGCTGCGCCACTACTTCCAAGGCCACCCCATCAAAGTCATTTCGGCATACTCGCTGGAGAGGGTGCTCCGGAGCCCGAACGCCGCCGGGCGAGTTGCGGAATGGAACATCGAGCTTCAAGCATTCCATCTCGAGTTCAGCACCACCAGGGTCATCAAGGGTGCGGCCCTCGCTGACGTCGTGGCCGAGGGTACTGACATCCCTGACCACGGGGTGAGCGAGGACTGCTCTCTCTTACCTAGGGACGAGGAGCCAGACGGGTGGATCATGTACTTTGACGGAGCGTTCGCACGACAAGGTGCAGGAGCAGGGGCCGTCCTCATCACACCCGCCAAGGACAAGCTCTACTACGCGGTACAACTATGTTTCCAGCAGGGCGAGAAGGTCTCCAACAACATCGCAGAATTTGAAGGCTTGCTCACCGGTCTCACGGCCGCGACGGCGCTGGGGGTGAAGCGCCTCACCATCAAGGGCGATTCCCAGCTCCTCGTCAACTTTCCAACAAGGAGTACACACCCAAGGATGAGCACATGGAGGCATACCTAGAAGAAGTACGCAAGATGGAGAAGTGGTTCTTGGGCTTGGAACTGTAGCACGTGCCACGAGGGACGAACAAGGAGGCGAACGATATCACCAAGAAAGCCTCCCGCAGGCTCCCCCAGGAGCCGGGGGTGTTTGAGGAGCGGCTCTTCAAGCCATCCGCGGCTCCCCCTGACGGTGTCAAAACCGGCGGATCTTGGGTAGGGGGTCCCAAACTGTGCGTCTAAGGCTAATGGTAATAGGAGGAAGAGGACACGATATTTTACCCAGGTTCGGGCCCTCTCGATGGAGGTAATACCCTACTTCCTGCTTGATTGATCTTGATGATATGAGTATTACAGGAGTTGATCTACCACGAGATCGTAGAGGCTAAACCCTAGAAGCTAGCCTATGATTATGATTGTTGTTGTCCTACGGACTAAACCCTCCAATTTATATAGACACCCAAGGGGGCTAGGGTTACACAGAGTCGGTTACAGAGAAGGAGATCTACATATCCGAATTGCCAAGCTTGCCTTCCACGCAAAGGAGAGTCCCATCCGGACACGGAACGAAGTCTTCAATCTTGTACCTTCATAGTCCAACAGTCCGGCCAAAGTATATAGTCCGGCTGTCCGAGGACCCCCTAATCCAGGACTCCCTTAGTAGCCCCTGAACTAGGCTTCAATGACGATGAGTCCGGCGCACAGATTGTCTTCGGCATTGCAAGGCAGGTTCTTCTCCAAATCCTCCAGAGTATTGTTGTAACGAGCAGTGTCCGGCTCCTCATCAATGTCGAGCTCCTCGGCTTCTATGCTTTAATAACGGTTGTCTCCACGTGTCGAGTGAATGCGAGAAGTCGAGGCATTTTTACATTTGCCACCCCGACCATGCGAGTAAACCATTTATAAAAGAGACGGGGATTCTCAGATCCAAATCACACCATCTCCTCCCAGCGAGTATTCATCAGAGCGCGTTCGAAAAAACCCATACCACCATGGCCGGTCGTCGCGGTTCCTCCTCCCGCTCCCGTAGCACTAGGCCAGGCGATTGGGAGAAGTGTTCTGTCCCCCACAGCCGACTAGTAGAGTTGCAGACCAAGGGGTTTCTCCCGCCTGCGTACATGGTCCTTGTCCGAGCTGGACTAGCCACTTATAATGGCGGGGAGCAAGCGAAGAGCTCTCCAAACCCATCCAAGGGAGAGCGGGTATGCTTCGTCCCCTATTTGCTGAGGGGACTCAGATTTCCAATCCATCCTTTCCTCCGCGGGCTCCTGGAGTTCTATGTCCTCCAGCTGCATAACTTCACCCCAGCATCCATACTGCATATCGCAGGCTACGTTGCCTTCTATGAGCTATTTCTGGGTTGCGAAGCTCATTTCGAGCTGTGGAAGAGACTATTCTGCCTCGTACCCCGCACTCAGGAGGGGTCAATATATCAAGTGGGCGGAGCCGAAATATGGCGCATCGCCGGGACCGGATACCTATTCGGCACCCCAAAGAAGACATCTGAAGACTGGCCCTCAGAATGGTTCTACATGGAGGACGTCCCTCTTCCGGACCCTATTCGGAAGGGCCTTCCCAAGTTTGTAAATGCCCCGTTGAAGAAACGCCACAGCTGGCGCCCCAGGAGCCCCCAGGAGGAAGATAACAGAGAGATCCTTTTCCTGATCGACAGGATAAATACGCTGGCCAAATCAGGACTAACAATAATTGAGGTTATGTCCATATGTATAATGCGGGGAGTGCAGCCGCTTCAATATCGGGGAAAATCATGTGGCACTTCAATGGAGAAGATGACGCCACCCGCTGCGGCCGTAAAGGTCCGGACTCTCCTGCTGCTCTGGCGAAGATATTGTCCGATTTGTACAAAGGAGAAGAGGAGGATTTCATCCATATCAAGCCACGGGATGGATTCTCCATGTACAACCCCCCAAGCTGGGTGAGTTGCTATCTTTTATTCCAGTCTTGCTCACTTTTTTAGCATAGATGTTTACTTCGTCAATTCATAGCAGGAACTGCGAAGAGCTATGAAGGATGTTCACAGCCCATCTCCACAGCCAGAGGACCCCAACCGGGCTCTCGACCCCGGACTCGAAGCAGACCCAGACACATTTGTGGAGCTTGTGACAGGAAATTTTACCAGTTAAGCTGCGATGGTGTGATGGTGGCCATCATAGCTGATTATCTTAGCCTACTCCCTGTATCCCAGGTAAGTAAAGCCAGACTCCCAACCTCCAAAAAGGATTCCCTCTTTACTCTTCACCCACCGCACATGTATTGCGTCTTACAGGGAAGGCCATCGGGGCGCCAAGCCAAACCCGCAGTGACTCGCCAACAAGGGGCACCGAAGTCGGGTAGGCTTAAAAGGAAGGCGGTCAGGACCGAGACGCTGTTGCCAAGGTATATTTAGAAACCTGCCACGAAATCATCATCGTTAAAATATAACAATGTCCACTGTCTTGTGAAAGAAAAAGTGCTTGCCGGACTATATTCTGAGAGCCTGCTGGTCACGCCCCCACCAGCCGGACTTTGAGGCCGGACTCAAGGGTGGAGGTCAACACGGACGATCCTCCAACAGAGGATGCAAATAGATTTTCTGCTACAAACTCCAAAGTGGAGAGCACCATGAATCATAGGCGCCGTCGGGCCGCACTACGCGACCCTAATTTCTCTGAAGAGGCGTTCAATGCCTTCAACTCACGGGGCGCGTACATCCGGGCTGATCAAGGTGGCCTCACCAGGGCCACGGACCAGTTAGTAAAGGATATACGAGTAATAAAATTTGATAAGTATGTATATCCATAGCCCCTGAGACTTGAAACAGTTGGCACAACTGATTTCAGGATCCTCATGTGCATAGGTTTTGACAGAGAAGAATAACTAGCTATCTAAAGAGCTGGAGGAGTGCAAGGCCGAACTGCGGGCCGCAATTGCTGTGATGGAGGAGTCTACGAAGGCCGCATCTGGTAATTTTTGCTTTAAACGAAAATAATGTCATGGCATGTACCCGTTAAGTATTCGGCATGAATGCGATTCTAACAATAGATGCTGCATACAATCCCGAAGGCAATCCGGATATCATACCAGAGGATGAGCAACATGTTCAGTGACAGCTGAAGGCTGGCCAGCGTGTGCTTACAAAGGTTATAAAGGAGAAAAATACTCTCCAAGACGCGAACATCCGACTAGACGTCAAATTAAAGGATGTTCGGGCCCGGCTTGCTGACTCCGTAAAGGAGAATAAGAGGCTTCGACATGACATATTCAGGAAGTGCTCTGACAAACCACTATAAAGTTCGGCGAAGAACCGTGCTAATAGAATTATGTCTGTAGGCATGCTGACAGGTCGTCCCGAATAGGAGATGCCCGGATCTGTAGGCGATCTTCTGCCGGAGCTCTCTCAACTGCACGAACAAGTTCGGCAGGTGATGCGAGGCATTGCCCAAGCCTTGTGGCCATCCGCCTCCCTGCCAGGAGGCATGGGGGAGCTTGTGGAGATGCTCATGGGAGCACGGCGGTGCTTCCGATTATGGAAGATATCGGCCTGCTGACAAGGTGCGAGGGAAGCCTGGGCCATGGTGAAGACGCGATATACCAAGGCTAACCCGAACCACATGGCCGAGGTCGGACTTGTAGGATCAGATGGGAAAGAGATCCCTGTAAGTCTGGTATATGACCAGGTAGCATTAGCCGCCAAGTATTCCCAACAAGACTGTAGGCTAGACAGCCTGTTGGATGGTATAGAAGAAGAATTTAGTCACTCTAAGTGACTTTGTACTTCGAAGGACACATTTTGTCCCTAGCCGGATTGTAAATCATTTGTCTTGGCCGACCTTTTCGCTTCAACCATTGGACCCGACAGTCCAGAGTGTATCTGAATACCCGCTCGGTTACGTGAAAACCGGGGCACGCATGGAAACCAGGTGTAGGGGTCATAAGTGCTTGAACAGACAAGTACCCAACTAGTTATGTTATATTACATAGGTAGTAAGAAACATCTTCCAAGGAGAATAGTTCCGTTAAGGGTTCCTTTCCCTGGGTGTGCATGCATTAATGTGCATGTCCGAACTGCGAAAATTTACGCAGGATATAAGCATCTGGGGGCATGTTTTGTAATAGGTAAAATACATCTTTTGTTCACCAACCAAATATTCCCTTAAGAATGCTAGCTTTCGGCTTCACCCAATCTGAGGTACACATCCGGCTGACCCAACAGTAACAATTGCAGAGGTGCTCCCCTTATGCCCTAGCCGAATTAACGGGAACGTAGGGCATAAACACAAGAGCCAGGCAACCCAGCTTGGCCAAAACTTAAGTCATATCGATGCATATAGTGGTGAAAAAAGGCACATACGGAGAAGTGACGCATATGTGGTGGGCATAAAGCCTAGAAGACAATTAAGCTTCTGTGTAAGAAGCCCCCAGGTATATTGAGCGTGCATAGCGCGGCCAGAGTGTGCGGTCAAAGCATACTTGAAGCTTTTAAGGCTATAAATGTAAAAGGGAGAGATAGAGGGTATAATTTAAAAAGGAAGACGGAGGTAAGGAGACAAACAGAGAGTTCGGCACTAGGCGTAGAATCTTCGGAGTCTGGCCGCATTCCATGGGTTCGGCTCAAGTCGATTGTCTGATGCATCACGCAAACGGTACGCACCTCCAGTGAGAACTTTGTCAATGATGAAGGGGCCCTCCCACTTGGGCTTGAGCTTGTCCTTTTTCTTCTCTGGTAGGCGTAGAACAAGTTCGCCAATGTTATAAGTTTTGGCCTGCACTTCTCTGCTTTGATACCTTCGAGCCCGCTGTTGATAGAATGCGAAACGGGCCTTTGCGACATCACGCTCCTCCTCCAGGGCATCTAAGTTGTCCTGCCGATCCAGCTCAGCTTCTCTCTCTTCGTACATGTGCACTCTAGGTGAATCATGTATGATATCCCAGGGTAGCACTGCCTCTGCGCCGTACACCATAAAAAATGGTGTGTGTCTGATTGTGCGATTTGGTGTGGTCTGCAGCCCCCATAATACGGAGTCGAGCTCCTCGACCCAGTGCGTATCTGATTCCTTCAAGGATTGCACTAGTCTGGGTTTAATGCTCCTCATAATAAGACCGTTTGCTCGTTCGACTTGACCGTTTGTTTGGGGGTGATAGATGGAGGCGTAATCAAGTTTTATGCCCATTTTGCTACACCAGGTTTTCACCTCATCAGCTGTAAAGTTTGAGCCGTTATCGGTGATGATGCTGTGGGGGACACTGTAGAGGTGTATGACCCCGGATATAAAGTCTATCACTGGTCCGGATTCGGCCGTTTTAACTGGTTTGGCTTCTATCCATTTGGTGAATTTATCGACCATGACCTACAAGTATTTCTTCTTATGGCTTCCTCCTTTAAGGGGTCCAACCATATCGAGCCCCTAGACCGCAAAGGGCCAAGTTATGGGGATTGTTTGGAGGGCGGTGGGTGGCATATGGCTTTGATTTGCAAAAAGCTGGTAACCGACGCAGTGTTGGACAAGGTCTTGTGCGTCTGCCCGGGCTGTCGGCCAGTAGAAACCTGTACGCAAGGCCTTGCTTATGAACGCCCGAGCTGCGGCATGGTGGCCGCCGAGTCCGGCATGAATTTCAGCCAAGAGCTGCCGCCCTTCCTCTTCGGAGATGCACCTTTGGAGCACTCCGGTCGCGCTTTTCTTATAAAGCTCTCCCTCGTGGACTTTGTAGGCTTTAGAGCGCCGCACAATGCAAAGTGCCCCATTTTGGTCCTCCGGGAGTTCCTGCCTATTTAAGTAAGCTAGGAAGGGTTCCATCCACGGGGCAATGACCGCCATAATCACGTGGGACGAAGGTGCGATTTTGATGGCAGAGCCTCCGATTAAGTCAGATTGTTCAGGATCTGGGGTTGTATGCGGATCCGGACTAGTATTGTCGGACTCTCCTTCCCATACCACGAATGGCTTGAACAGCCTTTCCAAAATAAATATTTGGTGGGACGGAGTCACATTTAGCGCCGATGCGGGCAAGGATATCCGCCGCTTGATTGTTTTCTCGAACCACATGGTGGAATTCGATCCCCTCGAATCAAGCTGACATTTTGAGGATGGCATTACGGTAGGCCGCCATTTTCGGGTCCTTGGCGTCAAAGTCTCCATTTATTTGAGATATTGCGAGATTTGAATCCCCACGTACTTCTAGACGTTGAATGCCCATGGAGACCGCCATCCGAAGACCGTGCAACAATGCCTCATACTCAGCTGCATTGTTGGAATCTGTGGAAAGTATTTGGAGTACGTATTGGACTGTATCTCCAGTGGGGGACGTCAGGACGACGCCAGCCCCTAGACCAGCTAGCATCTTAGAGATGTCAAAGTGCATGATCCAATTGGAGTACGCGCCGTACTCTTTAGGGAGTTCGACTTCTGTCCATTCGGCAATGAAGTCAGCTAGTACTTGTGACTTAATGGCCCACCGTGGTTTGTATGTTATGTCGAACGGGAGGAGCTCGATAGCCCATTTTGCAATCCGGCCAGTGGCATTGCGGTTATTTATTATTTCATTGAGTGGTACTTTGGAGGCCACCATGATTGAACACTCTTGAAAGTATTTTCGTAGTTTTCGGGATGCAATGTAGACCGCGTATGCTATCTTTTGATAATGTGGGTACCGTGACTTGCATGGAGTGAGGAAACTGGATACGTAGTATACCGGCTTTTGTAGTGGGAATTTATGTCCATCTTTCTCTCGTTCGACGACGAGCACTGCGCTTACAACCTGGTGTGTTGCAGCTATGTGTAGCAGCATGGGTTCTCTGACATTTGGCGCTGCCAGAATTGGATTGGTGCCAACAATGGGGCCAGCCGTTAACCGAGCCGTAAGTGAAGCAAGGCACTTTAGTAAATACGCCCTGCTCTTTTCCTGAGAATAACAACCGAGACATATGTTTTGCAGTCCGGCTCATGGCCCTTCTCAACAATGTTTGTCTTCAGGGGATCTTCTTCCGGAGATGATGGAGAGCAAAACGCCTCCTCCTGCTTCCCCGCCTCATGAGGCGGACGACCCTGAGGTGTCGTCCTGGAGGATTTCTCCTAGTTCGCAAAGGCCAGAAGGTAACTCTTCGGCCGCCCGAAGTCCGGAGTCCTCGGCTCCTAAGGAGACCCACAGAAAAAGCCTAGGACTGTCCGGTGTACAACCAGACACATTGATGGGTCTTCTGGAGCAAGCGGCTATCTCAGAGGTACATCGTACCTTAATGGGTACGGTGGTTGAGAGGATTTCATCCGCAAAAAGCGGGTTGAACAAAGCTTTTATGAGCCTGCTAAGAGGCTTTGAGGTACGCAAAGTGATATATATATATATATATATATATATATATATATATATATATTTGACCGTACCGCACACGCAAGGTGTACTTTGTATAGATAGTAGCCCCTGAGACTCTGGTTGCCATCCAGACAAGGCGAGCAGAGGATCATAGCCTTAGGTAATGATAGAGCTGTTTTTGTGCGCAGGCGGCTGCAGATCCGGCGGCTGACCGGACTGCTGAATTTGCCGAATTAAGGCGGCAACTTGACGTGGCAGATGCGGACATCACGCTTGTAAACAAGCGGCTTGACGAGGCACAGGGTATGTATATTCGGGTGGTCAGCAAATATTAAGAAGAGCATGGTGCTAGTATTTATAGTATGCTTTGACTGCAGATGGAGCTGCCGCCGTGGAGACCCTTCGGGCAGAACATGCCCAAGCCAAGGAGAAATCCAAGAGAAGTGATGCGGCCGCCCTGAAGGCAGCTGAGGAATTAAAAGCCGAACAGGCTGCTCATCGCCAAAGTGAGGATAAAATAGCCAACATGGCTATTGAGCTACAAAATGCCGCCAGCCGATATGAGCTTCTCAAAAGGGAAAACCAAACGAAAATGGCTGACCTGGAGAAGGCCTTGCAAGCAGCAAAGGAAACTCGCTCTGAAATCAAAGTGGCACGGGAGGAGCTTCGGCAAGCCGGTGATATCGCAGCTAGGAAGCCCTTTTATTGCGAAAGAAGTTCGGCTATCCGAAATATGCCCCTCTTGATCAATTGTGGAGTTCGGGAGATGCATACTTGGATTTAGCAAAGAGTGCTGCTGATGCGAAGGAGTACTTCAAGGATCGGAAAGATCATGAGGTGGAAAGATTGTTCTGGTCACAGTTTAGTGCTCCAAAGTGCCCGCTACTATTGAATGAGCAAATGGCCGAGTGGGCCGAGCTCCATAGGTTGTCCGGGCTTGCCATGAAGGTTGTCGTGGATCATCTGTGGCCTAAGGAACCGAGCCTGGGTAGTTATTTTGGTTTGGTGCAACGATTTCTTCGTGTTGTGCCGCATATCGACGCTGTTAAGAGGTCGGCATGCATAGAGGGTGCACGGATGGCTCATGCCCATTTTAAGACATATTGGGCGGAGATGGAGGCCACCGATATTGCAACCAGGGGTCCGCCCGGGGGTCAGGACTCGCCCGAGCACTATTTTGAAGAAGTCCTAGAAGGTGCCTGTTTAATAGAGGCTCAGTGCTCAAAGAATACCATGTTCCAGTGACATGTATCTTGATTGTAAAAACAATGCTTTGGATAATAAAGGCTATATTTATACTTTTGCCCGTAAAGTATTGTAGTGCCTCCTGTGCGGCCGTTTATGTATGTATGTATATAACCTGAAAGTTTGCAGTCGTCGGCTTCAGCCCCCATGCATATAATGCGGGGGTGTTCGGCAAAGCGCGTAATCACACTTGATCCAACGTCTTGGTCCGTTAAGGAGGTGATAGCGCGGCGAACAAGGCAATCGGACTATATAGCTTTAACACTTTCACTTAGCCATAGGAGTTTGACGGTGGGGCTACTATATAGCCCCTGGTATGTCCGCGCTCATCCGAATACGGTGCATGTACATACGTGACCGGGAAACCAGTCCTTTGTTAATGCGGAGGAATCACGAAGATTCCGCTGGGTCATCGAGTGGTTGACCAGTCTCTCGCTTTATCATGACAATCACTTTTCGGCTTTCTCTACTGAGGTGCTCATCCAGATGAACCAGGGCCCAATCGCAGTAGTTCTCCCGGTACCACCTTAGCCGATAGTGCGGAATGTAAGGTAGCAAAACACGGGAGCCGGGCAAACCCAACTATTGACCAAAGACATGATTCGGAGCTGATGCATATAAGGCCAAACTCATGACACTGAACACTCATGAAGGTATTCAGACTTTACAACATATACTGGGCGGCATACCGCCCTCGATAATGAACTCTGAATTTCTAGGTACGTGCATTAGTCTTGCGTGACGAAAGAGCGGCTGTGCTGAGAGCATAGTTCTCAAAAACACATTGGTTGCTGCCCTTGTAACGTCTATTTTAGATCGACGAATAATAAACTTGCCAATAACGCCGACCAAGAGGGTTTGAACCAACAGCAGATGAGAAAAAAAGGTTTACACGGGGTCTTAATCTAAAAATAAACCTTTGAACGGGGCCGTGCTGCATGTCTGCGCCTTTGTCTCCGTTGTACCGTATCCTGGAAGGGTGTAGCACCATGGTCATCTATCAAAGAAAAAAGGAAAAGCCTAGGTGAAAGAGTCTGGTGTGACTGTGCAGAAAGTTGGTTACTCTTAATGAACCATGAGAATTCAATTTCTTGAGTGTAAATAGGGTCCAGCCGAACAATGGATTCTTTTCGTGCGGGCCACCCCTAGCACCACATATGGGGGTATAGCTGTTAGTCAAGCTCAGGGTTATCTGGGCTACTACAAATAGTGGTGCACCAAACACGTCTAGCCGTGTCCGTGGTCTTCGATGACCGATTAGTTACTTGGGTTGGTGAGGCCGGTCAGTGGTTCGGCTTCTAGAGCTGCCACATATTCTTCCGCATGCAGGGAGCGCTCTATATTTCCGCTAATTATGATGACGCCACGTGGACCGGGCATCTTAAGTTTAAGATAAGCGTAATGTGGAACTGCATTGAAACGAGCAGAGGCTGTTCTTCCGAGTAGTGCATGGTAGCCGCTTCAGAATGGAGCGGTGTCGAAGATTAGTTCTTCACTTTGAAAGTTGCCGGGAGAACCGAATACAACCTCTAGTGTTAGAGAGCCCGTGCAGCGGGCCTCTACGCCTGGTATTACTCCTTTAAAGGTAGTATTGCTTTGGCTGATTCTTGACGGGTCTATCCCCATCTTACAGACAGTGTCCTGATATATCAGATTAGGACTACTACCACCGTCCATGAGGACTCGGGTCAGATGGTATCCGTCAATTATTGGGTCGAGCACCAAGGCAGCCGAACCTCCATGCTGGATACTAGTCGGATGATCCCTGCGATTGAAAGTGATCGGGCAGGCCGACCATGGGTTGAATTTGGGGGCGACGGGTTCTACAGCGTATACATCTCGGAGTGCGCATTTGCGCTTCCTCTTTGGTATGTGGGTTGCATAAATCATGTTTGCTGTTTTGACCTCTGGTGGAAATTTTTTCTGTCCCCCAGTGTTTGGCTGGTGAGGTTCGTCCTCGTCTTCACTTGGCGGCTCCCTCCCCTTGTGTTCGGCGTTTAGCTTGCCGGCCTGCTTGAAGACCCAGCATTCTCTATTGGTGTGATTCGCATGTTTCTCGGGGGTGCCATGAATCTGACATGATATGTCTAGAATTTTGTTTAGGCTGGCCGGTCCATCTTTGCTGCCTTTAGATGGCTTCTTCTGTTGACCGGGTCGAGAGCCCCTGAATCCGGCGTTTACAGCCATGTTGTCTGGGCCGTCTTCATTATTTCGACGCTTGTTTTTATTGCGTCGCAGCTTCCCATTGTTGTCCCTGACTTCGGATGTGCCTAGGTCGCTGGTGCCGCTGCGGGCCAACCAACTGTCCTCGCCCGCGCAAAAGCGGGTCATAAGGCTTGTTAGGGCTGCCATTGTCCTCGGGTTTTCCTGGCCGAGGTGTCTGGCGAGCCATTCGTCCCGGACACTGTGTTTGAAAGCCGCTAATGCTTCGGCATCCGGGCAGTCGACGATTTGGTTCTTCTTGGTGAGAAATCTATTCCAAAGCTTACGGGCTGACTCTCCGGGTTGTTGGATTATGTGACTTAAATCGTCTGCATCCGGAGGTCGGACATAGGTCCCTTGAAAATTAGCCCTAAAAGCGTCCTCAAGTTCCTCCCAACTTCCAATTGAGTTTTTGGGGAGGCTTTTCAACCAGTGCCGAGCTGGTCCTTTCAACTTGAGGGGCAGGTATTTGATGGCGTGGAGATCATCTCCGCAAGCCATATGGATGTGAAGAATAAAGTCCTCAATCCAGACCGCAAAGTCTGTCATTCCGTCGTATGCCTCTATGTTTACGGGTTTAAATCCCTCTGGAAATTCATGAACCAGCACCTCATCGGTGAAGCACAGGGGGTGTGCGGCACCCCTGTATTTGGATGTGTCGTGGCATGCTTCCGATGGATGTAGTGTTCGGTGTTGATTCCGAGCTGGTATTCGATCAGTATAGTCGTTTTGGTGGCCGTGATGCTGCATAGGAGCATGCTTCCTGGATCCATAGATGGACCTGGCCATACCGGCTCTTTTGTCCAGGTGCTCACGTAGATCATGGGCTGACTTGTGTGCGGCGTCATTAGCCGCTCTGTCTCGGCCACGGGGTGGTCTGTCCGGCAGATTGGCCGTATTGTTTTTCGGCGGGATGGGCTCTATAGCCTCATCGTCGAATTCGGGCAGCAGCTTGTGCTTTGGGTAGCTCTTTGTGTGGCGATCGCCACCGTATTTTTTGTCAGTGTCGAGCACTTTGTTCCATCTGTGGTTGAGCGTATCCTGCGTGGCCTTAAGCCTTTGCTTCTGCTTCTTCAAGCTCCTCGTGGTGGCGATAAGCCTTTTGTGCAGGTTGTCTTGTTCCAAGTGCTTTTCCGGGGTGATGAGTGCATCATCGTCGGACTGTTCTCCTCTCCGGAGGCAAGTTTATAAGTTTTATCTTCGGCGTCGCTGTGATCGGTCAGCGGCCCAGACTATGTTCGCCGTCCCCTGGCTCATCCTGCTCCATCGCTGGGTCCATGGGGTCGTCGTTACCTTTTGAGTTGTCTGGGGTATTATTCTTTCTTGTGCCGTTATCGTTGTTTTTGCTGTGGCAGGATTTAGAGCGACACCGCTAACATCGGCGCTTTGGTTGCTTCTCAAGAGGATTATCCTCCGTTGCATCCTTCCATTCCTCATCGTTGTTTTCTTTGGGTGTGTCCACCATGTATATATCATATGATGAGGTGGCTGTCCAGTGCCCTGTGGGCGGTGGTTCCTGTTCTTCTCCGGCATCGTCATTCATACCGTCGATGTCTTTGGAGTCGAAATCATGTGGGTGGTGGGTGGGAAACGAATTTCTTCATCGTCCATTTCCCACTCAAGCCGGACATAGTTCGGCCAAGAGTCTCCTGACAGGGAGAGATATTTTAATGAGCTTATCACGTCGCCTAAGGGCGAGTGCTGAAAGATGTCTGCGGAGCTAAACTCCATGACCGGTGCCCAGTCAGGTTCGATGGGCACGGATGCACGTGGTTCGGAGCCCCTGGTCGGAGACGAGTCCGAGGGTCCAAAGACACAGATCTCCTTAGGAGTGGGATCTGTGTTCGACTCTAACGCCGCTGAGTGTGGGGCCTCCCTGGCGGGGTCCATCCACCCATCCTTGGATGACACGATTTGCTCCGGATATAAAGCCAGGGCAGCTGTAGGTGCGGTCTCCTGAACACCGTCCGATGGCATATCTAGGTCATGCTCATCGCGACTGTAGGGCACACCTGTGATGAGTTTGAATCCGTCGAAGATCAAGTCTCCGTGGATGTCTGCAGTGTAGTTCAGGCTTCCAGACCTGTCCTGATGGCCAGGGTCATAGCTATCGATCTGCTCCAGATGGCCAAGCGAGTTGTCCCGCAAAGTGAAGTCGTCGAATACGAAGATCTGTCCGGGGAGGAAATCCCCACCCTGGATCGCATCGTTGTGGATGATTGAAGGAGCCATCAAGCCTTACCGTGATGGCACAGTGGAACTCTCAATGAAAGCACAAATGTCGGTGTCAAAACCAGCGGATCTCGGGTAGGGGGTCCCGAATTGTGCGTCTAAGGCTAATGGTAACAGGAGGGGGGGGGGACACAATGTTTACCTAGGTTCAGGCCCTCTCTATGGAGGTAATACCCTACTTCTTGCTTGATTGATCTTGATGATATGAGTATTACAAGAGTTGATCTACCACGAGATCATAGAGGCTAAACCCTAGAAGCTAGCCTATGATTATGGTTGTTCTTGTCCTACGAACTAAACCCTCCGGTTTATATAGACACTGGAGGGGGCTAGGGTTACACAGAGTCGGTTACAGAGAAGGAAATCTACATATCCGAACTGCCAAGCTTGCCTTCCACGCAAAGGAGAGTCCAACTCGGACACGGGACGAAGTCTTCAATCTCGTATCTTCATAGTCCAACAATCCGGCATAAGCATATAGTCCGGCTGTCCGAGGACCCCCTAATCCAGGACTCCCTCAAGGGGTATCCATACTTGCATGCTTGCGGCCCACTATGTGGCTCCATAAACGGCCTGGTACGGCCTAGCTTCAGCATCAACGACTCAAGACCCTCGCGAGGGGCCAAGCCTCGCAAACCAAACGACACCAAGACCCCTGACGAGATCGGCCTCCTCAGGCTGGCTCCCGAGGGGCGGAGAGTTCTATGCAAGGTGCACCTCACGAGGCTCAGCTGATGTGAGCCATGACGACTGATATGTCTCCGTCGTATCTACTTTTCCAAACACTGTTGCCCTTGTTTTGGACTCTAACTTGCATGTTTTGAATGGAACTAACCCGGACTGACGTTGTTTTCAGCAAAACTGCCATGGTGTTACTTTTGTGCAGAAATAGAAGTTCTCGGAATGACCTAAAAATCCATGGAGCAACTTTTCAGAATTAATAAAAATACTGGCGAAAAAATCAACGTTAGGGGGCCCACACCCTGTCCACGAGGGTGGGGGTTGCGCCCCCTCCCCTAGGGTGCACCCCCTGCCTTGTGGTCCCCCTAGACGTCCACCGACCTCAACTCCAACTCCATATATTTGCTTTCGTGGAGAAAAAAAATCAGAGAGAAAGTTTCATTGCGTTTTACGACACGGAGCCGCCGCCAAGCTCTAATCTCTCTCGGGAGGGCTAATCTGGAGTCCATTCGGGGCTCCGGAGAGGGGGATTCGTCACCGTTGTCATCATCAACCATCCTCCATCACCAATTTCATAATGCTCACCGCCGTGCGTGAGTAATTCCATCATAGGCTTGCTGGACGGTGATGGGTTGGATGAGATTTACCATGTAATCGAGTTAGTTTTGTTAGGGTTTCATCCCTAGTATGCACTATGTTCTGAGATTGATGTTGCTATGACTTTGCTATGCTTAATGCTTGTCACTAGGGCCCGAGTGCCATGATTTCAGATCTGAACCTATGATGTTTTCATGAATATATGTGAGTTCTTGATCCCATCTTGCAAGTCTATAGTCACCTATTATGTGCTATGATCCGACAACCCCGAAGTGACAATAATTGGGATACTTCTCGGTGATGACCGTAGTTTGAGGAGTTTCAATTAGGACCCCGCTGCCACGTGAGGGTAGGACAAAAGATGTCATGCAAGTTCTTTCCCATAAGCACGTATGACTATATTCGGAATACATGCCTACATTACATTGATGAACTGGAGCTAGCTCTGTGTCACCTTATGTTATAACTATTACATGAGGAATCGCATCCGACATAATTATCCATCACTGATCCAATGCCTAAGATATTTTCAAATATTGTGTTCTGCTTATTTACTTTACCATTGCTACTATTACAATTACTACAAAACTGCTACTGTTACTTTCGCTACTGTTACTGTTACCTCCATACTACTTTGCTACTAAATACTCTGCTGCAGATACTAAGTTATCCAGGTGTGGTTGAATTGACAACTCAACTGCTAATACTTGAGAATATTCTTTGGCTCCCCTTGTGTCGAATCAATAAATTTGGGTTGAATACTCTACCCTCGAAAACTGTTGTGATCCCCTATACTTGTGGGTTATCAACGATCAAAGGCCAGGCAGGCGCCAGCAGGCGCAGAGCGCCAGTTTCCTCTTTGGTGCAAGGGAGGCAAGCCGCAGGCGGGGAGTCCCGAGGGATCAACCAAAGGTTTCCATTCTGGTGCAACAAGACCAAGACTACCAGGATGGCAGGACGGAGGTCATCACCGAGCCAACCACAGCATCACGGCTAGAGGCTTTTCGCAGGCGAAGACCACTTTAGTCAGGATAGGATGTACTACTTTTCCCCTTTCAAATCTGGCCGTTGTGGGATCCCTTCCCGCCAACATTTGGGAAGAGGACCAAGGCCACTATAAGTAGGACATAGCCACCACCATAGAAGGGGGACCTGGTCGGATCGGATCCATTCTCACCCGAGCACCTCACCAGCTCTCTTGAGCTCAAGAACACCTCACCTCCTGAGGCCAGTTCATCCACTATACTAGTTCATCCTCAGCCCTTCGAGGCAATCCACCAAAACGCTGGAGTAGAGTATTACACCGCAAGGTGGCCCGAACCAGGATAAATTGTTGTGTCTCTTTGTCTCTTTGAGCCCGACGCACTAGGCTTAGGAGGATTGCGAGTAGGCAGGCTGGGTAGGTTGAGATCTCTACACGCACCCCAGAGTTCGAACCTTTCATGGGTTTGCGGAACCCGTAATCCAAGATTTGGCATGCCAGGTAGGGGTGCGTCGGGGACCCTCTGCTCCGTCCATCAGATCGCGCCATCAGCTTCAATGGCGGGCGCTTCTCCATCGACTCGACCGACGCGCGCCTTCGAAGAAGTGTCGGGGCTGCGCCCTTTCGCCCCCTCCCTACGACGGGTGGAATGGCCGCCCAAGTTCAAGCCTGAGATGCTGCCATGCTACGACGGCACAGCGGACCCAGCCGGCTTCCTCCAGGCATACGAGGAGGCAGTCTGGGCGGCCAGCGGAGACAATAAGGTGAAGGCCAACTAGCTCCAGATGGCCCTTGTAGGAGCGTCGTGCGCCTGGCTGCTCCACCTGCCGGAGTCCTCTGTGGCCTCTTGGGAGGAGCTATGTAGCCTCTTCGTCGTGCCCTTCACGGCGCATGCGCTTCCTGTTGTTGCAGTCCTCTTAGGCAGCTCGCAGGCACCACCTTCTAATCGGCATATCAAGCAGTTCTACTATCAAGTAAGTGCTGCCCAGGTGAGCTCGGGGGCTCCTCCGGGCTGGGCAACACCGAAGGCCGACCTTTCCTTTAGCCCAGAAGACCATCCAGCGACCACGGTAGGAGCAGGAGCACTCCTAATGCTCTGCACCCCCACCATCTACAACGTGGCGGTTACCAGGACCCTCGTCGATAGCGGAGCCGGCCTCAACATGCTCTTCACGGAGGCGTTCGGCCTGCTGCACGTGCCTCCTGACCGGCTCCGCCCCACCAAGCCCCTCTCCAGGGTCGGCGGTGGCTTCACCCGCCCCTAGGGCAGCTCCGTCTCTCCGTCACCTTCGGGACCCGCAACAACTATCGCACCGAGCTCATCGAGTTCAACATTGCCCGGATCAACTTGCCATATAATGCCATCCTCGGATACCCCGCCTTGGCCAAGTTCATGGCGGAAACTCACCCAGCTTACAACCTCATGAAGATGCCTGGCAGCAACGGTGTCCTCATGGTGGCAGGGGACACCAAAGACGTGGTGCAGGCCCTCAAGCTTGTCTTCAGGTCTGCGACATCCGCGCTGCCTGGTGAGAAGGGGGGTCCTGGGGCCCCGGGAGTAGCACCGTCCAAGAAGAAGCAGTTGTTCTCCCAAGACCGAGCCGAGACAAAGTAAGTGCTGGTCAGTGAGGAGGGGACGACCAGCGCCACCTTCACCATAGGAGCTGGCCTCCCTCAGGACCAGGAGAAAGCGTTGGTCGACTTCTTGTGCGCCAACAAGGACGTATTCGCTTGGGAGCCCAAAGACCTGGCTGGGGTCCCAAGGGGAATAATCGAGCACCACCTGAAGGTATGGCCAAACATGCGGCCTATGAAGCAGAAGGCCCGCCGCCAGTCCACCAGAAGCAAGCATTTATCAGCCAAGAAAACCGCAAGCTGCAGGACACTATGGTCATCAGGAAAGTACGATACCCAGAGTGGCAGGCAAACCCCGTTGTCGTCCCCGAGAAAGGATGGAATGAACGCATGTGTGTCAACTTCACCAACCTCAACAAGGCTTGCCCTCAAAATCCCTTTCCGCTTCCTCGCATCGATCAGATCGTGGACTCCACCGTCGAGTGTGACCTGTTGTGCTTCTTGGACGCCTTCTCAGGGTACCACCAGATCAAGATGGTCATGCAAGATGTGGAGAAGACGGCATTCCTGACCCCCTGCGGAGTGTACTGCTACACCTGCATGCCCTTCGGGCTGCGCAATGTTGGGGCTACCTTCCAGCGGCTGATGCATATCGCCCTGGGCACGCAGCTCGGGAGAAGCGCGGAGGCCTATGTTGATGACATAGTAGTGAAGTCTCGGGAGGCCGGGACCCTGATAGCAGATCTGGAGGAGACGTTTGCCAGCTTGCGCAAGGTGGACCTTCGGCTCAATCCCGAGAAGTGTGTATTCGGGGTCCCCTCTGGCAAACTGCTGGGCTTCCTGATGTCGCACAGAGGGATCGAGGCCAATCCAGAGAAGGTCAAGGCAATAGAAGACATGAGCCCCCCGCAGACCCTGAAGGAGATGCAGAAGCTGGCGGGCTGCGTAGCCTCGCTGGGGCGCTTCATCTCCAAGCTGGGGGAGCACGCCCTCCCGTTCTTCAAGCTGATGAAAAATAAGGAACCGTTCAAGTGGACCCCGGAGGCAGACGCAGCCTTTCAAGACCTCAAGAGATACCTAACCAACTCTATTTGGCAGCCACCCCTCACTCAGCCAGCACCGCCCTGGTGGCGCTAAGGAAGGAGCGCCCGTCCAAGGGCCCTCGGCAAGGCGCACAGTCACCAAGCCAAGCATGGCATCCTCAAGACAGTGCCCCTGGGGCCTCGGCCAACCCGGTGGCCGACATCCCTCCCGAGGCTGCGATTGACCCCGCAGGTGGGGGGCTCCTAAGGGCGGACCTCGCGAGACCGCCGAAGGCCCACGCCCTCAAGAAGAACAAGACTCCACTGGTGCCTCTCCCCTCGTCGAGCACCCTGTCTACTTCGTCAGCACGGTGCCAAGGGAGGCAGGGGCACGTTACCCCATGCCTCAGAAACTCTTGCTCGCGCTCTTCGTCGCCTCCCGAAAGCTGCGCCACTACTTCCAAGGCCACCCCATCAAAGTCATTTCGGCATACCCGCTGGAGAGGGTGCTCCGGAGCCCGAACGTCGCCGGGCGAGTTGCGGAATGGAACATCGAGCTTCAAGCATTCCATCTCGAGTTCAGCACCACCAGGGTCATCAAGGGTGCGGCCCTCGCTGACGTCGTGGCCAAGGGTACTGACATCCCTGACCACGGGGTGAGCGAGGACTGCTCTCTCTTACCTAGGGACGAGGAGCCAGACGGGTGGATCATGTACTTTGACGGAGCGTTCACACGACAAGGTGCAGGAGCAGGGGCCGTCCTCATCACACCCGCCAAGGACAAGCTCTACTACGCGGTACAACTATGTTTCCAGCAGGGCGAGAAGGTCTGCAACAACATCGCAGAATTCGAAGGCTTGCTCACCGGTCTCACGACCGCGACGGCGCTGGGGGTGAAGCGCCTCACCATCAAGGGCGATTCCCAGCTCCTCGTCAACTTCTCCAACAAGGAGTACACACCCAAGGATGAGCACATGGAGGCATACCTAGAAGAAGTACGCAAGATGGAGAAGTGGTTCTTGGGCTTGGAACTGTAGCACGTGCCACGAGGGACGAACAAGGAGGCGAACGATATCACCAAGAAAGCCTCCCGCAGGCTCCCCCAGGAGCCGGGGGTGTTTGAGGAGCGGCTCTTCAAGCCATCCGCGGCTCCCCCTGACGGTGTCAAAACCGGCGGATCTTGGGTAGGGGGTCCCAAACTGTGCGTCTAAGGCTAATGGTAATAGGAGGAAGAGGACACGATGTTTTACCCAGGTTCGGGCCCTCTCGATGGAGGTAATACCCTACTTCCTGCTTGATTGATCTTGATGATATGAGTATTACAGGAGTTGATCTACCACGAGATCGTAGAGGCTAAACCCTAGAAGCTAGCCTATGATTATGATTGTTGTTGTCCTACGGACTAAACCCTCCAATTTATATAGACACCCAAGGGGGCTAGGGTTACACAGAGTCGGTTACAGAGAAGGAGATCTACATATCCGAATTGCCAAGCTTGCCTTCCACGCAAAGGAGAGTCCCATCCGGACACGGGACGAAGTCTTCAATCTTGTATCTTCATAGTCCAACAGTCCGGCCAAAGTATATAGTCCGGCTGTCCGAGGACCCCCTAATCCAGGACTCCCTTAGTAGCCCCTGAACTAGGCTTCAATGACGATGAGTCCGGCGCACAGATTGTCTTCGGCATTGCAAGGCAGGTTCTTCTCCAAATCCTCCAGAGTATTGTTGTAACGAGCAGTGTCCGGCTCCTCATCAATGTCGAGCTCCTCGGCTTCTATGCTTTAATAACGGTTGTCTCCACGTGTCGAGTGAATGCGAGAAGTCGAGGCATTTTTACATTTGCCACCCCGACCATGCGAGTAAACCGTTTATAAAAGAGACGGGGATTCTCAGATCCAAATCACACCATCTCCTCCCAGCGAGTATTCATCAGAGCGCGTTTGAAAAAACCCATACCACCATGGCCGGCCGTCGCGGTTCCTCCTCCCGCTCCCGTAGCACTAGGCCAGGCGATTGGGAGAAGTGTTCTGTCCCCCACAGCCGACTAGTAGAGTTGCAGACCAAGGGGTTTCTCCCGCCTGCGTACATGGTCCTTGTCCGAGCTGGACTAGCCACTTATAATGGCGGGGAGCAAGCGAAGAGCTCTCCAAACCCATCCAAGGGAGAGCGGGTATGCTTCGTCCCCTATTTGCTGAGGGGACTCAGATTTCCAATCCATCCTTTCCTCCGCGGGCTCCTGGAGTTCTATGTCCTCCAGCTGCATAACTTCACCCCAGCATCCATACTGCATATCGCAGGCTACGTTGCCTTCTATGAGCTATTTCTGGGTTGCGAGGATCATTTCGAGCTGTGGAAGAGACTATTCTGCCTCGTACCCCGCACTCAGGAGGGGTCAATATATCAAGTGGGCGGAGCCGAAATATGGCGCATCGCCGGGACCGGATACCTATTCGGCACCCCAAAGAAGACATCTGAAGACTGGCCCTCAGAATGGTTCTACATGGAGGACGTCCCTCTTCCGGACCCTATTCGGAAGGGCCTTCCCAAGTTTGTAAATGCCCCGTTGAAGAAACGCCACAGCTGGCGCCCCAGGAGCCCCCAGGAGGAAGATAACAGAGAGATCCTTTTCCTGATCGACAGGATAAATACGCTGGCCAAATCAGGACTAACAATAATTGAGGTTATGTCCATATGTATAATGCGGGGAGTGCAGCCGCTTCAATATCGGGGAAAACCATGTGGCACTTCAATGGAGAAGATGACGCCACCCGCTGCGGCCGTAAAGGTCCGGACTCTCCTGCTGCTCTGGCGAAGATATTGTCCGATTTGTACAAAGGAGAAGAGGAGGATTTCATCCATATCAAGCCACGGGATGGATTCTCCATGTACAACCTCCCAAGCTGGGTGAGTTGCTATCTTTTATTCCAGTCTTGCTCACTTTTTTAGCATAGATGTTTACTTCGTCAATTCATAGCCGGAACTGCGAAGAGCTATGAAGGATGTTCACAGCCCATCTCCACAGCCAGAGGACCCCAACCGGGCTCTCGACCCCGGACTCGAAGCAGACCCAGACACATTTGTGGAGCTTGTTGACAGGAAATTTTACCAGTTAAGCTGCGATGGTGTGATGGTGGCCATCATAGCTGATTATCTTAGCCTACTCCCTGTATCCCAGGTAAGTAAAGCCAGACTCCCAACCTCCAAAAAGGATTCCCTCTTTACTCTTCACCCACCGCACATGTATTGCGTCTTACAGGGAAGGCCATCGGGGCGCCAGGCCAAACCCGCAGTGACTCGCCAACAAGGGGCACCGAAGTCGGGTAGGCTTAAAAGGAAGGCGGTCAGGACCGAGACGCTGTTGCAAAGGTATATTTAGAAACCTGCCACGAAATCATCATCGTTAAAATATAACAATGTCCACTGTCTTGTGAAAGAAAAAGCGCTTGCCGGACTATATTCTGAGAGCCTGCTGGTCACGCCTCCACCAGCCGGACTCTGAGGCCGAACTCAAGGGTGGAGGTCAACACGGACGATCCTCCAACAGAGGATGCAGATAGATTTTCTGCTACAAACTCCAAAGTGGAGAGCACCATGAATCATAGGCGCCGTCGGGCTGCACTACGTGACCCTAATTTCTCTGAAGAGGCATTCGATGCCTTCAACTCACGGGGCGCGTACATCCGGGCTGATCAAGGTGGCCTCACCAGGGCCACGGACCAGTTAGTAAAGGATATACGAGTAATAAAATTTGATAAGTATGTATATCCATAGCCCCTGAGACTTGAAACAGTTGGCACAACTGATTTCAGGATCCTCATGTGCATAGGTTTTGACAGAGAAGAATAACTAGCTATCTAAAGAGCTGGAGGAGTGCAAGGCCCAACTGCGGGCTGCAATTGCTGTGATGGAGGAGTCTACGAAGGCCGCATCTGGTAATTTTTGCTTTAAACGAAAATAATGTCATGGCATGTACCCGTTAAGTATTCGGCATGAATGCGATTCTAACAATAGATGCTGCATACAATCCCGAAGGCAATCCGGATATCATACCAGAGGATGAGCAACATGTTCAGTGACAGCTGAAGGCTGGCCAGCGTGTGCTTACAAAGGTTATAAAGGAGAAAAATACTCTCCAAGATGCGAACATCCGACTAGACATCAAATTAAAGGATGTTCGGGCCCGGCTTGCTGACTCCGTAAAGGAGAATAAGAGGCTTCGACATGACATATTCAGGAAGTGCTCTGACGAACCACTATAAAGTTCGGCGAAGAACCGTGCTAATAGAATTATGTCTGTAGGCATGCTGACAGGTCGTCCCGAATAGGAGATGCCCGGATCTGTAGGCGATCTTCTGCCGGAGCTCTCTCAACTGCACGAACAAGTTCGGCAGGTGATGCGAGGCATTGCCCAAGCCTTGTGGCCATCCGCCTCCCTGCCAGGAGGCATGGGGGAGCTTGTGGAGATGCTCATGGGAGCACGGCGGTGCTTCCGATTATGGAAGATATCGGCCTGCTGACAAGGTGCGAGGGAAGCCTGGGCCATGGTGAAGACGCGATATACCAAGGCTGACCCGAACCACATGGCCGAGGTCGGACCTGTAGGATCAGATGGGAAAGAGATCCCTGTAAGTCTGGTATATGACCAGGTAGCATTAGCCGCCAAGTATTCCCAACAAGACTATAGGCTAGACAGCCTGTTGGATGGTATAGAAGAAGAATTTAGTCACTCTAAGTGACTTTGTACTTCGAAGGACACATTTTGTCCCTAGCCGGATTGTAAATCATTTGTCTTGGCCGACCTTTTCGCTTCAACCATTGGACCCGACAGTCCAGAGTGTATCTGAATACCAGCTCGGTTACGTGAAAACCGGGGCACGCATGGAAACCAGGTGTAGGGGTCATAAGTGCTTGAACAGACAAGTACCCAACTAGTTATGTTATATTACATAGGTAGTAAGAAACATCTTCCAAGGAGAATAGTTCCGTTAAGGGTTCCTTTCCCTGGGTGTGCATGCATTAATGTGCATGTCCGAACTGCGAAAATTTACGCAGGATATAAGCATCTGGGGGCATGTTTTGTAATAGGTAAAATACATCTTTTGTTCACCAACCAAATATTCCCTTAAGAATGCTAGCTTTCGGCTTCACCCAATCTGAGGTACACATCCGGCTGACCCAACAGTAACAATTGCAGAGGTGCTCCCCTTATGCCCTAGCCGAATTAACGGGAACGTAGGGCATAAACACAAGAGCCAGGCAACCCAGCTTGGCCAAAACTTAAGTCATATCGATGCATATAGTGGTGAAAAAAGGCACATACGGAGAAGTGACGCATATGTGGTGGGCATAAAGCCCAGAAGACAATTAAGCTTCTGTGTAAGAAGCCCCCAGGTATATTGAGCGTGCATAGCGCGGCCAGAGTGTGCGGTCAAAGCATACTTGAAGCTTTTAAGGCTATAAATGTAAAAGGGAGAGATAGAGGGTATAATTTAAAAAGGAAGACAGAGGTAAGGAGACAAACAGAGAGTTCGGCACTAGGCGTAGAATCTTCGGAGTCTGGCCGCGTTCCATGGGTTCGGCTCAAGTCGATTGTCTGATGCATCACGCAAACGGTACGCACCTCCAGTGAGAACTTTGTCAATGATGAAGGGGCCCTCCCACTTGGGCTTGAGCTTGTCCTTTTTCTTCTCTGGTAGGCGTAGAACAAGTTCGCCAATGTTATAAGTTTTGGCCTGCACTTCTCTGCTTTGATACCTTCGAGCCCGCTGTTGATAGAATGCGAAACGGGCCTTTGCGACATCACGCTCCTCCTCCAGGGCATCTAAGTTGTCCTGCCGATCCAGCTCAGCTTCTCTCTCTTCGTACATGTGCACTCTAGGTGAATCATGTATGATATCCCAGGGTAGCACTGCCTCTGCGCCGTACACCATAAAAAATGGTGTGTGTCCGATTGTGCGATTTGGTGTGGTCTGCAGCCCCCATAATACGGAGTCGAGCTCCTCGACCCAGTGCGTATCTGATTCCTTCAAGGATTGCACTAGTCTGGGTTTAATGCTCCTCATAATAAGACCGTTTGCTCGTTCGACTTGACCGTTTGTTTGGGGGTGATAGATGGAGGCGTAATCAAGTTTTATGCCCATTTTGCTACACCAGGTTTTCACCTCATCAGCTGTAAAGTTTGAGCCGTTATCGGTGATGATGCTGTGGGGGACACTGTAGAGGTGTATGACCCCGGATATAAAGTCTATCACTGGTCCGGATTCGGCCGTTTTAACTGGTTTGGCTTCTATCCATTTGGTGAATTTATCGACCATGACCTACAAGTATTTCTTCTTATGGCTTCCTCCTTTAAGGGGTCCAACCATATCGAGCCCCTAGACCGCAAAGGGCCAAGTTATGGGGATTGTTTGGAGGGCGGTGGGTGGCATATGGCTTTGATTTGCAAAAAGCTGGTAACCGACGCAGTGTTGGACAAGGTCTTGTGCGTCTGCCCGGGCTGTCGGCCAGTAGAAACCTGTACGCAAGGCCTTGCTTATGAACGCCCGAGCTGCGGCATGGTGGCCGCCGAGTCCGGCATGAATTTCAGCCAAGAGCTGCCGCCCTTCCTCTTCGGAGATGCACCTTTGGAGCACTCCGGTCGCGCTTTTCTTATAAAGCTCTCCCTCGTGGACTTTGTAGGCTTTAGAGCGCCGCACAATGCAAAGTGCCCCATTTTGGTCCTCCGGGAGTTCCTGCCTATTTAAGTAAGCTAGGAAGGGTTCCATCCACGGGGCAATGACCGCCATAATCACGTGGGACGAAGGTGCGATTTTGATGGCGGAGCCTCCGATTAAGTCAGATTGTTCAGGATCTGGGGTTGTATGCGGATCCGGACTAGTATTGTCGGACTCTCCTTCCCATACCACGAATGGCTTGAACAGCCTTTCCAAAATAAATATTTGGTGGGACGGAGTCACATTTAGCGCCGATGCGGGCAAGGATATCCGCCGCTTGATTGTTTTCTCGAACCACATGGTGGAATTCGAGCCCCTCGAATCAAGCTGACATTTTGAGGACGGCATTACGGTAGGCCGCCATTTTCGGGTCCTTGGCGTCAAAGTCTCCATTTATTTGAGATATTGCGAGATTTGAATCCCCACGTACTTCTAGACGTTGAATGCCCATGGAGACCGCCATCCGAAGACCGTGCAACAATGCCTCATACTCAGCTGCATTGTTGGAATCTGTGGAAAGTATTTGGAGTACGTATTGGACTGTATCTCCAGTGGGGGACGTCAGGACGACGCCAGCCCCTAGACCAGCTAGCATCTTAGAGATGTCAAAGTGCATGATCCAATTGGAGTACGCGCCGTACTCTTTAGGGAGTTCGACTTCTGTCCATTCGGCAATGAAGTCAGCTAGTACTTGTGACTTAATGGCCCGCCGTGGTTTGTATGTTATGTCGAACGGGAGGAGCTCGATAGCCCATTTTGCAATCCGGCCAGTGGAATTGCGGTTATTTATTATTTCATTGAGTGGTACTTTGGAGGCCACCATGATTGAACACTCTTGAAAGTATTTTCGTAGTTTTCGGGATGCAATGTAGACCGCGTATGCTATCTTTTGATAATGTGGGTACCGTGACTTGCATGGAGTGAGGAAACTGGATACGTAGTATACCGGCTTTTGTAGTGGGAATTTATGTCCATCTTTCTCTCGTTCGACGACGAGCACTGCGCTTACAACCTGGTGTGTTGCAGCTATGTGTAGCAGCATGGGTTCTCTGACATTTGGCGCTGCCAGAATTTGATTGGTGCCAACAATGGGGCCAGCCGTTAACCGAGCCGTAAGTGAAGCAAGGCACTTTAGTAAATACGCCCTGCTCTTTTCCTGAGAATAACAACCGAGACATATGTTTTGCAGTCCGGCTCATGGCCCTTCTCAACAATGTTTGTCTTCGGGGGATCTTCTTCCGGAGATGATGGAGAGCAAAACGCCTCCTCCTGCTTCCCCGCCTCATGAGGCGGACGACCCTGAGGTGTCGTCCTGGAGGATTTCTCCTAGTTCGCAAAGGCCAGAAGGTAACTCTTCGGCCACCCGAAGTCCGGAGTTCTCGGCTCCTAAGGAGACCAACACAAAAAGCCTAGGACTGTCCGGTGTACAACCAGACACATTGATGGGTCTTCTGGAGCAAGCGGCTATCTCAGAGGTACATCGTACCTTAATGGGTACGGTGGTTGAGAGGATTTCATCCACAAAAAGCGGGTTGAACAAAGCTTTTATGAGCCTGCTAAGAGGCTTTGAGGTACGCAAAGTGATATATATATATATATATATATATATATATATATATATATATATATATATATATATATATATTTGACCGTACCGCACACGCAAGGTGTACTTTGTATAGATAGTAGCCCCTGAGACTCTGGTTGCCATCCAGACAAGGCGAGCAGAGGATCATAGCCTTAGGTAATGATAGAGTTGTTTTTGTGCGCAGGCGGCTGCAGATCCGGCGGCTGACCGGACTGCTGAATTTGCCGAATTAAGGCGGCAACTTGACGTGGCAGATGCGTACATCACGCTTGTAAACAAGCGGCTTGACGAGGCACAGGGTATGTATATTCGGGTGGTCAGCAAATATTAAGAAGAGCATGGTGCTAGTATTTATAGTATGCTTTGACTGCAGATGGAGCTGCCGCCGTGGAGACCCTTCGGGCAGAACTTGCCCAAGCCAAGGAGAAATCCAAGAGAAGTGATGCGGCCGCCCTGAAGGCAGCTGAGGAATTAAAAGCCGAACAGGCTGCTCATCGCCAAAGTAAGGATAAAATAGCCAACATGGCTATTGAGCTACAAAATGCCGCCAGCCGATATGAGCTTCTCAAAAGGGAAAACCAAACGAAAATGGCTGACCTGGAGAAGGCCTTGCAAGCAGCAAAGGAAACTCGCTCTGAAATCAAAGTGGCACGGGAGGAGCTTCGGCAAGCCGGTGATATCGCAGCTAGGAAGCCCTTTTATTGCGAAAGAAGTTCGGCTATCCGAAATATGCCCCTCTTGATCAATTGTGGAGTTCGGGAGACGCATACTTGGATTTAGCAAAGAGTGCTGCTGATGCGAAGGAGTACTTCAAGGATCGGAAAGATCATGAGGTGGAAAGATTGTTCTGGTCACAGTTTAGTGCTCCAAAGTGCCCGCTACTATTGAATGAGCAAATGGCCGAGTGGGCCGAGCTCCATAGGTTGTCCGGGCTTGCCATGAAGGTTGTCGTGGATCATCTGTGGCCTAAGGAACCGAGCCTGGGTAGTTATTTTGGTTTGGTGCAACGATTTCTTCGTGTTGTGCCGCATATCGACGCTGTTAAGAGGTCGGCATGCATAGAGGGTGCACGGATGGCTCATGCCCATTTTAAGACATATTGGGCGGAGATGGAGGCCACCGATATTGCAACCAGGGGTCCGCCCGGGGGTCAGGACTCGCCCGAGCACTATTTTGAAGAAGTCCTAGAAGGTGCCTGTTTAATAGAGGCTCAGTGCTCAAAGAATACCATGTTCCAGTGACATGTATCTTGATTGTAAAAACAATGCTTTGGATAATAAAGGCTATATTTATACTTTTGCCCGTAAAGTATTGTAGTGCCTCCTGTGCGGCCGTTTATGTATGTATGTATATAACCTGAAAGTTTGCAGTCGTCGGCTTCAGCCCCCATGCATATAATGCGGGGGTGTTCGGCAAAGCGCGTAATCACACTTGATCCAACGTCTTGGTCCGTTAAGGAGGTGATAGCGCGGCGAACAAGGCAATCGGACTATATAGCTTTAACACTTTCACTTAGCCATAGGAGTTTGACGGTGGGGCTACTATATAGCCCCTGGTATGTCCGCGCTCATCCGAATACGGTGCATGTACATACGTGACCGGGAAACCAGTCCTTTGTTAATGCGGAGGAATCACGAAGATTCCGCTGGGTCATCGAGTGGTTGACCAGTCTCTCGCTTTATCATGACAATCACTTTTCGGCTTTCTCTACTGAGGTGCTCATCCAGATGAACCAGGGCCCAATCGCAGTAGTTCTCCCGGTACCACCTTAGCCGATAGTGCGGAATGTAAGGTAGCAAAACACGGGAGCCGGGCAAACCCAACTATTGACCAAAGACATGATTCGGAGCTGATGCATATAAGGCCAAACTCATGACACTGAACACTCATGAAGGTATTCAGACTTTACAACATATACTGGGCGGCATACCGCCCTCGATAATGAACTCTGAATTTCTAGGTACGTGCATTAGTCTGGCGTGACGAAAGAGCGGCTGTGCTGAGAGCATAGTTCTCAAAAACACATTGGTTGCTGCCCTTGTAACGTCTATTTTAGATCGACGAATAATAAACTTGCCAATAACGCCGACCAAGAGGGTTTGAACCAACAGCAGATGAGAAAAAAAGGTTTACACGGGGTCTTAATCTAAAAATAAACCTTTGAACGGGGCCGTGCTGCATGTCTGCGCCTTTGTCTCCGTTGTACCGTATCCTGGAAGGGTGTAGCACCATGGTCATCTATCAAAGAAAAAAGGAAAAGCCTAGGTGAAAGAGTCTGGTGTGACTGTGCAGAAAGTTGGTTACTCTTAATGAACCATGAGAATTCAATTTCTTGAGTGTAAATAGGGTCCAGCCGAACAATGGATTCTTTTCGTGCGGGCCACCCCTAGCACCACATATGGGGGTATAGCTGTTAGTCAAGCTCAGGGTTATCTGGGCTACTACAAATAGTGGTGCACCAAACACGTCTAGCCGTGTCCGTGGTCTTCGATGACCGATTAGTTACTTGGGTTGGTGAGGCCGGTCAGTGGTTCGGCTTCTAGAGCTGCCACATATTCTTCCGCATGCAGGGAGCGCTCTATATTTCCGCTAATTATGATGACGCCATGTGGACCGGGCATCTTAAGTTTAAGATAAGCGTAATGTGGAACTGCATTGAAACGAGCAGAGGCTGTTCTTCCGAGTAGTGCATGGTAGCCGCTTCAGAATGGAGCGGTGTCGAAGATTAGTTCTTCACTTTGAAAGTTGCCGGGAGAACCGAATACAACCTCTAGTGTTAGAGAGCCCGTGCAGCGGGCCTCTACGCCTGGTATTACTCCTTTAAAGGTAGTATTGCTTTGGCTGATTCTTGACGGGTCTATCCCCATCTTACAGACAGTGTCCTGATATATCAGATTAGGACTACTACCACCGTCCATGAGGACTCGGGTCAGATGGTATCCGTCAATTATTGGGTCGAGCACCAAGGCAGCCGAACCTCCATGCTGGATACTAGTCGGATGATCCCTGCGATTGAAAGTGATCGGGCAGGCCGACCATGGGTTGAATTTGGGGGCGACGGGTTCTACAGCGTATACATCTCGGAGTGCGCATTTGCGCTTCCTCTTTGGTATGTGGGTTGCATAAATCATGTTTGCTGTTTTGACCTCTGGTGGAAATTTTTTCTGTCCCCCAGTGTTTGGCTGGTGAGGTTCGTCCTCGTCTTCACTTGGCGGCTCCCTCCCCTTGTGTTCGGCGTTTAGCTTGCCGGCCTGCTTGAAGACCCAGCATTCTCTATTGGTGTGATTCGCATGTTTCTCGGGGGTGCCATGAATCTGACATGATATGTCTAGAATTTTGTTTAGGCTGGCCGGTCCATCTTTGCTGCCTTTAGATGGCTTCTTCTGTTGACCGGGTCGAGAGCCCCTGAATCCGGCGTTTACAGCCATGTTGTCTGGGCCGTCTTCATTATTTCGACGCTTGTTTTTATTGCGTCGGAGCTTCCCATTGTTGTCCCTGACTTCGGATGTGCCTAGGTCGCTGGTGCCGCTGCGGGCCAACCAACTGTCCTCGCCCGCGCAAAAGCGGGTCATAAGGCTTGTTAGGGCTGCCATTGTCCTCGGGTTTTCCTGGCCGAGGTGTCTGGCGAGCCATTCGTCCCGGACACTGTGTTTGAAAGCCGCTAATGCTTCGGCATCCGGGCAGTCGACGATTTGGTTCTTCTTGGTGAGAAATCTATTCCAAAGCTTACGGGCTGACTCTCCGGGTTGTTGGATTATGTGACTTAAATCGTCTGCATCCGGAGGTCGGACATAGGTCCCTTGAAAATTAGCCCTAAAAGCGTCCTCAAGTTCCTCCCAACTTCCAATTGAGTTTTTGGGGAGGCTTTTCAACCAGTGCCGAGCTGGTCCTTTCAACTTGAGGGGCAGGTATTTGATGGCGTGGAGATCATCTCCGCAAGCCATATGGATGTGAAGAATAAAGTCCTCAATCCAGACCGCAAAGTCTGTCATTCCGTCGTATGCCTCTATGTTTACGGGTTTAAATCCCTCTGGAAATTCATGAACCAGCACCTCATCGGTGAAGCACAGGGGGTGTGCGGCACCCCTGTATTTGGATGTGTCGTGGCATGCTTCCGATGGATGTAGTGTTCGGTGTTGATTCCGAGCTGGTATTCGATCAGTATAGTCGTTTTGGTGGCCGTGATGCTGCATAGGAGCATGCTTCCTGGATCCATAGATGGACCTGGCCATACCGGCTCTTTTGTCCAGGTGCTCACGTAGATCATGGGCTGACTTGTGTGCGGCGTCATTAGCCGCTCTGTCTCGGCCACGGGGTGGTCGGTCCGGCAGATTGGCCGTATTGTTTTTCGGCGGGATGGGCTCTATAGCCTCATCGTCGAATTCGGGCAGCAGCTTGTGCTTTGGGTAGCTCTTTGTGTGGCGATCGCCACCGTATTTTTTGTCAGTGTCGAGCACTTTGTTCCATCTGTGGTTGAGCGTATCCTGCGTGGCCTTAAGCCTTTGCTTCTGCTTCTTCAAGCTCCTCGTGGTGGCGATAAGCCTTTTGTGGAGGTTGTCTTGTTCCAAGTGCTTTTCCGGGGTGATGAGTGCATCATCGTCCGGACTGTTCTCCTCTCCGGAGGCAAGTTTATAAGTTTTATCTTTGGCGTCGCTGTGATCGGTCAGCGGCCCCAGACTATGTTCGCCGTCCCCTGGCTCATCCTGCTCCATCGCTGGGTCCATGGGGTCGTCGTTACCTTTTGAGTTGTCTGGGGTATTATTCTTTCTTGTGCCGTTATCGTTGTTTTTGCTGTGGCAGGATTTAGAGCGACACCGCTAACATCGGCGCTTTGGTTGCTTCTCAAGAGGATTATCCTCCGTTGCATCCTTCCGTTCCTCATCGTTGTTTTCTTTGGGTGTGTCCACCATGTATATATCATATGATGAGGTGGCTGTCCAGTGCCCTGTGGGCGGTGGTTCCTGTTCTTCTCCGGCATCGTCATTCATACCGTCGATGTCTTCGGAGTCGAAATCATGTGGGTGGTGGGTGGGAAACGAATTTCTTCATCGTCCATTTCCCACTCAAGTCGGACATAGTTCGGCCAAGAGTCTCCTGACAGGGAGAGATATTTTAATGAGCTTATCATGTCGCCTAAGGGCGAGTGCTGAAAGATGTCTGCGGAGCTAAACTCCATGACCGGTGCCCAGTCAGGTTCGATGGGCACGGATGCACGTGGTTCGGAGCCCCTGGTCGGAGACGAGTCCGAGGGTCCAAAGACACAGATCTCCTTAGGAGTGGGATCTGTGTTCGACTCTAACGCCGCTGAGTGTGGGGCCTCCCTGGCGGGGTCCATCCACCCATCCTTGGATGACACGATTTGCTCCGGATATAAAGCCAGGGCAGCTGTAGGTGCGGTCTCCTGAACACCGTCCGATGGCATATCTAGGTCATGCTCATCGCGACTGTAGGGCACACCTGTGATGAGTTTGAATCCGTCGAAGATCAAGTCTCCGTGGATGTCTGCAGTGTAGTTCAGGCTTCCAGACCTGTCCTGATGGCCAGGGTCATAGCTATCGATCTGCTCCAGATGGCCAAGCGAGTTTTCCCGCAAAGTGAAGTCGTCGAATACGAAGATCTGTCCGGGGAGGAAATCCCCACCCTGGATCGCATCGTTGTGGATGATTGAAGGAGCCATCAAGCCTTACCGTGATGGCACAGTGGAACTCTCAATGAAAGCACCAATGTCGGTGTCAAAACCAGCGGATCTCGCGTAGGGGGTCCCGAATTGTGCGTCTAAGGCTAATGGTAACAGGAGGCGGGGGACACAATGTTTACCTAGGTTCAGGCCCTCTCTATGGAGGTAATACCCTACTTCTTGCTTGATTGATCTTGATGATATGAGTATTACAAGAGTTGATCTACCACGAGATCATAGAGGCTAAACCCTAGAAGCTAGCCTATGATTATGGTTGTTCTTGTCCTACGAACTAAACCCTCCGGTTTATATAGACACTGGAGGGGGCTAGGGTTACACAGAGTCGGTTACAGAGAAGGAAATCTACATATCCGAACTGCCAAGCTTGCCTTCCACGCAAAGGAGAGTCCAACCCGGACACGGGACGAAGTCTTCAATCTCGTATCTTCATAGTCCAACAATCCGGCATAAGCATATAGTCCGGCTGTCCGAGGACCCCCTAATCCAGGACTCCCTCAGGGGGTATCCATACTTGCATGCTTGCGGCCCACTATGTGGCTCCATAAACGGCCTGGTACGGCCTAGCTTCAGCATCAACGACTCAAGACCCTCGCGAGGGGCCAAGCCTCACAAACCAAACGACACCAAGACCCCTGACGAGATCGGCCTCCTCAGGCTGGCTCCCGAGGGGCGGAGAGTTCTATGCAAGGTGCACCTCACGAGGCTCAGCTGATGTGAGCCATGACGACTGATATGTCTCCGTCGTATCTACTTTTCCAAACACTGTTGCCCTTGTTTTGGACTCTAACTTGCATGTTTTGAATGGAACTAACCCGGACTGACGTTGTTTTCAGCAAAACTGCCATGGTGTTATTTTTGTGCAGAAATAGAAGTTCTCGGAATGACCTAAAAATCCATGGAGCAACTTTTCAGAATTAATAAAAATACTGGCGCAAAATCAACGTTAGGGGGCCCACACCCTGTCCACGAGGGTGGGAGTTGCGCCCCCTCCCCTAGGGTGCACCCCCTGCCTTGTGGTCCCCCTAGACGTCCACCGACCTCAACTCCAACTCCATATATTTGCTTTCGTGGAGAAAAAAATCAGAGAGAAAGTTTCATTGCGTTTTACGACACGGAGCCACCGCCAAGCTCTAATCTCTCTCGGGAGGGCTAATCTGGAGTCCGTTCGGGGCTCCGGAGAGGGGGATTCGTCACCGTTGTCATCATCAACCATCCTCCATCACCAATTTCATAATGCTCACCGCCGTGCGTGAGTAATTCCATCATAGGCTTGCTGGACGGTGATGGGTTGGATGAAATTTACCATGTAATCGAGTTAGTTTTGTTAGGGTTTCATCCCTAGTATGCACTATGTTCTGAGATTGATGTTGCTATGACTTTGCTATGCTTAATGCTTGTCACTAGGGCCCGAGTGCCATGATTTCAGATTAGAACCTATTATGTTTTCATGAATATATGTGAGTTCTTGATCCTATCTTGCAAGTCTATAGTCACCTATTATGTGTTATGATCCAACAACCCCGATGTGACAATAATCGGGATACTTCTCGGTGACGACCGTAGTTTGAGGAGTTCATGTATTCACTAAGTGCTAGTGCTTTGGTCTGATACTCTATTAAAAGGAGGCCTTAACATCCCTTAGTTTCCATTAGGTCCCTGCTGCCACAGGAGGGTAGGACAAAAGATGTCATGCAAGTTCTTTTCCATAAGCACGTATGACTATATTCAAAATACATGCCTACATTACATTGATGAACTGGAGCTAGTTCTGTGTCACCCTATGTTATAACTATTACATGAGGAATCACATTCGACATAATTATCCATCACTGATCCAATGCCTACGAGCTTTTCACATATTCTGCTTTGCTTATTTACTTTACCGTTGCTACTGTTACAATTACTACAAAACTGCTACTGTTACTTTTGCTACTGTTACTGTTACCTCCATACTACTTTGCTACTAAATACTTTGCTGCAGATACTAAGTTATCCAGGTGTGGTTGAATTGAAAACTCAACTGCTAATACTTGAGAATATTCTTTGGCTCCCCTTGTGTCGAATCAATAAATTTGGGTTGAATACTCTACCCTCGAAAACTGTTGCGATCCCCTATACTTGTGGGTTATCAAGACTATTTTCTGGCGCTGTTGCCGGGGAGCATAGCTCTATTCTTTGAGTCACTTGGGATTTATATCTGCTGATCACTATGAGGAACTTGAAAGATGAAAGAACTAAGATTTATCCCTCAACTACGATGGGAGGTAAGGAACTGCCATCTAGCTCTACACTAGATTCTCCTTCTGTTATGAGTTAGCTTGCGACACCTAAACCTGCTTCTGCTATTAATTTTGATATGTCGCATGGTATTGATGATGCCACGTCTACTATGCATGATACTTATGATGAAACTACTTCTGTGCTTGATACTACTGTGCCATTAGGTGAATTTCTTGATGAACAACTTGCTAGGGCTAGAGAGAATGAAATTGTTGAAACTGATATTATTGAAGAGAGTGATGATGAAGGTTCTCCCCCTAACTATGAATTTCCTGTTGTTCCTGAGGGTTATGTTATGGATGAAGAAACTGCTAGAGATTTTCTTGCTTGCAATGATAGATCTGATCTTAAGAAGTTATTAGCTAAACTGAAACAGAAAACTCTGAATGCTAGAATGAAATATGACCCTGCCTTTGCTACTTCACCTATCTTTGTTACTGATAAGGATTATGAATTCTCTGTCGATCCTGAGATAGTTACTTTGGTTGAATCTGATCCTTTTTATGACTATGAATCTGAAACTGTTGTGGCACATCTTACTAAGTTAAATGATATAGCCACCCTGTTCACTAATGATGAGAAATCTCGCTACTACTATATCCTTAAGATATTTCCATTCTCATTAAAGGGTGATGCTAAAACTTGGTTTAATTCTCTTGATCCTGGTTGTGTGCGTAGTCTCCAGGATATGATTTATTACTTCTCTGCTAAATATTTCCCTGCTCATAAGAAACAAGCTACCTTGAGGGAAATATATAATTTTGTGCAAATTGAAGAAGAGACTCTCCCACAAGCTTGGGGGAGGCTTCTCTGGTTACTTAATGCTTTGCCTGATCATCCTCTTAAGAAAAATGAAATACTTGATATCTTTTATAATGGACTAACTGATGCTTCCAAGGACCACTTGGATAGTTGTGCTGGTTGGGGTTTCCTGGAAAGAACAGTCGATCAAGCTGAATTGCTATTGAATAATATGTTAACTAATGAAAATAATTGGACTCTTCCTGAGCCAATTCCTGAGACAATTCGTGAGCCAACTCCTAAACCAACTCTGAAGAAGAGGGGTGTTCTATTTCTTAGTCCTGAAGATATGCAAGAGGTAAAGAAATCTATGAAAGAAAAAGGTATTAGAGCTGAAGATGTTAAGAATTTACCTCCTGTCAAAGAAATACATGGTCTTGATAACCCGACACGGGTAGTAAAGGTAAATTCCTCTATAGATATGATAAGGTTGAAATCCCATCTACTAAATTTGCTAGCCAATGCTTGGATGAATTTGATGACTTTATGGCTAGACAAGAAAATTTCAATGCTTATGTTGGTAGGGAATTAAAGAGTAATGCTTACATGATTGGATGCTTGAGTGATTATATGGCTAGAGTTAAAGGTGAACTTAAGCTCATTAGTAAATATGCTTCTATGGTTACCACTCAAGCAGAACAAGTACTTAAGGCTCAAAGTGATTTGCTCGATGAATTAAATAATAAACATGATTTTGCTGTTAGAGTGGCTACTAGAACGGGTAAAATGACTCAGGACCCTTTGTATCCTGAAGGCCATCCTAAGAGAATTGAGCAAGATTCTCAGAGAAATAATTTAGATGCACCTAGTCCTTCTAAAAGGAAGAAAAAGAAAAATGATAGGACTTTGCATGCTTCTAGTGAACCTGTTGTAGACACACCTGAGAATCCTAATGATATTTATATTTCTGATGCTGAAACACAATCTAGAGATGAACATGAACCTAGTGATAATGTTAATGATAATGTTCATGTTGATGCTCAACCTAGCAATAATAATGATGTAGAGATTGAACCTGCTGTTGATCTTGATAACCCACAATCAAAGAATCAACGTTATGATAAGAGAGACTTTGTTGCTAGGAAGCACGGTAAAGAAAGAGAACCATCGGTTCAGAAACCCATGCCTTTTCCTCCTAAGCTATCCAAGAAAAGGGATGATGAGGATTTTGAGCACTTTGCTGAAATGATTAGACCTATCTTCTTAAGTATGTGCTTAACTGATATGCTTAAAGTAAATCCTTATGTTAAGGACATGAAAGATATTATTACAAATAAAAGAAAGATACCGGAAGATGAAATTTCCACCATGCTTGCTAATTACACTTTTAAAGGTGGAATACCTAAGAAACTTGGAGATCCAGGAGTACCAACTATACCATGCTCCATTAAAAGAAACTATGTTAAAACTGCTTTATGTGATCTTGGAGCTGGTGTTAGTGTTATGCCTCTCTCTTTCTATCATAGACTTGAATTGAATAAGTTGACACCTACTGAAATATCTTTGCAAATGGCTGATAAATCAACTGCTATACCTGTCGGCATTTGTGAGGATGTGCGTGTTGTGGTTGCAAACGTCACTATTTTAACGGACTTTGTTATTCTTGATATTCCCGAGGACGATAGTATGTCGATTATCCTTGGTAGACCCTTTTTGAATACTACAGGGGCTGTTTGATTGCAACAAAGGCAATGTCACTTTTCATGTTAATGGTAATGAGCATACGGTACACTTTCCGAGGAAACAACCTCAAGTTCATAGCATCAATTCTATTGGAAAAATTCGAACTATCATTATTGGAGGTTTTGAATTTCCTCTTCCTATTGTCAAGAAGAAATATGATATTCTTATTATTGGGGATATTCATATCCCAGTTGAGGCAACCTAGTGTTATTCGAACTTTCTCCCGTTCCATGTTATTCGGAATGAGTTTGTTAACAAGACTTGATCAACCTTGTTAGTGGATTCCTTTTGATGATCATGAGATGGATGAAATTAGAAGGCACAACCTTTTGTACCCTCCTTTTATTTTCTGTTATTTAGATTAAATAAAGTAAAAATAGTATTTTCTGTCTGTTTTCTGAATTATCCATGCAATAAAAAATACCCTGAAAATAAAAGTTCTCCAAATGCCCTGCAAATTTAATATGATTTTTTCTGGAATATTTGAGAATATCTGGTACTAAGAACACAACATGGGGAGCTGGCACCTGGTCACGAGGGTGCAGGACATGCCCCCTGCCTTGTGGGCCCATGGTGGCCCCCCTCCACTTATTCCTGCACCCACACACTTCATCTTCCTCCCAAAAAATCACCATCCAGCTCAAGCACGAGTTCTATCTCACTTTGCTGCCATTTTCGATCTCCTTGCTCAAAGCTCCATTCACAAAACTGCTTTGGGGGATTGTTCCTTGGTATGTGACTCCTCCAATGGTCCAATTAGTTTTTGTTCTAGTGCTTTATTCATTGCAAATTTTGCTGCCTAGGTGACCCTGTTCTTGAGCTTGCATGTCAAATTTATATGGTCCCAAATAATTCTAATGCATGATATAGGCTCTAGGCACTTGTGGGAGTAGTTGCTATCAGTTTTGTTGAGTTTGATTCACTTTTATTTTGAGTTACTAAAAATTCCAGAAATTTTCAGAAAAAGATGAAGAGATTTTTCTTGAGGGGCTCTTCTAGCCAAGGCTCTAAGGATAAACAAGCTAAGGAGAATGAAAAGGCCAAGTATAATCTCCCCTGTGTGGCGGAAGTACGATCGTGTGAATTGCCTTGTGATGATTTCTTGAGAGCAGTCGAGATTTATGATGACTTTTATTCTTTGGCTGATAATGCGGGCCTCACCGACTTCCTCCACGACCAGGTGATACGTCTCCAACGTATCTATAATTTCTGATTGCTCCATGCTTTATTATCTACTGTTTTGGGAAATATTGGGCTTTATTTTCCACTTTTATATTACTTTTGGGACTAACCTATTAACCGGAGGCCCAACCCAGATTTGCTGTTTTTTGCCTATTTCAGTGTTTCGAGGAAAAGGAATATCAGACGGAGTCAAAACGGAACGAAATCAACTGGAGAAGTTATTTTTGGAAGGAAAGCCACCCGATGGACTTGGAGTGCATGTCAGGAAAGAAGGGAGGTGCTCACGAGGATGGGGGGCGCGCCCACCCCCCTAGGGCACGCCCCCCTGCCTCATGGGCTCCCCTTCGGTCCACGGACGTACTTCTTTCACCCATATATACCTATGTATCGTAAAACTTCCAGAACATAAGATAGATCGGGAGTTTCGCCGCCGCAAGCCTCTGTAGCCACCAAAAACCTCTCGGGAGCCCGTTCCGGCACCCTGCCAGAGGGGGAACCCATCACCGGTGGCCATCTTCATCATCCTGGCGCTATCCATGACGAGGAGGGAGTAGTTCACCCTCGGGGCTGAGGGTATGTACTAGTAGCTATGTGTTTGATCTCTCTCTCTCTCTCTCTCGTGTTCTCTCTCGTGTTCCTCTGTGGCACGATCTTGATGTATCCCGAGCTTTGCTATTGTAGTTGGATCTTATGATGTTTCTCCCCCTCTACTCTCTTGTGATGAATTGAGTTTCCCCTTTGAAGTTATCTTATCGGATTGAGTCTTTTATGAGAACACTTGATGTATGTCTTGCCGTGCTTATCTATGGTGACAATGGTATATCATGTGCCACTTGATGTATGTTATGGTGACCAACTTGCGGGTTCCGCCCATGAACCTATGCATAGGGGTTGGCACACGTTCTTCACTCTCCGGCAGAAACTTTGGGGCACTCTTTGAAGTACTTTGTGTTGGTTGGATGAATCTGAGATTGTGTGATGCATATCGTATAATCATGCCCACGGATACTTGAGGTGACAATGGAGTATCTAGGTGACATTAGGGTTTTGGTTGATTTGTGTCTTAAGGTGTTATTCTAGTACGAGCTCTTTTATAGATTGATCCGAAAGAATAACTTTGAGGTGGTTTCATACCCTACCATAATCTCTACGTTTGTTCTCCGCTATTAGTGGCTTTGGAGTGACTCTTTGTTGCATGTTGAGGGCTTCTTATATGATTTATCTATGTTATTATTGTTGAGAGAACTTGCACTAGCGAAAGTATGAACCCTAGGCCTTGTTTCCTATTATTGCAATACCGTTTGTGCTCACTTTTATCATTAGTTACATTGCGGTTTTTATTATTTCAGTTTACAAAAACCTATATCGACCATCCATATTGCACTTGTATCACCATCTCTTCGCCGAACTAGTGCACCTATACAATTTACCATTGTATTGGGTGTGTTGGGGACACAAGAGACTCTTTGTTATTTGGTTGCAGGGTTGTTTGAGAGAGACCATCTTCATCCTACGCCTTCCATGGATTGATAAACCTTAGGTCATCCACTTGAGGGAAATTTGCTACTGTCCTACAAACCTGTGCACTTGCAGGCCCAAAAACGTCTACAAGAAGAAGGTTGTGTAGTAGACATCAAGCAGTTTCTGGCGCCGTTGCCGGGGAGGTGAGTGCTTGAAGGTATATCTTTAGATCTTGCAATCGAATCTTTTTGTTTCTTGTTTTATCACTAGTTTAGTTTATAAAAGAAAACTACAAAAAAATGGAGTTAAGTTTGTCTCTTACGCTGCATCTTTTTAATGTCTTTCGTGAAAATGATGGAAAGGAAAATTGTGCTCAAGTGCTAGAAGAAGAATTACATAGAATGCTTGGCATGAAATATGTGAATGATGAGCATGATCGCAATGTTGTTAGTATGAATTCCTTGAATATCCATGATGCTAATGATATGCAAAGCCACAAGCTTGGGGAAGCTATGTTTGATAAAGATGATATTTTTTGTCCCCCAAGCTTTGATGAGCAAATTTACTATGATGAAAGCATGCCTCCTATCTATGATGATTGTTGTGATGACACGTATGCTTTAAAGAATAATGATAACCATGAAACTTGTCATCTTGATCTTAATTTTCAATCACATGATAGTTATTTTGTTGAGTTTGCTCCCACTACTATTCATGAGAAGAATTTTGCTTATGTGGAGAGTAGTAAATTTTCTATGCTTGTAGATCATGAAAAGAATGCTTTAGGTGCTTGTTATATTGTTGAATTAATTCATGATTCTACTGAAAATTATTATGAGGGAGGAACATATGCTTGTAGGAATTGCAATAATGTCAAATTTCCTCTCTATGTGTTGAAAATCTTGAAGCTATGCTTGTTTTGCCTTCCTATGCTTGTTGATTATTGTTCCCATAAGTTGTTTGATCACAAAATCCCTATGCATAGGAAGTGGGTTAGACTTAAATGTGATAGTCATGTGCTTCATGATGCTCCCGTTATGTTTCAATTCTTATCTTTTATGTGAGCATCATTGTCATCATCATGCCTAGCTAGAAAGACATTAAAGAAAAGCGCTTGTTGGGAGACAACACAATATGTATCCTTACTGTTTTTGTGTGTCCACATGATTATGCTACTGTAGTAATCATGTTTTATAAGCTTTTGTTTCAATAAAGTGCCAAGTAAGACCTTTAGGATAGCTTACGGTGATAGTTGTGTTGATCCTGCTGAAAATCAGAAACTTTTGCACCTAGTAATTTAGTTTTGTTAATTCACAGAAACGTGCTTATGATCTGATTCATTTTTCTCTGGATTGGTACACGAATTGCTTAGGACTTCCTAATTGTGTAGGATTTTGGGAGTTCCATAAGTATACGTTTGATACAAATTACTACAGACTGTTCTCTTTTTGACAGATTCTGTTTTCTATGCGTTGTTTGCTTATTTTGATGAATCTACGAGTAGTATCGGAGGGTATGAACCATAGATAAGTTGGAGTACAGTAGATATTACACTAATATGAATTTAGAATGAGTTAATTACAGTACCTTGAAGTGGTGTTTTGTTTTCTTTCACTAACGGAGCTTACGAGTTTTCTGTTAAGTTTTGTGTTGTGAAGTTTTCAAGTTTTGGGTAAAGATTCGATGGACTATGGAACAAGGAGTGGCAAGAGCCTAAGCTTGGGGATGCCCAAGGCACCCGAAGGTAATATTCAAGGACAACCAAGAGCCTAAGCTTGGGGATGCCCCGGAAGGCATCCCCTCTTTCGTCTTCATACCATCAGTAACTTTACTTGGAGCTATATTTTTATTCACCACATGATATGTGTTTTGCTTGGAGCGTCATTTTCTTTTGTTAGTATCTGCTTGATGTTATTTATATTAATGTTTTTCATCTTTAGTTTCAATAAAAATGTCAAGGATAGCCTTTGCCATGCTTATTTTGCTAGTATACATGTTGCTGTTTAAAACCAGAAAGTTTACCGCTATTGCAAAAATTCCCTAGAAAAGTCAGAGCATGATATAATGTTGAAAGTTTTTTCATATTGAGATCTGATAAATTTATTACAGTGGTAATTTTATTTCATAATTTTTGGAGTTAGGGAAGTATGATGAATCTTGCATTCTTTACAGACTGTACTGTTTTGACAGATTGCTGTTATGTTTGCATTCTTTGCATATGTTTGCTTGTTTAACGATTCTATTTGAGGATAGGAGAGTTAAATATGCAGAGGCATTTAGTATGCAATGTTGAATAATAATTTTAGTGATTTGTTACAGTAGAGAATGATAAGGTTTTGCATTGGTTTATACTAACCTATCTCACGAGTTTTTGTTGAGTTTGGTGTGGATGAAGCTTTTGATAAAAAGAGAAACCATGATATGAGAGGAATTAAGGAGACACAAAAGTTCAAGCTTGGGGATGCCCAAGGCACCCCAAGATAATATTTCAAGAAGTCTCAAGCACCTAAGCTTAGGGATGCCCCGGTAGGCATCCCACCTTTCTTCTTCAACAACTATCGGTTAGTATCGGTTGAGCCTAAGTTTTTGCTTCTTCACATGAGTTGTGCTATCCTTGCAATGTAGTTTTCTTTAGCTTTGCTTGCTGTTTGAATAAAGTATCAAGATCTGAAACTCTTAAAGGAGAGGGAGTCTTCGCATAGTTACATAGTTATTTAGCTACTCATTGATCTTCACTTATATCCTTTCGGAGTAGTTTGTCATTTGCTCTAGTGCATCACTTATATCTTTTAGAGCACGGCGGTGGCTTATTTTCGCAGAAATTGCTAGTCTCTCATGCTTCACTTAGATTATTTTGAGAGTCTTTAATAGCATGGTAATTTGCTTAAAATTAATATACTTGGTATTCAAGATATGTGAAACTTTCTTTTGAGTGCGTTGAATACTAAGAAAAGTTTGATACTTGATAATTGTTTTGAGATATGGAGGTAGTGATATTAAAGTCATGCTAGTTGGGTGATTATGAATTTAAAGAATGCTTGTGTTGAAGTTATCAAATCCCGTAGCATGCACGTATGGTTAAAGTTGTGTAACAAATTTGAAACATGAAGTGTACCTGGCTTGTGCATCCCTACGGGTGGCGGTCAGGGACGAGCGATGGTCTTTTCCTACCAATATATCCCCCTAGGAGAATGCGTGTAGTACTTGGTTTTTGATGACTTCTAAATTTTTGCAATAAGTATATGAGTTCTTTTGACTAATGGATTATACGCACTTTTACCTTTCCGCCATTGCTTGCCTCTTCGGTACCGTGCATTGCTCTTTCTCACCTTGAGAGTTGGTGCAAACTTTGCCGGTGCATCCAAACCCCATGATATGATACGCTCTTTCACACATAAACCTCCTTATATCTTCCTCAAAACAGCCACCATACCTACCTATTATGGCATTTCCCTAGCCATTCCGAGATATATTGCCATGCAACTTTCCACCGTTCCGTTCATCATCATCATGACATATATTATTTTTGTCATATTGCCATTGCATGATCATGTAGTTGACATCGTATTTGTGGCAAAGCCACCATGCATTATTTTTCATACATGTCACTCTTGATTCATTGCACCATCCCGGTACACCGCCAGAGGCATTCATATAGAGTCATATCTTGTTCTAGTTGTAATTCATATGTTGTAATGAATAGAAGTGTGATGATCATCATTATTAGAGCATTGCCAAAAAAAAGGAAAAAAGAAAAAAAGAAAGGCGAAAAAGAAAAAAAAGAAAAGGCCCAAAAGAAAAAAAAGAAAATAAAGAAAATAAATAAATAAATAAAAAGGGCAATGTTACTATCTCTTTTTCCACACTTGTGCTTCAAAGTAGCACCTTGTTCTTCATGTAGTGAGTCTCATATATTGTGCTTCAAAGTAGCACCATGTTTTTCATATAGTGAGTCTCATAAGTGGTCTTTTTCATACTAGTGGGAATTTTTCATTATAGAACTTGGCTTGTATATTCCTACGATGGGCTTCCTCAAATGCCCTAGGTCTTCGTGAGCAAGCAAGTTGGATGCACACCCACTAGTTTTCTTTTGTTGAGCATTCATTTATAGCTCTAGTGCATCCGTTGCATGGCAATCCCTACTCCTCATGTTGAAATCAATTGATGGGCATCTCCATAGCCCGTGGATTATCCTCGTCAATGTGAGACTTTCTCCTTTTCTGTCTTCTCCACACAATCCCCATCATCACATTCTATTCCACCCATAGTGCTATATCCATGGCTCACGCTCATGTATTGCGTGAAGGTTGAAAAAGTTTGAGATTATTTAAGTATGAAACAATTGCTTGGCTTGTCATCGGGGGTATAGAAGTTGGGAACATCTTTGTGTGACGAAAATGAAGCATAGCTTAACTATATGATTTTGTACGGATGAACTTTCTTTTGCCATGCTATTTTGAGAAGACATAATTTCTTAGTTAGTATGCTTGAAGTATTATTATTTTTATGTCAATATGAACTTTTGTCTTGAATCTTTCGGATCTGAATATTCGTATCACAATTAAGAAGAATTACAATGAAATTATGCCAACTAGCATTCCACATCAAAAATTATCTTTTTATCATTTACCTACTCGAGGACGAGCAGGAATTAAGCTTGGGGATGCTTGATACGTCTCCAATGTATCTATAATTTTTGATTGCTCCATGCTTTATTATCTACTATTTTGGGCAATATTGGGCTTTATTTTCCACTTTTATATTACTTTTGGGACTAACCAAGATTTGCTGTTTTTTGCCTATTTTAGTGTTTCAAGGAAAAGGAATATCAGACGGAGTCAAAACGGAACGAAATCAACTGGAGAAGTTATTTTTGGAAGGAAAGCCACCCGATGGACTTGGAGTGCACGTCAGGAAAGAAGGGAGGTGCTCAAGAGGGTGGAGGGCGCACCCACGCCCCTAGGGCGCGCCCCCTGCCTCGTGCCCCCCCCTTCGGTCCACCGACGTACTTCTTTCACCCATATATACCTACGTATCGTAAAACTTCCAGAACAGAAGATAGATCGGGAGTTCCGCTGCCGCAAGCCTCTGTAGCCACCAAAAACCTCTCGGGAGCCCGTTCTGGCACCCTACCGGAGGGGGAACCCATCACTGGTGGCCATCTTCGTCATCCCGGCGCTATCCATGACGAGGAGCGGGGCTGAGGGTATGTACCAGTAGCTATGTGTTTGATCTCTCTCTCTCGTGTTCTCTCTCGTGTTCCTCTATGGCACGATCTTGATGTATCCCGAGCTTTTCTATTGTAGTTGGATCTTATGATGTTTCTCCCCCTCTACTCTCTTGTGATGAATTGAGTTTCCCCTTTGAAGTTATCTTATCGGATTGAGTCTTTTATGAGAACACTTGACGTATGTCTTGCCGTGCTTATCTGTGGTGACAATGGGATTCATGTGCCACTTGATGTATGTTATGGTGACCAACTTGCGGGTTCCGCCCATGAACCTATGCATAGGGGTTGGCACACGTTCTTGGCTCTCCGGTAGAAACTTTGGGGCACTCTTTGAAGTACTTTGTGTTGGTTGGATGAATCTGAGATTGTGTGATGCATATCGTATAATCATGCCCATGGATACTTGAGGTGACAATGGAGTATCTAGGTGACATTAGGGTTTTGGTTGATTTGTGTCTTAAGGTGTTATTCTAGTACGAACTCTTTTATAGATTGATCCGAAAGAATAACTTTGAGGTGGTTTCGTACCCTACCATAATCTCTATGTTTGTTCTCCGCTATTAGTGGCTTTGGAGTGACTCTTTGTTACATGTTGAGGGCTTGTTATATGATCTATCTATGTTATTATTGTTGAGAGAACTTGCACTGGCGAAAGTATGAACCCTAGGCCTTGTTTCCTATCATTGCAGTATTGTTTGTGCTCACTTTTATCATTAGTTACCTTGTTGTTTTTATCATTTTAGTTTACAAAAACCTATATCTACCATCCATATTGCACTTGTATCACCATCTCTTCACCGAACTAGTGCACCTATAGAATTTACCATTGTATTGGGTGTGTTGGGGACACAAGAGACTCTTTGTTATTTGGTTGCAGGGTTATTTGAGAGAGACCATCTTCATCCTATGCCTCCCACAGATTGATAAACCTTAGGTCATCCACTTGAGGGAAATTTGCTACTGTCCTACAAACATGTGCACTTGCAGGCCCAACAATGTCTAGAAGAAGAAGGTTGTGTAGTAGACATCACCAGGCTGAACAGTGTCTCTTACTCACCAATACTTTCGTGCAAAATTTCTACTTTTATCCTAAGAAATCACCTCCTTCGGCAGAGTTTCATTTATATGATGTTGCTAAGAAGATGTCGCTATTTGAATTTTGCACGGTTTGCAAGATACCTTTCGGGGGAAGCTTAGAGGAATCACATCGTAAAGATGTGGATGGATTTATTGATACTATTACTGTAGGGGAAACGAGGAAGGTTTCCGATGCAAGAATTACTAGCATACATTTTCCTGTTTTACACTGCTTTGCAATATTTGCTAGTCGATGCTTAATTGGTCGCGGAAACTGTGGAAACCTTAGTGTTCTTGATATTATTATTTTGTTCCATGCTTTATTTCATGATAACTCTGTTAGTATGGGCGCCATTATTGTTAAACGTTTAAACCTGAACCGTACGAAGGGCCCCATCTTCGGAGGTATCTATGCTTCTCACCTTGCTAAACATTTCAGGATACCCATTAGGCATTTTGAGAAAGAGGAAAAAGTGATGCCCCCTACCTTTCTAGATTATAAGAGCATGGTAGCACATGAGTTTATTATTAAAAATGATGATAAGATGCTTTTCTATAATTTGAGATTTAATAAGAAACACAATGAGACTATTATCTTGCATGCGCCCTCTTTGTTTGATTTAACTGCAAGCCCTTACTTCGTCTTGCCGGAGGCCGTCTATCAGCTCCGTGGCCAAACATCAGCTCCAGAACCCGAGCCAGAACCACCATTTGACCCTTATCATCCATCATCTTATCGGTGGGAACCGGAGGAGATCGCCAGCTAGTGGCAATATGATGACGCTCCTCAGTACACCGGAGAGAGTAGCCATGATCCATGGGCATAGACCAACTTAGGCCAAAAGCCTAAGCTTGGGGGAGTATATATTTCTCACCAACATTACATTCATGTTCACACACTCATTCTAGTTGTCGGTGCTCATACTTTTTCATAGTACTATCCATGCTAGTTTAATTTCTTTTTCTAGCTTTCTTCTTGTGTGTTTGATAAACCTTAAGAAAAACAAAAAAAATTAGCTAGTCTACTTTCCATGCTTGTAGTAGTAATTAAAAGAAAACCCAAAAATATTTCTCGTTCTTCTTTTGCTTGTTGGGAGCTTTCCCGTGTAAATAGTTTTATTTCTTTTCTTTCCTTTGAGGGTCGAGAGGAGAAGACCATAATGAAAATGTTTAGTGGCTCTCATATGCATGATTGTTGATTTAACTTAGAGCCCATATTACCTTGTCTTCTCCCTTGAATTGAATGCTTGCAGATTCCAGCTTAGTCCAATGCACGTGCACTATTATTATTATACACATCGTTCGGTCGTGCAAGTGAAAGGCAATAATGACGATATATGATGGACTGATTGAGATGAGAGAAGCTGGTATGAACTCGACCTCTCTTGTTTCTGTAAATATGATTAGTTCATCGTTCCTGATTCAGCCTATTGTGAATAAACATGTTTGCAATGACAATTAGAGATTATAGTTGCTTATAACATGCTTAATTAGCTAGGAGCTTATAATGGTTTACCTTGCGTGCCAACATGCTATTAAAATGGTTGTGATGTGGTATGAAAGGGTGGTATCCTCCTATGAATGATTCGAGTGACTTGGCTTGGCACATGTTCATGCATGTAGTTGAAACAAAATCAACATAGCCTTCACGATATTTATGTTCATGGTGGATTATATCCTCCTCATGCTTGCACTCGGTGTTGATTAATTTTAATGCATGTTCATGACTGTTGTCGCTCTCTCAGTTGGTCGCTTCCCAGTCTCTTGCTAGCCTTCACTTGTACTAAGCGGGAATACTGCTTTTGCATCCAAACTCCATGAACCCCAAAGTTATTCCATATGAGTCTACCATACCTTCCTATATGCGGTATCTACCTGCCGTTCCAAGTAAATTTGTATGTGCCAAACTCCAAACCTTTAAATGAAATTCTATTTTGTATGCTGGAGCAGCTCATGTATCAAGTAGGGCTGTCTGTATCTTCCATGCTAGGTGGGTTATTCTCAAGAGGAGTGGACTCCGCTCCTCATTCACGAGAAAATGGCTGGTCACCGGGATGCCTAGTCCCATGCTCAAATCAAATCAAAATAATTAAACAAAACTCCCCCAGGATTGTTGCTAGTTGGAGGCACCCGTTGTTTCGGGCAAGCCATGGATTGATGCTTGTTGGTGGTGGGGGAGTATAAACTTTACCATCCTATTTGGGAACCGCCTATAATGTTTGTAGCATGGAAGATATCGAGATCTCATAGTTGTTACGTTGACAGTGAAAGTATACCTCTCAAAATGTTATTCATCTCTATTTTAAAATCGAGCTCTGGCACCTCTACAAATCCCTGCTTCCCTCTGCGAAGAGCCTATATATTTACTTTTATGTTGAGTCATCGCCCTCTTATTAAAAAGCACCCGCTGGAGAGCACCGCTGTCGTTTGCATGCATTACTATTAGCTTATATTGGGTATGACTGGTTCTCTTTAACCATGAATTACAATGTTTAGTCAGCCCTTGATCTTTAAAGGTACTCTGCATTTATGTGTCACACCCTAGCTAGTCATGCATTAGAGTGTTGCATCATGTTTACTCTTTCATCAGAAACTTGAAATGGGGATGACAAAACCCCCAGTTCCCCCCCTGAAACCAACTAGGGTTACTAAAAATAATTTTCAATGAACCTGAAATGCCCTTCTAAAATGCCCATCATTTTTGTCTTGGTTCAGAACCTCTACCAAAAGTGGTGCACATTTTCCTAGGCCATCCTAGGGTTTTTGGATTAAATCATAAATATTTGAATTTGGGCATTTAAAATTATATAAAATATTTAAATGCTCAAATAACTCCAAACTAAAATGTTTCATGTTGGAAATAATCCAACTATGGACCAGGAGTAGTTTGGTGATTTTTGAAGTTGCCTAGGTATTTTATTAAATTCAACAAAGTTGCAGAAGTATTAAAAAAACAGAAAACAGAAGAAATGGAAAAAACTTACCTGTCGCCCAGCACCGGCCCACCTGCCGGCCCAGCCCAGCACCGCGCCAGCGAGCTGCTTCCGGCCAGGCAGGCAGGCAGGTGCTCGACGGCGAGCACCGCATGGGTGCCACGCACCTGCTCGCCGCCTCGCCGCCTCCCTCGCCCGGCTAACGCCGTGGACCGGCTTCCCTCTCTCCCCCGAACCTCCCAGACACCCCCTCTCCTCTCCAGCTCCTCCCCCTTGCACGCCCCAGCCATGGCCGACGCCATCGCCGCCACCCCCTCGCCGTAGCCACGCCCTCCGTCCACCCCACGCCGTGCCACTCTGTCCAGGAGCTCCGCCGCCGTCTACTTCATCGAGCTAGCCGAGCCCCGTGTGCTCGTGCGGCCCAAGACCACTGCACCAACCTCGCCCGAGCTCGCCGTCGCCGGAGATCCCCTTCAACGCCGTCGCCGCCTCAGCTCGTCCCCGACCTCGCCGGTGGCCTCTACGGGAGCGCTGTGAGCCTAGCTACTCCTCCGACCCTCTCTCTCTCATTCCCGAGCCGTGTAGCCACCGCACGAGGATCACACGCCCGCACCGCCGCGGATCTCGTCGCCGACGTGCTTCTGGCCACACTCCGGCCACAAGATGGTGTCCATCCTACTCACCGAGTCCCGCAGCACCTAGCTAGCCACTCCCCGAACCTCACCGACCCCTCTAGCGCCAAGTTCATCTTCGGCCGAACCCCGGTGGCCGCCAAAGTCGTCGCCGGCGCCAACTCCGGCCACCCCGACCCCAACGGACTCCACCAAGAGCTGCGGCTTGCCCTCAGCTCCACTCCGGTGGTCTCCGCGGCCCATTTGGTGGCCGAAATGGCCAAAACCACTCCCGCCGCCGCGTCGGGCTCGCCGGCGGCTAAACGCCGGCGTCGCTGGCTTTGACTTTGACCACGGGTGGGCCCTGGTTGACTCCCCTGAGTCAATGACAGGTGGGGCCCAGCCCTGTTAATTAAACAGGATTAGTTTAAATTAAACTTTAATTAAAATAATCACCCTGACATGCGGGACCCACTGTCAGGTTTGACCCTGACGTGTTCCGTTGACCCGCTGACGTCACACTGACGTCAGGCTGACGCAATGATTGATTTTCTGGAATTATTCTAATATAGGAAATTCCAGAATATAATTTAAACTTCAAAAATTCATAACTTTTATTCTGTAACTCCAAATCAGACAAATTATATATGAAAAATGATCAGAAAAATCCAATCTATCCATCTGTACTATTTTCATGCATGACTAAGCAAGTTAACTTGATGTTTAATGCAGAACAAGGAAAACACTTTAAAAGGGCCATGTTTGAGTTTGAAATTTGAATCTTTGATTCAAATTGGTTCAAACCCTTCTGGTCTTAGTTGCATTAGCCCAACACACTCATATTGCCATGTTTCATGCATGCATCATATTGTTGCACATTGTTTGGTGATGGTTGTGTATCGGTGTCCCTTGCGACAGGTTCTGTCTCCGAGGAGTACCGTGATTACCCTAACGAAGAACCGTATCAGTGCATCGAACCATCAGGCAAGCAACCAACCATTTGATCATATCGATACAATCCCATGTTCTCGCTCCTGCTCTCTTTTACTGCATTAAGACAACGCGTTTCAAACTGCTGTGTGCTACGGTAGTTGAACCCATTTCCTCTGCATGACCTGTCATTGCCACAGTAACTAGATGGAACCCACTAGCATGTGTAGGAGTTGATTGAGCCATATGTATGTGTTATTCCTACCTTGCTATGCCTGCTATGCTTAGAGTCGTGCCAGGTCTGGTTCATCTGGGTGATGGGCTAGAGTGAAATGATTACGTCGGTAATGAGAGTGGTGTGGTGAACACTATTTGGTAAAGGTATCGATGAGAGGCCATGTAGGAGTACATGGTGGGTTGTTTCATTGAAGCCGACCTTAAGCACTGAGATCTGTATGTGTGATTTAAGATACAGCTACTACCATGCATTGGGCCCTGAAATATGACCCCGCTCGACTTCTTATTCACCTTAGCTCTCTGTCCAGGAGTTGCAAGTAGTTTCTGGTGTTTGTAGCCAACTGGAGGCCGTGGACAGCGCTGACCATAGGGGTGGGCTGTGATGCGGTAGGTACGTGGCCGGGTGTACCGAATACCCGTTAGGTATCTCGGGAACCCTGTTCACATCGTTCGGGGCCATATGGGAAACCTCGGTCGGACTCCCTGCGGATGGAACCTGGATAGGCGATAAACCTGGACTAGAGGCTTAAGTGTTTAGGTAGGTCGTGGTCTACGCCCACGTCGGCTTTCGCTTGAAGTCTGCCGAGCACATGTCATGTGCAGACGCTAAGTGGTGGAAACATGTATGAAGAAGTACACCCCTGCAGGGTTATCATGATCTATTCGAATAGCCGCGTCCGCGGTAAAGGACTACTTGGTTGCCTATACAGTTCATAGACAAGTAAATGGAAACTACTAAAAGCCTCAAGATAAGTGTGAGTGCCGAGGATGGCTCTTCCGTAGGAAGACGGAGGGGGATCCCCGGTAGTGTATTGAATTGGTGGGTAGTGGACTCGTGTGCGCAAAACCGTTTCAAGTTGAAGTATCGTAGGATAGTCTAGCCAAGAGTCAAAGCTGGCTTGCTGCAATAACTCCACCAACCCTTCTTGATAATATGCATGTATGTAGGATCTGATGTAAGTCTTGCTGAGTACCTTTGTACTCATGTTGCTATAATTTACATTTTACAGAAGACGCCGCAACCCCTTCTGATGGGTTCTACGTAGACGTTGACATCAACGAGTAGGCTAAAGGCCCAGGTGGTGATCTTGAGCCTATGAAGGACCACGTAGTATAGCTAGGCCTTCCAAGCCTCTTTTATTTTACTAGTTGTCTGTACTCAGACAAGTTACTTCCGCTGCTGGTTTGTATGACTGTATGACTTGAATGTTGGGTCGTGAGACCCGTACCTTTGTGTATGATATGTATAGCTCCCTGAGCCTTAAATAAAGTACTTGTGTCGTAGAGTCATGTTGTGATGCTTCGTTGTATTTGCACATATCGAGCATATTGTGTGTATGGTTGAAATGCTTGGTATGTGTGGGATCTGACTATCTAGTTGTTTATCTTTAGTAGCCTCTCTTACCGGGAAATGTCTCCTAGTGTTACCGCTGAGCCATGGTAGCTTGCTACTGCTCTGGAACACTTAGGCTGGCCGGCATGTGCCCTTCTTCGTTCCTGTGTCTGTCCCTTCGGGGAAATGTCACGCATTGAGTATCGGAGTCCTGTTAGCCCGCTACAGCCCGGTTTACCGGAGTCCTGCTAGCCCAGTGCTACAGCCCGGACCCACTTGCTGATGACCGACACGTTCGAAGCTGGGCCATGGATGCCTGTCCCTGTAAGTCTGTGCCACTTTGGGTTTACGACTAGTCATGTCAGCCCGGGCTCCTTATCATATGGATGCTAGCGACACTATCATATACGTGAGCCAAAAGGCGCAAACGGTCCCGGGCAAAGGTAAGGCGACACCCGTGGGGATACCGTGCGTGAGGCCGCAAAGTGATATGAGGTGTTACCGGCTAGATCGATGTGACACCGAGTCGGGGTCCTGACAGCGTTGGCATCAGAGCCGGACTGCCTGTAGGTTCTCCAAGCCAAACTGGTCGATGTTGAGTCTAGAAATTCTTTAGTTATATGTAGGGGAATTGTTTGTGGGTTGGAACGTAAGGCTCTTTTTACTCCTTTATCTTATAACATTCTGATCTGAGTCAGTCTATTCTTCCACCGGGGGTTAAGGAATTAGGATCTATTCTCTCTATCAGGATCACGTGTTACTAATCAGTAGTACCTTATAGGTTTGATGGATACAAGCCTAGTTCAATTCTACTACCACGTTATGTTGTTAGGATGGTCTCAGAGCTTTGATATGATGATGTTGAGTGTGTATGAAATCCTTTGTCAAATGTCTCAAAATCCTTCTTGAGCATTTACAGCTGTTATGCTGCCGAAATTTTGCTAGAAATTCTAATGCCTTTGCATTATGATTGTGCTTTCAGATGGCCACTCGCGACCTCAATCAAGTGGTTCGCCTGACTCGATGCCTAGATGTACCCGGCCATACTGCCATGTTGGTCAGGGTAATGACTGAGGCAGGATACCGTTGGTATCCTGAGTACACGGTCGAAGAGCAATTTCGGGACTTCAATCAAAGCCAGTATCTCTGCACTGTCAGGATATTTCCATCTTACCCTGGGTCCACCGAGCCCCTTCACTGCTCCTATGGACTCGGGGTTACTATTGAGATGGTTGTGCAGGACGCCGCCTACTCTATGATGACCATCATGCGAGTCAGATCTGGTCTATTTCGGGACTCTGATTTCCGGTATATGCCAGGATCACTTCCGGGAGCACAAGGGTATCTCCAGGCTATCTATGCTGACCCCACCCAGGAGGATTCACGGACTCGCACCACTGCTGAGATGCTCGAGGATAAGGACCGTGAAAATCGGGCCTTGAGGTTAGAGCTCTTCAATACCCGTGCTGACCACTGGGCCACATTGACTCGGTTCGCACCGACGGTGCAAGCTGGATATTCGGATATGCGCGATCTCTATCCTGTGAGATCTGCTCTGCCAGACGTGATGGGTTGGCGTGATGTAGGAGGCATCACCCCACCTCGCGGTCCCTGCAGACCACCGTCTATTGGTCCAAGACCTCATCCTAGTCCCTATGGTCCACAAGCTCCGCGAGATCGTCTGTTTCCGGATGATCATGTTGAGCTTCCAGGCTATGGAGGTGACTTCTACGAGGACTACTACGGATCGGTCTGAGTTAGTGGTAGTATCACTAGTTCGTGTTAGCTATGTCGTCTATCGTCCTGCGTGACTCGTGGGATATGACCTAGTTTGTACTCTTTCCGGAGATGTATAAAAATAATGTATAGGATCTTGGAATGCCTCCGATGAGATGTAATCCTCTTTTCACCGTAATAGTACTTTGTATGGTCTTGTACTAAACCCTGTATGGTGTGTATGATGATGGAATAAAGAAGCAGTTTCTGTATCTACCATGTCATACGGATGATCATCTTGCATTTCGAGTTATCCTTTACATTTTGTATCCTATGTCGGAATTTATCATCCTGACTAAATCATTGTCTTGTTTACCTAGGATGGTCAACACGCGCACTAACCCTGCTCCTCAAGAGCAGGCCGAAGGCAGTGAAGTCAGGGATGCAAATCTGCCTCATCCTCCTTCCCTAGCTGAGGTTATGATGGAAGCTGAGAGAAACAAGCGGGAGACCAACCGTTTGCTGGAGCGTATCGAACAGAACACAGCACACCATCAGAGGTCTAACGTGGTGTCACTCAGTGATTTTATCAAATTACATCCACCCACGTTCCACCACTCCGTCGAGCCTCTCGACGCTGATGACTGGCTTCGCAGTATCTCTCACAAACTGCGTTCCGCGCTGGTAGCGGAGGCTGACAAGGTCACCTTTGCTGCATATCATCTTGAAGGCCCCGCCAGTCTATGGTGGGAGAATTATGGAGCTATACGCCCAGCGGGCCATGTCACTACTTGGGCTGAATTCAGTGAGGCTTTCCGTGAACATCACATTCCGGAGGGTCTCATGGACCGTAAACGTGAGGAATTTTGCAATTTCACCCAAAGCCGACTCTCTGTGGATGCTTATAGCAGGGAGTTTGGTAACCTCACACGTTATGCAACTGAGGAAGTTTCTACTGATGCCAAGAAGCAAGCAAGGTTCCGTAAGGGCCTTAGTCCTGAGCTTCGCCGCGACCTCCGTCTGCATGAGTGCACATCTTTTCAGAAACTTGTTAACAAGGCCATCAGTGCTGAAACTGGTCAGACTGATTATGACGCAACACGCAAGCATGGCCGTGACATGGGTTCCTCATCCGGTGCTGGTCCTCAGAAGCGCCGCGTGTGGGTACCCAACACCGCCCTGCCACCCAGGTTCACACCGAGGCCGTCTTTCCAGGCGCCTCGCCCTATTCAACAGACTGCACCAGCCAAGCCCTATGGGGGTCCAACCAACAATGCTCCCCCACGTACCAGTTCCGTGACCTGTTTCAAGTGTGGGGAATCTGGTCACTATATGCGTGAGTGTCCCCAGACCAACCCCAACCAGTCTGCTAAAGCTGTTGGCCGTGGCAAACCGACAGGGAAAGTGTTCCACGCCAAGCCGGCCACCGCTACACGTGGCCATGTCAACTGTATCTCTGCCGAAGAAGCTCAAGAAGATCCCAACGTCATTCTCGGTACGCTCCTTGTTAATTGCCACCCGACATCTGTTCTTTTTGATACAGGAGCCTCTCATTCATTTATATCCAAGAACTATGCTCGTTTGCATAACACCGCATTCTGTGACATGCCATCCACCATGGAAATTTCTACTCCTGGTTCTAGATGGCAGACCTCTAGGGTAAGTTATGGAAATGAAATCCAAGTCGACAGACTTGTTTTCCTTGCATCGTTGATAGCCCTTAAATTTTCAGATATTAATATCATTTTGGGTATGGACTGGATGTCAGCTCATCATGCCAAAATTGATTGCTTCGCTAGGACTGTTCAACTCACTCACCCTTCGGGCAAGAAAGTCAATGTCTTAACCCGATTAGCCAAGCGACAATTATATTCTCTTAACGCCAGCCCTTTGCCAGACCTTGAGGACGTTCAGGTAGTCCGTGACTTCCCGGATGTCTTCCCAGAGGAATTGCCAGGTGTTCCACCTGACAGGGATGTTGAGTTCGTAATAGACCTCATTCCAGGAACCGTTCCGATTGCTAGAAGACCCTATAAGATGGCACCACTAGAACTAGCCGAGCTTAAGAAACAACTCGATGAGTCCTTGAAAAAGGGTTTCATCCGACCTAGTTCATCTCCGTGGGCTTGCCCCGTCCTCTTCGTCAAGAAGAAGGATGGTACAGACCGGATGGTTGTAGATTATCGACCTGTCAATTTGGTCACAATCAAGAACAAATATCCGCTCCCCAGGATCAACGACCTGTATGATCAGCTCGCTGGATCCTCAGTCTTCTCCAAGATGGATTTGAGGTTGGGCTACCATCAAATCAAAATCAGAAACGGGGACATTCCTAAAACGGCCTTTGTTACTCGTTATGGCCAATACGAGTACACCGTCATGTCCTTCGGTTTAACCAACGCTCCAGCCACCATTTCTCGGTTAATGAACTCAATCTTCACGGAGTATTTGGATAAATTCGTCGTGGTTTACCTCGATGATATACTCATCTACTCCAAGAACGAGGAAGAACATGCCGAACATCTAAGGCTAGTGTTGAAGAAACTTCGAGAGCATCGCCTTTATGCCAAATTTTCTAAATGTGAATTCTGGTTGTCAGAAGTGACCTATCTGGGTCATGTAATATCTGGTAAAGGTATTGCTGTTAACCCTGAGCGAGTTCAAGCCGTCCTTAATTGGACTCCACCTGAATCGGTCAAGCAAGTTCGGAGTTTTCTGGGCTTAGCGAGCTATTGCCATCGCTTCGTCGAAAACTTCTCCAAAGTTGCCAAACCTCTAACCGAACTCCTCAAGAAAGATAAGAAGTTCGAATGGACTCCACAATGTGAGCACAGCTTTTAGGAACTGAAAAGACGCCTGACTTCTGCTCCCGTACTGGTACCGCCAGACTTCTCCAAGGACTTTGTTATCTACTGCGACGCCTCGCGACAAGGACTAGGTTGCATTCTCATGCAAGATCGACACGTAATTGCTTACGCTTCACGGCAATTGCACCCACATGAGGAGAATTATCCTACTCATGACCTAGAGCTTGCAGCCGTAGTCTATGCACTTAAGACCTGGCGACATTACCTCCTCGGTAACCGTTGCGAAATATTCACCGATCACCAAAGTCTGAAGTACATTTTCACCCAACCGGATTTGAATCTCAGGCAAAGACGTTGGGTTGAGTTAATCACAGATTTCGACTTAGGAATAACTTACACCCCAGGGAAAGCCAACGTCATGGCTGATGCGCTAAGTCGTAAATCTTATTGTAACAACCTAATGTTACAACAAAGTCAACCGCTTCTCCATGAGGAATTTCGGAAGCTTAACCTTCACATTGTTCCTCAAGGATTTCTTTCCACCTTGGTGGCGAAACCTACTCTTACGATCAAATCATTGCTGCCCAAAAGCGAGATAAGGGAATATCTAAAATCAAGGAGAACATTGCTAGCGGAGGTGCTAGTTGTTTCTCCACAAATGATCATGGTGTTGTGTATTTTGAGAACCGTTTAGTGGTTCCCAAGAACCAGCATCTACGACAGTTGATCCTTAAGGAGGCTCATGAATCTCCTCTCACCATTCATCCCGGTAGTACTAAGATGTATCAGGACCTACGCCAGAGGTTCTGGTGGACTAGGATGAAGAGAGAAATTGCTCAGTATATTGCTAATTGCGACGTCTGTCGTCGTGTAAAAGCAGAGCATCAACGGCCTGCTGGCACCCTTCAACCCTTAGCCATTCCTGAATGGAAATGGGATAAAATTGGTATGGATTTCATTACCGGTTTTCCCAGGACCAAGAGAGGGAATAATGCTATCTTCGTCGTTGTCGATCGTCTTTCCAAAGTAGCCCATTTCTTACCTGTTCGTGAGAGTATAACTGCTAGTCAGCTGGCAGACTTATACATCTCCCGGATAATGTCTCTCCATGGTGTTCCTTTGGAAATTAATTCGGATCGAGGAAGTCTTTTCACCTCTCGATTTTGGGAAAGCTTCCAAAATGCTATGGGAACCCGTCTCTCCTTTAGCACCGCTTTCCACCCTCAGTCGAGTGGTCAAGTAGAACGCGTCAACCAGATTCTAGAAGACATGCTTCGAGCCTCTGTTATGTCATTCGGAATGGATTGGGAGAAGTGCCTTCCATTTGCCGAATTTGCTTACAACAACAGCTATCAATCTAGCTTGGGTAAAGCCCCTTTTGAAGTTCTCTATGGACGACGGTGTCGAACACCCCTTAACTGGTCAGAGACCGGGGAAAGACAATTCTTTGGCCCGGATATGATTCAGGAAGCAGAAGAACAAGTTCGCATCGTTCGTGAAAAGTTGAAAACAGCCCAATCTCGTCAAAAGAGTCAATATGACCGAAAACATAAGGCTATGACTTTCGAGGTTGACGAGAAGGCTTATCTTCGGGTTACCCCTCTGAAGGGAACCCATCGTTTCGGTATCAAAGGCAAATTGGCTCCTCGTTACATTGGACCTTTTCGCATTCTCGCCAAGCGAGGAGAAGTTGCCTACCAATTGGAACTACCTCCGCACCTCTCCAGAGTCCACGATGTCTTCCAGGTTTCTCAACTCAGGCGTTGCTTCTCGGATCCTACCCGTGGAGTGGACCACGAAACGCTTGATCTCCAAGATAATCTTACATATCGAGAGTACCCCATTCGTATCCTCGATCAGGCCGAGCGTACCACTCGACGTCATAATATCAAGTTTCTCAAAGTACAATGGTCGCACCATTCTGAGGATGAAGCAACTTGGGAAAGGGAGGATCGTCTTCGACTCGAGTATCCCGCCTTCTTTCCGGAGGAACCCAAATCTCGGGACGAGATTCTTTTGAGTGGGGGTGAGTTGTCACACCCTAGCTAGTCATGCATTAGAGTGTTGCATCATGTTTACTCTTTCATCAGAAACTTGAAATGGGGATGACAAAACCCCCAGTCCCCCCTGAAACCAACTAGGGTTACTAAAAATAATTTTCAATGAACCTGAAATGCCCTTCTAAAATGCCCATCATTTTTGTCTTGGTTCAGAACCTCTGCCAAAAGTGGTGCACATTTTCCTAGGCCATCCTAGGGGATTTGGATTAAATCATAAATATTTGAATTTGGGCATTTAAAATTATATAAAATATTTAAATGCTCAAATAACTCCAAACTAAAATGTTTCATGTTGGAAATAATCCAACTATGGACCAGGAGTAGTTTCGTGATTTTTGAAGTTGCCTAGGTATTTTATTAAATTCAACAAAGTTGCAGAACTATTAAAAAAACAGAAAATAGAAGAAATGGAAAAAACTTACCTGTCGCCCAGCACCGGCCCACCTGCCGGCCCAGCCCAGCACCGCGCCAGCGAGCTGCTTCCGGCCAGGCAGGCAGGCAGGTGCTCGACGGCGAGCACCGCATGGGTGCCACGCACCTGCTCGCCGCCTCGCCGCCTCCCTCGCCCGGCTAACGCCGTGGATCGGCTTCCCTCTCTCCCCCGAACCTCCCAGACACCCCCTCTCCTCTCCAGCTCCTCCCCCTTGCACGCCCCAGCCATGGCCGACGCCATCGCCGCCACCCCCTCGTCGTAGCCACGCCCTCCGTCCACCCCACGCCGTGCCACTCTGTCCAGGAGCTCCGCCGCCGTCTACTTCATCGAGCTAGCCGAGCCCCGTGTGCTCGTGCGGCCCGAGACCACTGCACCAACCTCGCCCGAGCTCGCCGTCGCCGGAGATCCCCTTCAACACCGTCGCCGCCTCAGCTCGTCCCCGACCTCGCCGGTGGCCTCTACGGGAGCGCTGTGAGCCTAGCTACTCCTCCGACCCTCTCTCTCTCATTCCCGAGCCGTGTAGCCACCGCACGAGGATCACACGCCCGCACCGCCGCCGATCTCATCGCCGACGTGCTTCCGGCCACACTCCGGCCACAAGATGGTGTCCATCCTACTCACCGAGTCTCGCAGCACCTAGCTAGCCACTCCCCGAACCTCACCGACCCCTCTAGCGCCAAGTTCATCTTCGGCCGAACCCCGGTGGCCGCCAAAGTCGTCGCCGGCGCCAGCTCCGGCCACCCCGACCCCAACGGACTCCACCAAGAGCTGCGGCTTGCCCTCAGCTCCACTCCGGTGGTCTCCGCGGCCCATTTGGTGGCCGAAATGGCCAAAACCACTCCCGCCGCCGCGTCGGGCTCGCCGGCGGCTAAACGCCGGCGTCGCTGGCTTTGACTTTGACCACGGGTGGGCCCTGGTTGACTCCCCTGAGTCAATGACAGGTGGGGCCCAGCCCTGTTAATTAAACAGGATTAGTTTAAATTAAACTTTAATTAAAATAATCACCCTGACATGCGGGACCCACTGTCAGGTTTGACCCTGACGTGTTCCGTTGACCCGCTGACGTCACACTGACGTCAGGCTGACGCAATAATTGATTTTCTGGAATTATTCTAATATAGGAAATTCCAGAATATAATTTAAACTTCAAAAATTCATAACTTTTATTCTGTAACTCCAAATCAGACAAATTATATATGAAAAATGATCAGAAAAATCCAATCTATCCATCTGTACTATTTTCATGCATGACTAAGCAAGTTAACTTGATGTTTAATGCAGAACAAGGAAAACACTTTAAAAGGGCCATGTTTGAGTTTGAAATTTGAATCTTTGATTCAAATTGGTTCAAACCCTTCTGGTCTTAGTTGCATTAGCCCAACACACTCATATTGCCATGTTTCATGCATGCATCATATTGTTGCAGATTGTTTGCTGATGGTTGTGTATCGGTGTCCCTTGCGACAGGTTCTGTCTCCGAGGAGTACCGTGCTTACCCTAACGAAGAACCGTATCAGTGCATCGAACCATCAGGCAAGCAACCAACCATTTGATCATATCGATACAATCCCATGTTCTCGCTCCTGCTCTCTTTTACTGCATTAAGACAACGCGTTTCAAACTGCTGTGTGCTACTGTAGTTGAACCCATTTCCTCTGCATGACCTGTCATTGCCACAGTAACTAGATGGAACCCACTAGCATGTGTAGGAGTTGATTGAGCCATATGTATGTGTTATTCCTACCTTGCTATGCCTGCTATGCTTAGAGTCGTGTCAGGTCTGGTTCATCTGGGTGATGGGCTAGAGTGAAATGATTACGTCGGTAATGAGAGTGGTGTGGTGAACACGATTTGGTAAAGTTATCGATGAGAGGCCATGTAGGAGTACATGGTGGGTTGTTTCATTGAAGCCGACCTTAAGCACTGAGATCTGTATGTGTGATTTAAGATACAGCTACTACCATGCATTGGGCCCTGAAATATGACCCCGCTCGACTTCTTATTCACCTTAGCTCTCTGTCCAGGAGTTGCAAGTAGTTTCTGGTGTTTGTAGCCTACTGGAGGCCGTGGACAGCGCTGACCATAGGGGTGGGCTGTGATGCGGTAGGTACGTGGCCGGGTGTACCGAATACCCGTTAGGTATCTCGGGAACCCTGTTCACATCGTTCGGGGCCGTATGGGAAACCTCGGCCGGACTCCCTGCGGATGGAACCTGGATAGGCGATAAACCTGGACTAGAGGCTTAAGTGTTTAGGTAGGTCGTGTTCTACACCCACGTCGGCTTTCGCTTGAAGTCTGCCGAGCACATGTCGTGTGCAGACGCTAAGTGGTGGAAACATGTATGAAGAAGTACACCCCTGCAGGGTTATCATGATCTATTCGAATAGCCGCGTCCGCGGTAAAGGACTACTTGGTTGCCTATACAGTTCATAGACAAGTAAATGGAAACTACTAAAAGCCTCAAGATAAGTGTGAGTGCCGAGGATGGCTCTTCCGTAGGAAGACGGAGGGGGATCCCCGGTAGTGTATTGAATTGGTGGGTAGTGGACTCGTGTGCGCAAAACCGTTTCAAGTTGAAGTATCGTAGGATAGTCTAGCCAAGAGTCAAAGCTGGCTTGCTGCAATAACTCCACCAACCCTTCTTGATAATATGCATGTATGTAGGATCTGATGTAAGTCTTGCTGAGTACCTTTGTACTCATGTTGCTATAATTTACATTTTACAGAAGACGCTGCAACCCCTTCTGATGGGTTCTACATAGACGTTGACATCAACGAGTAGGCTAAAGCCCCAGGTGGTGATCTTGAGCCTATGAAGGACCACGTAGTATAGCTAGGCCTTCCAAGCCTCTTTTATTTTACTAGTTGTCTGTACTCAGACAAGTTACTTCCGCTGCTGGTTTGTATGACTGTATGACTTGAATGTTGGGTCGTGAGACCCGTACCTTTGTGTATGATATGTATGGCTCCCTGAGCCTTAAATAAAGTACTTGTGTCGTAGAGTCATGTTGTGATGCTTCGTTGTATTTGCACATATCGAGCATATTGTGTGTATGGTTGAAATGCTTGGTATGTGTGGGATCTGACTATCTAGTTGTTTATCTTTAGTAGCCTCTCTTACCGGGAAATGTCTCCTAGTGTTACCGCTGAGCCATGGTAGCTTGCTACTGCTCTGGAACACTTAGGCTGGCCGGCATGTGTCCTTCTTCGTTCCTGTGTCTGTCCCTTCGGGGAAATGTCACGCATTGAGTATCGGAGTCCTGTTAGCCCGCTACAGCCCGGTTTACCGGAGTCCTGCTAGCCCAGTGCTACAGCCCGGACCCACTTGCTGATGACCGACACGTTCGAAGCTGGGTCATGGATGCCTGTCCCTGTAAGTCTGTGCCACTTTGGGTTTACGACTAGTCATGTCAGCACGGGCTCCTTATCATATGGATGCTAGCGACACTATCATATACGTGAGCCAAAAGGCGCAAACGGTCCCGGGCAAAGGTAAGGCGACACCCGTGGGGATACCGTGCGTGAGGCCGCAAAGTGATATGAGGTGTTATCGGCTAGATCGATGTGACACCGATTCGGGGTCCTGACATTATGTTTTGTGGTCTCAGAAAGGGCTAGCGAGATACCATCTTGTTATACCATATTATGATTGTTTTGAGAAAGTGTTGTCATCCGAGATTTATTATTATTGCCCGCTAGTCGATTATGCCATTGATATGAGTAAACATGAGACCTAAGTGTTATTGTGAATACAGTTAGTTCATAATCTTTGCTGAAAACTTGAATGCTGGCTTTACATATTTACAACAACAAGAGCAAACAGAGTTTGTAAAAGTTTTTCTTTATCACTTTCAGTTTGTCAACTTAATTGCTTGAGGACAAGCAAAGGTTTAAGCTTGGGGGAGTTGATACGTCTCTGTCGTATCTACTTTTCCAAACACTTTTGCCCTTGTTTTGGACTCTAACTTGCATGTTTTGAATGGAACTAACCCGGACTGACGCTGTTTTCAGCAGAACTGCCATGGTGTTATTTTTGTGTAGAAATAAAAGTTCTCGGAATGACCAGAAAATCCATGGAGCAACTTTTCAGAATTAATAAAAAATACTAGCAAAAGAATCAACATCAGGGGGCCCACACCCTGTCCACGAGGGTGGGGGCGCACTCCCTCCCCTAGGGCGCGCCCCCTGCCTCGTGGGCCCCCTGGACGTCCACCGACCTAAACTCCAACTCCATATAGTTGCTTTCACGGAGAAAAAAATCAGAGAGCATCACGTTTTACGACACAGAGCCGCCGCCAAACCCTAATCTCTCTCGGGAGGGCTGATCTGGAGTCCGTTCGGGGCTCCGGAGAGGGGGATTCATCGCTGTCGTCATCATCAACCATCCTCCATCACCAATTTCATGATGCTCACCGCCGTGCATGAGTAATTCCATCGTAGGCTTGCTGGACGGTGATGGGTTGGATGAGATTTACCATGTAATCAAGTTAGTTTTGTTAGGGTTTGATTCCTAGTATCCACTATGTTCTGAGATTGATCTTGCAAGTCTATAGTCACCTATTATGTGTTATGATCCGACAACCCCGAAGTGACAATAATCGGGATACTTCTCGGTGATGACCATAGTTTGAGGAGTTCATGTATTCACTAAGTGCTAATGCTTTGGTCTGGTACTCTATTAAAAGGAGGCCTTAATATCCCTTAGTTTCAATTAGGACCCCGCTGCCACGGGAGGGTAGGACAAAAGATGTCATGCAAGTTCTTTCCCATAAGCACGTATGACTATATTTGGAATACATGCCTACATTACATTGATGAACTGGAGCTAGTTCTGTGTCACCCTATGTTATAACTATTACATGAGGAATCGCATCAGACATAATTATCCATCACTGATCCAATGCCTACAATATTATCACATATTGTGCTCTGCTTATTTACTTTACCGTTGCTACTGTTACAATTACTACAAAACTGCTACTGTTACTTTCGCTACTGTTACTGTTACCTCCATACTACTTTTATACTAAATACTCTGCTGCAGATACTAAGTTATCCAGGTGTGGTTGAATTGACAACTCAACTGCTAATACTTGAGAATATTCTTTGCCTCCCCTTGTGTCGAATCAATAAATTTGGGTTGAATACTCTACCCTCGAAAACTGTTGCGATCCCCTATACTTGTGGGTTATCAACGATCAAAGGCCAGACAGGCGCCAGCAAGCGCAGAGCGCCGGTTTCCTCTTTGGTGCAAGGGAGGCAAGCCACAGGCAAGGAGTCCCGAGGGATCAACCAAAGGTTTCCATTCTGGTGCAACAAGACCAAGACCACCAGGATGGCAGGACGGAGGTCATCACCAAGCCCACCTCAGCGTCACGGCTAGAGGCTTTCACAGGCGTAGACCACTTTAGTCAGGATAGGATGTACTACTTGTCCCCTTTCAAATCTGGCCGTTGTGGGATCCCTTCCCGCCAACATTTGGGAAGAGGACCAAGGCCACTATAAATAGGACTTAGCCACCACCATAGAAGGGGACCTAGTCGGATCGGATCCATTCTCACCCGACCACCTCACCAGCTCTCTTGAGCTCAAGAACACCTCACCTCCCGAGGCCAGTTCATCCACTATACTAGTTCATCCTCAGCCCTTCGAGGCAATCCACCAAAATGCTTGAGTAGGGTATTACACCGCAAGGTGGCCCAAACGAGGATAAATTGTTGTGTCTCTTTGTCTCTTTGAGCCCGACGCACTAGGCTTAGGAGGATTGCGAGTAGGCAGGATGGGTAGGTTGAGATCTCCGCATGCACCCCAGAGTTCAAACCTTTCATGGGTTTGCGGAACCCGTAATCCAACATTTGGCGCACCAGGTAGGGGTGCGTCGGGGACCCTCTGCTCCGTCCGTCAGATCGCGCCATCAACTTCAATGGCGGGCGCTTCTCCATCGACTCGACCGACGCGCGCCTTCGAAGAAGCGTCGGGGCTGCGCCCTTTCGCCCCCTCCCTACGACGGGTGGAATGGCCGCCCAAGTTCAAGCCCGAGATGCTGCCACGCTACGACGGCACAGCGGACCCAGCCGGCTTCCTCCAGGCATACGAGGAGGCAGTCTGGGCGGCCAGCAGAGACAACAAGGTGAAGGCCAACTGGCTCCCGATGGCCCTTGTAGGAGCGCCGTGTGCCTGGCTGCTCCACCTGCCGGAGTCCTCTGTGGCCTCTTGGGAGGAGCTGTGTAGCCTCTTCGTCATGCCCTTCACGGCGCAGGCGCTTCCTGTCGTTGCAGCCCTCTTAGGCAGCTCGCAGGCACCACCTTCTGATCGGCATATCAAGCAGTTCTACTGTCAAGTAAGTGCTTCCCAGGTGAGCTCGGGGGCTCCTCCGGGCTAGGCAACACCGAAGGCCGACCTTTCCTTCAGCCCAGAAGACCATCCAGCGACCACGCTAGGAGCAGGAGCGCTCCTAATGCTCTGCACCCCCACCATCTACAACGTGGCGGTCACCAGGACCCTCGTCGATGGCGGAGCCGGCCTCAACGTGCTCTTCACGGAGGCGTTCGGCCTGCTGCACGTGCCTCCTGATCGGCTCCGCCCCACCAAGCCCTTCTCCGGGGTCGGCGGTGGCTTCACCCGCCCCTAGGGCAGCTCCATCTCTCCGTCACCTTCGGGACCCGCAACAACTATCGCACCGAGCTCATCGACTTCAACATTGCCCGGATCATCTTGCCATATAATGCCATCCTCGGATACCCCGCCTTGGCCAAGTTCATGGCGGAAACTCACCCAGCTTACAACCTCATGAAGATGCCTGGCAGCAACGGTGTCCTCATGGTGGCAGGGGACACCAAAGACGTGGTGCAGGCCCTCAAGCTTGTCTTCAGGTCTGCGGCATCCGCGCTGCGTGGTGAGAAGGGGGGTCCTGGGGCCCCGGGAGTAGCACCAGCCAAGAAGAAGCAGTTGTTCTCCCAATACCGAGCCGAGACAAAGCAAGTGCTGGTCAGTGAGGAGGGACGACCAACGCCACCTTCACCATAGGAGCTGGCCTCCCTCAGGACCAGGAGAAAGCGTTGGTCGACTTCTTGTGCGCCAACAAGGACGTATTCGCTTGGGAGCCCAAAGACCTGGCTGGGGTCCCAAGGGGAATAATCGAGCACCACCTGAAGGTATGGCCAAACATGCGGTCTGTGAAGCAGAAGGCCCGCTGCCAGTCCACCGAGAAGCAAGCATTTATCATCCAAGAAAACCGCAAGCTGCAGGACACTGTGGTCATCAGGGAAGTACGATACCCAGAGTGGCAGGCAAACCCCGTTGTCGTCCCCAAGAAAGGATGGAAGGAACACATGTGTGTCAACTTCACCAACCTCAACAAGGCTTGCACTCAAAATCCCTTTCCGCTTCCTCGCATCGATCAGATCATGGACTCCACCGTCGAGTGCGACCTGTTGTGCTTCTTGGACGCCTTCTCAGGCTACCACCAGATCAAGATGGCCGTGCAAGATGTGGAGCAGACGGCATTCCTGACCCCCTGTGGAGTGTACTGCTACACCTGCATGCCCTTCGGGCTGCGCAATGTTGGGGCTACCTTCCAGCGGCTGATGCATATCGCCCTGGGCACGCAGATCGGGAGAAACACGGAGGCCTATGTTGATGACATAGTAGTGAAGTCTCGGGAGGCCGGGACCCTGATAGCAGATCTGGAGGAGACGTTTGCCAGCTTGTGCAAGGTGGACCTTCGGCTTAATCCTGAGAAGTGTGTATTCGGGGTCCCCTCTGGCAAGCTGCTGGGCTTCCTGATGTCGCACAAAGGGATCGAGGCCAATCCAGAGAAAGTCAAGGCAATAGAAGACATGAGCCCCCCGCAGACCCTAAAGGAGATGCAGAAGCTGCCGGGCTGCGTAGCCTCGCTAGGGCGCTTCATCTCCAAGCTGGGGGAGCGCGCCCTCCCGTTCTTCAAGCTGATGAAAAATAAGGAGCCGTTCAAGTGGACCCCGGAGGCAGACACGACCTTTCAAGACCTCAAGAGATACCTAACCAGCCCACCAGTGATGGTGGCGCCGCACCCTCTTGAACCCTTGGTGCTCTATTTGGCAGCCACCCCTCACTCAGCCAGCACCGCCCTGGTGGTGCTAAGGAAGGAGCGCCCGTCCAAGGGCCCTCGGCAAGGCGCACAGTCACCAAGCAAAGCATGGCATCCTTAGGACAGCGCCCCTGGGGCCTCGGCCAACCCGGCGGCCGACATCCCTCCCGAGGCTGCGATTGACCCTGCAGGTGGGGGGCTCCTAAGGGCGGACCTCGCGAGACCGCCGAAGGCCCACGTCCTCAAGAAGAACAAGACTCCACTGGTGCCTCTCCCCTCGTCGAGCACCCTGTCTACTTCGTCAGCACGGTGCCAAGGGAGGCAGGGGCACGTTACCCCATGCCTCAGAAACTCTTGCTCGCGCTCCTCGTCGCCTCCCGAAAGCTGCACCACTACTTCCAAGGCCACCCCATCAAAGTCGTTTCGGCATACTCGATGGAGAGGGTGCTCCGGAGCCCGAACTCCGCCGGGCGAGTTGCGGAATGGAACATCGAGCCTCAGGCGTTCCATCTCGAGTTCAGCACCACCAGGGTCATCAAGGGTGCGGCCCTCGCTGACTTCGTGGCCGAGGGGACTGACATCCCTGACCACGGTGTGAACGAGGACTGCTCTCTCTTACCTGGGGACGAGGAGCCAGACGGGTGGATCATGTACTTTGACGGAGCGTTCGCACGACAAGGTGCAGGAGCAGGGGCCGTCCTCATCACACCCGCCAAGGACAAGCTCTACTACGCGGTACAACTCTGTTTCCAGCAGGGAGAGAAGGTCTCCAACAACATTGCAAAATTCGAAGGATTGCTCACCGGTCTCACGACTGCGACGGCACTGGGTGTGAAGCGCCTCACCATCAAGGGCGATTCCCAGCTCCTCGTCAACTTCTCCAACAAGGAGTACACACCCAAGGATGAGCACATGGAGGCATACCTAGAAGAAGTACGCAAGATGGAGAAGCGGTTCTTGGGCTTGGAACTGCAGCACGTGCCACAAGGGACAAACAAGGAGGCGAATGATATCGCCAAGAAAGCCTCCCACAGGCTCCCCCAGGAGCCAGGGGTGTTTGAGGAGCGGCTCTTCAAGCCATCCGCGGCTCCCCCTGACGGTGTCAATACCGGCGGATCTTGGGTAGGGGGTCCTGAACTGTGCGTCTAAGGCTAATGGTAACAGGAGGAAGGGGACACGATGTTTTACCCAGGTTCGGGCCCTCTCAATGGAGGTAATACCCTACTTCCTGCTTGATTGATCTTGATGATATGAGTATTACAAGAGTTGATCTACCACGAGATCGTAGAGGCTAAACCGTCTATAAAAGAGACGGTTTACTCGCATGGTCGGGGTGGCAAATTTATATAGACACCCAAGGGGGCTAGGGTTACACAGAGTTGGTTACAGAGAAGGAGATCTACATATCCGAATTGCCAAGCTTGCCTTCCACGCAAAGGAGAGTCCCATCCGGACACGGGACGGAGTCTTCAATCTTGTATCTTCATAGTCCAACAGTCCGGCCAAAGTATATAGTCCGGCTGTCCGAGGACCCCCTAATCCAGGACTCCCTCAGTAGCCCCTGAACCAGGCTTCAATGACGATGAGTCCGGCGCGCAGATTTTCTTCGGCATTGCAAGGCAGGTTCTTCTCCAAATCCTCCAGGGTATTATTGTAACAAGCAGTGTCCGGCTCCTCATCAATGTCGAGCTCCTCGGCTTCTGTGCTTTAATAATGGTTGTCTCCACGTGTCTAGTGAATGCGAGAAGTCAAGGCATTTTTACATTTGCCACCCCGACCATGCGAGTAAACCGTCTATAAAAGAGACGGGGATTCTCAGATCCAAATCACATCATCTCCTCCCAGCGAGTATTCATCAGAGCGCGTTCGAAAAAACCCATACCACCATGGCCGGTCGTCGCGGTTCCTCCTCTCGCTCCCGTAGCACTAGGCCAGGCGATTGGGAGAAGTGTTCTGTCCCCCACAACCGACTAGTAGAGTTGCAGACCAAGGGGTTTCTCCCACCTGCATACATGGTCCTTGTCCGAGCTGGACTAGCCACTTATAATGGCGGGGAGCAAGCGGAGAGCTCTCCAAACCCATCCAAGGGAGAGCGGGTATGCTTCGTCCCCTATTTGCTGAGGGGACTCGGATTTCCAATCCATCGTTTCCTCCGCGGGCTCCTGGAGTTCTACGTCCTCCAGCTACATAACTTCACCCCAGCATCCATACTGCATATCGCAGGCTACGTTGCCTTCTATGAGCTATTTCTGGGTTACAAAGCTCATTTCGAGCTGTGGAAGAGACTATTCTACCTTGTAAGGGGTCAGTATATCAAGTGGGCGGAGCCGAAATATGGTGCATCACCGGGACCCGATACCTATTCGGCACCCCAAAGAAGACATCCGAAGACTGGCCCTCAGAATGGTTCTACATGGAGGACGTCCCTCTTTCGGACCCTATTCGGAAGGGCCTTCCCAAGTTTGTAAATGCCCCGTTGAAGAAACGCCACAGCTGGTGCCCCAGGAGCCCCCAGGAGGAAGATAATAGAGAGATCCTTTTCCTGATGGACGGGATAAATACGCTGGCCAAATCAGGACTGACAATAATTGAGGTTATGTCCATATGTATAATGCGGGGAGTGCAGCCGCTTCAATATCGGGGAAAACCATGTGGCACTTCAATGGAGAAGATGACGCCACCCGCTGCGCCCGTAAAGGTCCGGACTCTCCTTCTGCTCTGGCGAAGATATTGTCCGATTTGAACAAAGGAGAAGAGGAGGATTTCATCCATATCAAGCCACGGGATGGATTCCCCATGTACAACCCCCCAAGCTGGGTGAGTTGCTATCTTTTATTCCAGTCTTTCTCACATTTTTAGCATAGATGTTTACTTCGTCAATTCATAGCAGGAACTGCGAAGAGCTATGAAGGATGTTCACAACCCATCTCCACAGCCAGAGGACCCCAACCGGGCTCTCGACCCTGGACTCGAAGCAGACCCAGACACATTTGTGGAGCTTGTTGACAGGACATTTTACCAGTTAAGCTGTGATGGTGTGATGGTGGCCATCATAGCTGATTATCCTGGCCTACTCCCTGTATCCCAGGTAAGTAAAGCTAGACTCCCAACCTCCAAAAAGGATTCCCTCTTTACTCTTCACCCACCGCACATGTATTGCGTCTTACAGGGAAGGCCATCGGGGCGCCAAGCCAAACCCGCAGTGACTCGCCAACAAGGGGCACCAAAGTCGGGTAAGCTTAAAAGGAAGGCGGTCAGGACTGAGATGCCGTTGCAAACGTATATTTAGAAACCTGCCACGAAATCATCATCATTAAAATATAACAATGTCCACTGTCTTGTGAAAGAAAAATCGCTTGTCGGACTATATTCTGAGAGCCTGCCGGTCACGCCTCCACCAGCCGGACTCCGAGGCCGGACTCAAGGGTGGAGGTCAACACGGACGATCCTCCAACAGAGGATGAAGATAGATTTTCCGCTACAAACTCCAAAGTGGAGAGCACCATGAATCATAGGCGCCGTCGGGCCGCACTACGTGACCCTAATTTCTCTGAAGAGGCATTCGATGCCTTCAACTCACGGGACGCGTACATCCGGGCTGATCAAGGTGGCCTCACCAGGGCCACGGACCAGTTAGTAAAGGATATACGAGTAATAAAATTTGATAAGTATGTATATCCATAGCCCCTGAGACTTGAAACAGTTGGCACAACTGATTTAAGGATCCTCATGTGCATAGGTTTTGACAGAGAAGAATAACTAGCTATCTAAAGAGCTGGAGGAGTGCAAGGCCCAACTACGGGCCGCAATTGCTGTGATGGAGGAGTCTACGAAGGCCGCATCTGGTAATTTTTGCTTTAAACGAAAATAATGTCATGGCATGTACTAGTTAAGTATTCGGTATGAATGTGATTCTAACAATAGATTCTGCATACAATCCCGGAGGCAATCCGGATATCATACCAGAGGATGAGCAACATGTTCAGTGACAGCTAAAGGCTGGCCAGGGTGTGCTTACAAAGGTTATAAAGGAGAAAAATACTCTCCAGGACGCGAACATCCGACTGGACGTCAAATTAAAGGATGTTCGGCCCCGGCTTGCTGACTCCGTAAAGGAGAATAAGAGGCTTCGACATGACATATTCAGTAAGTGCTCTGACGAACCACTATAAAGTTCGGCGAAGAACCGTGCTAATAGAATTATGTCTGTAGGCTTGCTGACAGGTCGTCCCGAATAGGAGATGCCCGGATCTGCAGGCGATCTTCTGCCGGAGCTCTCACAACTGCACGAACAAGTTCGGCAGGTGATGCGGGGCATTGCCCAAGCCTTGTGGCCATCCACCTCCCAGCCAGGAGGCATGGGGGAGCTTGTGGAGATGCTCATGGGAGCACGGGCAGTGCTTCGGATTATGGAAGATATCGGCCTGCTGACAAGGTGTGAGGGAAGCCTGGGCCATGGTGAAGACGCGATATACCAAGGCTGACCCGAACCACATGGCCGAGGTCGGACCTGTAGGATCAGATCGGAAAGAGATCCCTGTAAGTCTGGTATATGACCAGGTAGCATTAGCCGCCAAGTATTCCCAACAGGACTGTAGGCTAGACAGCCTGTTGGATGGTATAGAAGAAGAATTTAGTCACTCTAAGTGACTTTGTACTTCGAAGGACACATTTTATCCCTAGCCGGATTGTAAATCATTTGTCTTGGCCGACCTTTTCGCTTCAACCACTGGACCCGACAGTCTGGAGTGTATCCGAATACCCGCTTGGTTACGTGAAAACCGGGGCACGCGTGGAAACCAGGCGTAGGGGTCATAAGTGCTTGAACAGACAAGTACCCAACTAGTTATGTTATATTACATAGGTAGTAAGAAACATCTTCCAAGGAGAATAGTTCCGTTAAGGGTTCCTTTCCCTGGGTGTGCATGCATTAATGTGCATGTCCAAACTGCGAAAATTTACGCAGGATATAAGCATCTGGGGGCATGTTTTGTAATAGGTAAAATACATCTTTTGTTCACCAACCAAATATTCCCTTAAGAACGCTAGCTTTCGGCTTCACCCAGTCTGAGGTACACATCCGGCTGACCCGATAGTAACAATCGCAGAGGTGCTCCCCTTATGCCCTAGCTGAATTAACGGGAACGTAGGGCATAAACACAAGAGCCAGGCAACCCAGCTTGGCCAAAACTTAAGTCATATCGATGCATATAGTGGTGAAAAAAGGCACATACGGAGAAGTGACGCATATGTGGTGGGCATAAAGCCCAGAAGACAATTAAGTTTCTGTGTAAGAAGCCTCCAGGTATATTGAGCGTGCATAGCGTGGCCAGAGTGTGCGGTCAAAGCATACTTGAAGCTTTTAAGGCTATAAATGTAAAAGGGAGAGAGAGAGGGTATAATTTAAAAAGGAAGACGGAGGTAAGGAGACAAATAGAGAGTTCGACACTAGGCGTAGAATCTTCGGAGTCTGGCCGCGTTCCATTGGTTCGGCTCAAGTCGATTGTCTGATGCATCATGCAAACGGTACGCACCTCCTGTCAGGACCCCGACTCAATGCCACATCGATCTAGCATGTAACACCTCATATCACTTTGCGGCCTCACGCATGGTATTCCCACGGGTGTCGCCTTACCTTTGCCCGGGACCGTTTGCGCCTTTTGGCACACGTATATGACAGTGTCGCTAGCATCCATATGATAAGGAGCCCGGGCTGACATGGCTAGTCGTAAACCCAAAGTGGCACAGACTTACAGGGACAGGCATCCATGACCCAGCATCGAACGTGTCGGTCATCAGCGAGCGAATCCAGGCTGTAGCACTGGGCTAGCAGGACTCCGGTGAACCGGGCTGTAGCGGGCTAACAGGACTCCGGTATTCATCGCGTGACATTTCCCCGAAGGGACAGACACAGGAACGAAGAAGGACACATGCTGGCCAGCCTAAGTGTTCCGGAGTAGCAGCAAGCTACCATGGCTCAGTGGAAACACTAGGAGACATTTCCCGGTAAGAGAGGCTACTAAGGATAAACAACTAGATAGCCAGATCCCACACATACCAAGCATTTCAATAACATACACACAATATGCTCGATATGTGCAAATACAACATGGCATCACAACATGACTCTACGACACAAGTAATTTATTCAATAGGCTCCGAGGAGCGAGATATTACAAACATGGGTCTCATGACCCAACAATCAGAGCATACAAGTCAAAGCACAAGCGGAAACTATCATATCTGGGTACAGACATCTATAACTGAAAAAGGCTAAGAAGCCTGACTATCTACCAGATCCTGCCGAGGCACAAGATCGTAGCTGAGGTAACAAGCTAAACGTCGAAGTCCACGTGGAACTACTAGTGAGACTGAAGTCTCTCTGCAAAACATAAAATAGGCAAACGTGAGTACAAATGTACCCAGCAAGACTTACATCAAAACTAACTACATATGCATCATTTTCAACAAGGGGATGGTGGGGTTTAACTGCAGCAAGCCAGCTTTGACTCGGTGGCTATCCTAAACTACGACTGCAAGCGACTCTTTTGAGGTGGCGCACACGAGTCCACATATTCACCATATCAATACACCACTATGGATCCGCTCCCGTCTCCCTACGAGAACGCCATCCATAGCACTCACGATTATCTTGCGCATTTTAAAGTATCCACTTTCACTTGTCTATGAACTGATATAAGCAACCCAGAAGTCCTTTTCCGCGGACACGGCTATTCGAATAGATGATGTTAACCCTGCAGGGGTGTACTTCTTCATACATGTTTCCACCACTTAGCGTCTGCACACGACATGTGCTCGGCAGACTTCAAGCGAAAGCCGACGTGGGTGTAGACCACGACCTACCTAAACACCTAAGTCTCTAGTCCAGGTTTATCGCCTATTCGGGTTCCATCCATGAGGAGATCCGGCCGGAGTTTCGCTCACAGCCCCAAACGATGTGAACAGGGTTCCGTGACACCAACGGGTGCCCGGTTTACCCGGCCACGTGCCTACCGCATCACAGCCCACCCCTACGGTCAGCGCTGTCCACGGCCTCCAGCATACTACAAACACCAGAAACTACTTGCAACTCCTGGACAGAGGACTAGGGTGATTAAGATGTCGAGCGGGGTCATATTTCAGGGCCCAATGCATGGTAGTAGCTGAATCATGGATCACAAACACAGAACTCAGTTCCTGAGGACGGCTTCAATGAGACAACCCACCATGTACTCCTACATGGCCTCTCACCGACACCTTTTACCAAATCGTGTTCACACACTTAGCTCACACACAGTAGGACATGTTCACACGCCTCTGATTCATCACCGATGAATCAAACCTGACTCAACTCTAAGCAGTAGCAGGCATGACAAACAAACATGAATGAGTAGGCACAACAGGGCTCAAACAACTCCTACTCATGCTAGTGGGTTTCATCTATTTACTGTGGCAATGACAGGTCATGCAGAGGATAAAGGGGTTCAGCTACCGCAGCAAGTAACAGATGAATCGGTGTTGTCCTAATGCAGTAAAAGAGAGCAGGAGCGAGAGAGTAGGATTGTATCGGAATGAACAAGGGGGTTTTGCTTGCCTGGCACTTCTGAAGATAACATTGAGTCTTCATCAGTGTCAACGATCACATCATCGGTATCGCGTCTATCGAGAGGGGACAAATGCCGGCAACACGGAAAGGAACACAATCAATGCAATGCACAATATGATGCATGCTCATGACATGGCAATATGAATGTGTTTTGAGCTAATGCAACTAGCAACAGATTAAATGAAGTTGGTTTGAATATAATATTCAAATTCAAACTCCATATGTGATTATTCAAATGCCATTTAATTGATTTGTGCCAAACAGCATCTATAAGTTGTTCTAACATGCATGGAAATGGTACAGATGGATTCCTTGAATTTTTCTGATAATTTTTCATATATAAATTATTTAATTTGGAGTTAGGGTTGAATTTCTATGATTTTTAGAAGTTTATACAATTTTCTGGATTTTCTGATTTATTTTAAATCCAGAAAATCATTTAATGCGTCAGCATGACATCACCTTGACGTCATCAGGTCAACGGGGCAGATTCAGGTCAAACCTGACCAGTGGTGTCCACTGGTCAGTGACTGGGGCTGCTTAGTGCCGCTGACGGGTGGGCCCAGTCAACGGCCACGCCAGCACGGTCAAAACTGACGCGTGGGGCCACTGCAATTAGACTAAACTAAACAGAAAAAATACTAATCCTAATTAGGCGCAGGGGCCCACATGGCAGTGGCTCATAGGGTGATTAGCCCCTAACTAAGTGGCCACATCGGCCCGCCGGAGTTTGGCCGGCGGTGACCACAGAGCACGGCGGAGCACGCCGGACTTGCGCTAGGGGCATCAGATTCGCGCGCTGAGGGCACCGGGGCGTAGCCCGGGCTCTCCCGCATCTGATGGGGTAGGTGGGAGGCTGCGGGGATGCCGGGGCTCGCCGGAACGGAGCTCGCGGCGGCGCCGGAGTTCGGTGAGTGCGGGGTTGGCGCTGTGGTGCACGGGAGGGCGAGTTAGGATATGCGTTAGGCTCCTGGTGGCTTCCTGAGTGCGGTGACACACTCCGAGACGAGCTCAAACGGCTGTAGTGACGGCGGTGACGAGGTCAGCGGCGACCGGAGTGCAGCGAATCGACGGCGACGATCTCCGATGGCCGAGGAGGGGAACGGCGACGTGGGCGGCGATGCAGGGCTTCCGGAGGGCCGTGGATCGGTGGGGAGGAAGAGAGGGTCGAGGCGGAGCTCGCAAGCACAGCGAGGGGTCGAGGGGGAGACGGTGGCCGCGGCGTTACGGTGGCGCGGCTGCGGCTGCGCTCGGCGAGTGAGAGAGAGCAGATGGGAGGAGGGGGTGCAGAGAGAGAGAGAGAGGGGCGGTCAGGGGGGGTGTCGTGGCTTCACCAGGGCGTCGAGGGGGAAGCGGCAAGCAGGAGGTGGCCGGGACGCGTGCCGGCGCGCTGCGGCCACACACCCTCGTGCCCACTGGCACGAGGTTGAGGATGACTGGCACATGGGCCTGGTGGGCTGGCTTCTCTGCTGGGCCAGGTAAGTAACAGGTACCCCCTCCTTCTCTGTTTCTATTTTAATTGTTGTTTTCTATTTATTTGAATCTATTTTGATTTAGTTCAAGCACTAAACCATTTTTGTTTCTTCCAATAATTTTTGCAGGGACTGAAAGTAATATTCTAGAGCCCCTCACAAAATATCAGAATTATTGAAGCATTAAAAATATATATAACATATATTTGCTCCAACTCAAATACAATATGTGTTAATTCAAAAATCCAGAATGGCCTAGAAATATGTGCATCATTTTTGGCAGAGGTTTTCACCTTTACCAGAAATCATGAACATTTTCAGAGGGCATTTTGGGTTCATTGAAAAAGATTTTATTTTGACCCTAGTTGAATTGATTTAATGCTAGGGTTTGAGCATCCCCATTTCAGGTTTAAATGAAATTTAAACATGATGCAACACATGACTAGCTAGCTCAGAGCAAACCAGAAGCTAGGGATGTGACACCTCCAGTGAGAACTTTGTCAATGATGAAGGGGCCCTCCCACTTGGGGTTGAGCTTGTCCTTTTTCTTCTCTGGTAGGCGTAGAACAAGTTCGCCAATGTTATAAGTTTTGGCCTGCACTTCTCTGCTTTGAAGCTTCGAGCCTGCTATTGATAGAATGCGAAACGGGCCTTTGCGACATCACGCTCCTCCTCCAGGGCATCTAAGTTGTTCTGCCGATCCAGCTCAGCTTCTCTCTCTTCGTACATGTGCACTCTAGGTGAATCATGTATGATATCCCAGGGTAGCACTGCCTCTGCGCCGTACACCATAAAAAATGGTGTGTATCCGATTGTGAGATTTGGTGTGGTCTGCAGCCCCCATAATACGGAGTCGAGCTCCTCGACCCAGTGTGTATCTGATTCCTTCAAGGATCGCACTAGTCTGGGTTTAATGCTCCTCATAATAAGACCGTTCGCTCGTTCGACTTGACCGTTTGTTTGGGGGTGATAGATGGAGGCGTAATCAAGTTTTATGCCCATTTTGCTGCACCAGGTTTTCACCTCATCGGCTGTAAAGTTTGAGCCATTATCGGTGATGATGCTGTGGGGGACACTGTAGAGGTGTATGACCCCGGATATAAAGTCTATCACTGGTCCGGATTCGGCCGTTTTAACTGGTTTGGCTTCTATCCATTTGGTGAATTTATCGACCATGACCAACAAGTATCTCTTCTTATGGCTTCCTCCTTTAAGGGGTCCAACCTTATCGAGCCCCCAGACCACAAAGGGCCAAGTTATGGGGATTGTTTGGAGGGCGGTGGGTGGCATATGGCTTTGATTTGCAAAAAGCTGGCAACCGACGCAGTGTTGGACAAGGACTTGTGCGTCTGCCCGGGCTGTCGGCCAGTAGAAACCTATATGGAAGGCCTTGCTTACGAACGCCCGAGCTGCGGCATGGTGGCCACCGAGTCCGGCATGAAATTCAGCCAAGAGCTGCCACCCTTCCTCTTCGGAGATGCACCTTTGGAGCACTCCGGTCGCGCTTTTCTTATAAAGCTCTCCCTCGTGGACTCTGTAGGCTTTAGAGCGCCGCACAATGCAACGTGCCCCATTTTGGTCCTCCGGGAGTTCCTGCCTATTTAAGTAAGCTAGGAAGGGTTCCATCCACGGGGCAATGACCGCCATAATCACATGGGACGAAGGTGCGATTTCGGTGGCGGAGCCTCCGATTACGTCAGATTGTTCAGGATCTGGGGTTGTATGCGGATCCGGACTAGTATTGTCGGACTCTCCTTCCCATACCACGAATGGCTTGAACAGCCTTTCCAAAAAAAATTTGGTGGGACGGGGTCACATTTAGCACCGATGCGGTCAAGGATATCCGCCGCTTGATTGTTTTCTCGAACCACATGGTGGAATTCGAGCCCCTCGAATCAAGCTGACATTTTGAGGACGGCATTACGGTAGGCCGCCATTTTCGGGTCCTTGGCGTCAAAGTATCCATTTATTTGAGATATTGCCAGATTTGAATCCCCACGGACTTCTAGACATTGAATGCCCATGGAGACCGCCATCCGAAGACCGTGCAACAATGCCTCATACTCAGCTGCATTGTTGGAATCTGTGGAAAGTATTTGGAGTACGTATTGGACTGTATCTCCAGTGGGGGACGTCAGGACGACCCAGCCCCTAGACCAGCTAGCATCTTAGAGCTGTCAAAGTGCATGATCCAATTGGAGTAAGCGCCATACTCTTTAGGGAGTTCGACTTCTGTCCATTCGGCGACGAAGTCAGCTAGTACTTGTGACTTAATGGCCCGCCGTGGTCTGTATGTTATGTCGAACGGGAGGAGCTCGATAGCCCATTTTGCAATCCGGCCCGTGGCATTGCGGTTATTTATTATGTCATTGAGTGGTACTTCGGAGGCCACCATGATTGAACACTCTTGAAAGTAGTGTCGTAGTTTTCGGGATGCCATGAAGACCGCGTATGCTATCTTTTGATAATGTGGGTATCATGACTTGCATGGAGTGAGGAAAGTGGATACGTAGTATATCAGCTTTTGTAGTGGGAATTTATGTCCATCTGTCTCTCGTTCGACGACGAGCACTGCGCTTACAACCTGGTGTGTTGCAGCTATGTGTAGCAGCATGGGTTCGCTGACATTTGGCGCTGCCAGAATTGGATTGGTGGCCAAGAGGGCTTTTATTTCCTCCAGCCCAGCCATAGCCGCATCCGTCCACTTGAAGTGTTCGGTGCGTCGAAGAAGGCGATAAAGAGGTAGCACCTTTTCTCCTAATCGGGAGATAAAGCGGCTTAGGGCGGCCACACATCCAGTTAGTTTCTGGATTTTCTTGAGGTCTGTTGGGGTAGCCAACTATGACAGAGCTCGGATTTTAGCCGGGTTTGCTTTGATTCCTCTATTGGAAACAATAAAGCCCAAGAGTTTTCCGGCTGGTACATTGAAAACGCATTTTTCCAGGTTGAGCTTAATGTCATATGTTCGGAGATTGTCGAACGTAAGCCTCAAGTCGTCTATTAATGATTCGACATGTCTGGTTTTGATGACCACATCATCTACATAAGCCTCCACTGTTTTGCCGATTTGTGTTTCCAGGCATGTCTGAATCATGCGTTGATAGGTTACACCGGCATTTTTGAGCCTGAAAGGCATGGTGTTAAAACAGAAGGGACCGTATGGAGTGATAAATGCCGTTGCGGCTTGATCGGACTCCGCCATCTTGATTTGATGGTATCCGGAGTATGCATCGAGGAAACACAATGAGTCGTGTCCTGGGGTAGCGTCGATAATTTGATCGATGCGGGGGAGGGGGAAGGGATCCTTAGGGCAAGCCTTATTAAGGTCTTTGAAATCGACGCATAGGCGCTAGGATTTGTCCTTCTTTGGTACCATCACCAGGTTTGCTAGCCAGTCCAGATGTTTTATTTCGCTGATGAATCCGGCTTCGAGTAGCTTGGCTAGCTCCTCTCCCATGGCTTGTCGCTTGGGTTCTGAAAAGCATCGAAGAGTCTGCTTAACCGGCTTGTATCCCTTTAGTATATTTAGGCTATGTTCGGCTAGCCTGCGTGGGATACCTGGCATGTCTAAAGGATGCCAGGCGAAAATGTCCCAATTCTCGCACAAGAACTCTCGTAGTGCGGTGTCTATTGTGGGGTTCAGCTGTGCCCCAATTGATGTTGTTTTTGTAGGGTCCGTTGGGTGGACCTGGAATTTGACTATTTTGTCTACTAGTTTAAAAGAGGTGGACTTGGGTCGTTTGTCGAGTATCACGTTGTCCCTGTCTATTGCGGAGCGCAGCGTAATTAGCTCTTCGGCCGCGAGGGCTTCGGATAATGCCTCCAGGGCTAGTGCGGCAGTTTTATTTTCAGCGCGGAGTGCTATGTCCGGATCACTGGCTAGAGTGATGATTCCATTGGGCCCCGGCATCTTGAGCTTCATGTACCCGTAATGGGGTATAGCTTGGAAGCTTGTGAATGCGTCTCGCCACAAGAGGGTGTGGTATCCACTGCTAAACAGGGCTACTTGGAATGTGATTTCTTCGAACCTATAATTCTCCGGGGTGCCAAATACCACATCCAGTGTGATTTTCCCTGCGCATCATGCCTCCCGACTAGGGATGATTCCTTTGAAGGTCGTGCTGCTTTGCTCAATGCGGCTCTTATCTATTTCCATTTTGTCAGGAGTTTCCTCATAGATGAGGTTTAATCCGCTGCCGCCATCCATGAGCACTTTAGTAAGCCGGAATCCGTCCATGATTTGACCAAGGACCAAAGTGGCTGGTGCTCGAACTGTTCAGAATTGAGGGTCGTCACTGGCGTTGAAGGTTATGGCTGCATCGTTCCATGGGTTTATTGCTGCGACATGGCAGACTTCGGCGAGGCTGCGGAGCGCTCGCTTGCGCCTGTTGTTTGAGGCGAAAGTCTCGAAGACGGTCAATACTGTATTGTTATTTTCTGCGGGATGGTGCTCTGCAGTATTGTTGATGAGAAGGTACTCGCTGCTCTTGGCCACCTGCCGGAGTATCCAACATGCTCTAAGGCTGTGTATTGGTATGGTGTCCGGTGTGCTGTGAATTTTGCATGGCCTATTGAGCCATCCCTCTGAAAGTGCAACTACCCCTAGGTGGTTTTGGTAATTCATAACAACATATATCTCATTGAGCTAATGCTATTCCAAGACTATTATTTCAGGAAAGCTCAATGAATGGCATCGCATGGATGATGAAAGTGGATCCCTCAAAATGCTAATGACAAAGGATTGGCTCAAGCTCAAAAGCTCAAGACTCTTCATTTTATATTTTAGTGATCCAAGATCACATTGAGTCTATAGGAAAAGCCAATACTATCAAGGAGGGATGAGGTGTTGCTTAATGAACCTCTTGCTTCATGTGCTTAGTGATATGCTCCAAAACCCTCAGCTACTGTCTCACATCCACAAATGACCTAAACCTAAAGCCAAAATCGGTCACACCGATTCTTCCTATCCGGCGCCATTGAGTTCTAATGTCATAGCCACTGCCACAAACCCTAAGCAAATCAGTTCTACCAATAGGGATCTCGGTCTCACCGAGATGGGATTGTAATCTCTTTGTTTCCCTTCGTAACGTTTCGGTCTAACCGAAGTGAGCGATCGGTCCCACCGAGATTGCAATGTAAACTCTCTGTTTCCCTTTTGTAACATTTCGGTCTCACTGAAAAGAGCAAATCTGTCCCACCGAGTTTACCTGACCAACTCTCTGGCAAGCTTATTACCAAAATAGGTCTCACCGAGTTTGTGTAATCGGTCTTACCGAGATTACGTTATGCCCTAACCCTAACCGAATCGGTCTCACCGAGTTGCATGTCAGTCCCACCGAAAATCACTAACAGTCACCAGGTTTACTAAATCGGTCCGACCGAGTCTGTTGAATCGGTCCCATCGAGTTTGGTAAATTGTGTGTAACAGTTAGATTTTGTGTGGAGGCTATATATACCCCTCCACCTCATCTTCATTCATGGAGAGAGCCATCAGACTATACCTACACTTCCAACTTACCATTTCTGAGAGAGAACCACCTACTCATGTGTTGAGGCCAAGATATTCCATTCCTACCATATGAATCTTGATCTCTAGCCTTCCCCAAGCTGCTTTCCACTCAAATCTTCTTTCCACCAGATCCAAAACCTATGAGAGAGAGTTGAGTGTTGGGGAGACTATCATTTGTAGCACAAGACCAAGGAGTTCATCATCAACGCATCATTTGTTACTTCTTGGAGAGTGGTGTCTCCTAGATTGGCTAGGTGTCACTTGGGAGCCTCCTACAAGATTGTGGAGTTGAACCAAGGAGTTTGTAAGGGCAAGTAGATCGCCTACTTCGTGAAGATATACCGCTAGTGAGGCAAGTCCTTCGTGGGCGACGGCCATGGTGGGATAGACAAGGTTGCTTCTTTGTGGACCCTTCGTGGGTGGAGCCCTCCGTGGACTCGCGCAGCCGTTACCCTTCGTGGGTTGAAGTCTCCATCAACGTGGATGTACGATAGCACCACCTATCGGAACCATGCCAAAAACATCCGTGTCTCCAATTGCGTTAGAATCCTCCAAACCCTTCCCTTTACTTTCTTGCAAGTTGCATGCTTTAATTTCCGCTGCTCATATACTCTTTGCATGCTTGCTTGAATTGTGTGATGATTGCTTGACTTGTCCTAAGATAGCTAAAATCTGCCAAACTCTAAAATTGGGAAATGGTTAAGTCTTAATTGGTCAAGTAGTCTAATCACCCCCTCTAGACATACTTCAAGGTCCTACAAGTGGTATCAAAGCTTTGGTCTCCATTTGCTTTGATTTCCATAGCTTTTGGTGGTCATAGCCTTGGTTTCACAACCTAGGAGAGTATGGCATCTAGCGAGGGAAATTATCACCGTAGAGGTCCTTACTTTGATGGTACTAGTTTTGCTAGTTGGAAGCATAAGATGAAAATGCATATTCTCGGACATAACCGCGCCGTTTGGGCAATTATTTGTATTGGCTTGCAAGGTGAATTCTTTGATGGGAGAGAGCTAAACCATGAAGCTAATGCGGAAGAATTGAAGATGCTGCAATACAACGCTCAAGCTTGTGATATCATCTTCAACAAATTGTGCCCCGAAGAATTCAACAAAATCAGCCGTCTTGAGAATGCAAAGGAAATTTGGGATACTTTGATTGATATGCATGAAGGTATCGAATCCGTCAAGGAATCCAAGTTGGATGTGCTCCAAAGTCAGCTTGACAAGTTCAAAATGAAGGATGGTGAAGGTGTCGCTGAAATGTACTCTAGGCTTGCACTCATCAAAAATGAGATTGCCAGCTTGGGGAGTGAAGAGATGACCGACAGATTCATCATCAAGAAGATCCTAAGAGCATTGGATGGAAAGTATGATACCATGTGCACATTGATCCAAATGATGCCAAACTACAAAGATCTCAAGCCAACGGAAGTCATTGGAAGAATTGTTGCTCATGAGATGTCACTTAAGGATAAGGAGGAACTTCACAACAAGTCAAGTGGTGCTTACAAAGCCTCAAGTGAAGCCCCCACATCATCAAGTGAGAAACAAACCTTCAATGAAGAATTGAGCTTAATGGTGAAGAACTTTAACAAATTCTACAAGAGTAGAAGCAAAGAAAGAAGCTCCAGGTCAAGGTCTTACAATGACAAAAGATCTTCTAGTCGAGAGCAAAATTGCTACAATTGTGGGAGACCCAGACACTATTCCAATGAGTGTACGGCACCCTACAAAAGAAGAGGAGATTCTCCAAGAAGAAGAAGCAAAAGAGAAGAATCACCACCAAGAGAGAGAAGGAGTAGAGATGATCGTTATGAACGAAGACCCTCACGGAGAAGCAAGGATTCAGAAAGGAAGGACAAGTCATCAAGGAGCTACACAAAACAAAGACATCAAGCTCATGTTGGTGAATGGGTATCCGGCTCTGACTCCGATAATCACTCCGAGAGAATCTATCACTCTGACTCCGAATATACTCAAGATGAAGGTGTTGCCGGTCTAGCACTTGTGTCAACCAACTCCTACGACATATTTGATTCACCAAATGAAGGAATTGGAAGATGCTTCATGGCCAAAGGTCCAAAGGTAACTCATCCTGAGTATGTTGATTTCAATAGTGATGAAGATGACTTGCTTGTGGATGATGATTTACTTGTTGACAACTCTAGTGATGAATACTATGATGAAACGTCAATTAATCACGCTAATCAAGATAAAACGAATGACAATGATAAGGAGAAGATTGAGCTTCTAACTAAAGAACTAAACACTCTTAAGTTGGCTCATGAAACTATCTTCAAAGATCATCGAGAACTTTTAAGGGCTCATGAGAAGTTACGCTTTGAAAAGCTCAATCTTGAGCAAGAGCATGAGTTCTTAAAAGAAATCAATGATGATCTCTGTAAGAAAAGTTCTTCTTACATTGCCAAGCGTTTACTATTATCTACTTACATGCCTCAAGTCAAGTCTAGTAACAAGTACAAGAAAGATACTTCCTCTGGTAGTAACAATAATAATGTCAAATCCAATATTGTTGCTTCTAGTAGTTCTCTTGATTCCACTAATGATTCTCTTAGCCAAGTTACACTTGAGCAAGAAAATAGCTTATTGAAGGGAATTATAGAGAAAGGTGTTTACAAGAGCCTTGCCGGGAGTAAGCAATTTGAGGAAATTGTACGCAAGCAAGGAAGACACCGGGAGAATCAAGGTCTTGGTTTTGAACAAAAGTTCAATGCCAATGGAGTTGAGTGGGAAGAAGATCAATACCCCAAGACGAAGTTTGTTCCTCAACAAGAGAAGTATGATCCTACTTCCTTCAAGGGAACACAAGCACAAGATGATCTTCCACCTCAAGACCACAAGAACAAAGGCAAGGACAAGCTTCAAGAAGAGATTGATGCATTTGAAGAAGCACCTAAGGCCTCGTTCAAGTGGGTTCCCAAGACTACGTCAAGTTCTACTTCATCAAGTACAACTACAACTCCAAGGATTCCCATCAAGATGATGTGGATCCCAAAAAAGAAGAACTAGAGAGTTCTTGAGGGTGACTCCGCCAACATTCTTCACTCATATCATTATGGCAAGAACAAGTGCAATCAACCTCCACATCTTGCACTAGTTCAAGGAGTCACAAACCCTCATGTTGGTAAGGCAAGGGACAAGGTAACCTAATGATTTCATGGACATCATCTTGTGTGTGCATCACTCTATGTCTATGGATATTCTTGTTTGTTCCTTGTGGGACTAACCCATGTAGGCAAGTTGAAAGTGCAACTCACTCCAAAGGATTGCTCCAAATGATCTACATCAACATTGAGCATCCACATCTTCAACACCTACATGAAGTCATCATCGACACAACCCCAGGTTAGTTCATCCCTCAAAGGGGGGATCTCACATCTAGGGGGAGCTTAACTCTAAGAATTGAGTCAAAGCAACTCTAAATGGTGTGAACACATCAATGCATTATGTAAAAGTGGTAACCCCACTTGAGCTTAAACGATGAGTATGACCTATGATCAAATGTTTATCATTTGACTCCTAAGTTAATATACTCATATATAGATGACCTAGTCATCGCCAATTGTTTGATAGATGCTAGAATTGGTTGTGCATGCTTTGCCACATATTTCATTTGCCATCTTATTGTGTGAGCATGTAGGTGCATATTTTACTCATTCGAGGACATCCACTTGTTGCTTTGATTGTTTGAGTTCCTTTTCTTTTTGCCAAGTGGATGGACAAGAATGCCTAAGAACCTTCTCTAGCTATCTATGCTTTTCTCGTCTCAAACTCTATTCATGCTACATCACAAAATTTGATCAAGTCAGATTCGAACCACTCTGTGTGAGGAGCACTCGGAGTCCCCGATTCGTCATAGACTTAAACTTCCAAAACTTCTTTGTGATTCTCGGTCTGACCGATTCCTCCATTTCGGCCCTACTGAGATCATTAAGTCGATCTAAGTTTTCGATCTCGGTGCAACCATTTGAACTTTTCGGTCACACTGAGTTGCTGTAACTGTACACAGTTATGCATCTCGGTGCCACCGAGTTGTTCCACTCGGTCACACCGACAGGGTCGGGCTATATATAGTCACGGGCAAAAATTTGGAAATTTCTCCGAACCCCTTCGCCCGCGCAATAGCTCGCTCTGCCTCCAAGGTCTCCGGATCGTCTCCTCGTCGCCAGCCGCCTCCTGTCGCTGGTCTCCGCCGCCGTCAACGGATTTCAACCCCGCCATTGCCGCCGTAGCGAGTTCATCACCGAGCTAGGGTATGGACTCGATCACTGTGCTATCCTCGTCCGATTCCTAGCACATTGTGTTCTTATTGATTCTTGCCACGTTTGAAACACTCCTATCTAGTCAATGCAATCCATAGATTAGATGAGATTCAAAGTTTTAGGGTTAGGTTTTCGCCGAAACCATCTCGGACCCACCGAGTTGAAAAACTTGGTCCCACTGATTTGGCTTATGCCATTGCACTAGTAACTCTCGGTCTGACCGAGAATTGCTAATCGGTGAGACCGATTTTAGGACTTTGTGAAACCCTAGCAGTCTCGGTGCCACCGAACTGTGACTCGGTCCAACCGAGTCATCAGTTTAGGTTCCAAAACTGCTTCGGTATCACCGAGTTTGAAAATCGGTTGATCCGAAATGCTTTCTGTGGAAAACTAAAACTGAATTTTTGAATCATTCTTTTGCAAAAATCTCTGCATTTTGTGATGCTCATCCACTCTATCTCATCTATAACTCTTCACAGGGTCAGCAGTCAGTGTTTGCAGCATGTCAGACCAGAGTGACGGCCAGAATAGGTCAGAAGAGCAGATGCACATGAGTGAGGGCACTAGTCCCTCCAGCACCTCAGATGAAGGCAACAGAAGCACTCCTAGCAATCTGCCTAAGGCTGCTACCAGGCAAAGGAGGAAGAGAACCTCAGACTCTGAGGATGAGGACTATAGAGCAGAAGAAGATGAGGCTACTTCCAAGAAAGTAGTGCTCAAAAAGGAGTATGGCTCAGCACATAGCACAAAGCCTGGACTGAATAAGAAGGTTCCTGCCAAGAGGACACCAATGCCCAAGGTCAAAAGGTCCACTCTAGTGCCTGCAGCATCTGAACCCAAAGAGGCACCTGCAAAGAAAGTCACATCTTCCAAACCCAAGAAAGTTCCCACTGGTGAAACTATCAAGTTTACCATTGAATCAGAGGATGAAGGTGCTCAGGATAAGAAGAAGAAGAGAGCCAGAACCACAACTGCCCAGGTTCTTGGAAATCCCTCAATGAGAAGAGACTCTGAAGAGGAAGAAGAGGTTGCTGCACCAGCACCCAAGGCACCAAAGCTTATGGGTGATGCTATTAGATCAGGGGCTGCAACATCTAAGCCCAAGGAAGCACCCAAAGCTGCCCCCAAGGCCAAGCTTGCACCAAAGAGGAATACCAGAAGTATTCCAGCTCCTAAGAAGAACAAGGCCCCAGTGCCTGAGGTTGCTGAGGAAGAAGATGAAGAAGGACAGGTCCTAAGGAAGCTAAAGCCCAAGACTCCGGACCACAATTATGCCCATCCTGTGGCTGAGGACATGAACATCAGAAGAGACTCGGAGTTGAGGCTATGGAGGCTGACAGATCCATATGCCACAAGGAGAAGGACTTCTATTGATTACAGGTTCCATACAAAGGAACAACAGGACTTTTATGAGACAATTTTGTTGGATAAGAAGCCCATAGTGTGTGATATGAGGTGGGTCGACTGGACCTACATGAAGGAAAATGAAGAGCACTATCCTGGAGTGCAAGACAGTTTTGTTGCTTGTGGAGTTGCATATTATGTTGGGCAAAAGCTCACCAACTGGAATGATGAACTTATCATGCAATTCTACTCCATAACACATTTCTATCCAGATGGGAGGATAGTTTGGATGTCTAAAGGTACGAGGTACCAGTCCACTGTTGAGGAATGGGCAAGACTGATCAATGCCCCAAAAGAAAATGATGATGACCTGGATATATATGCCAAGAAGAAGATGGACCACAATTCCATGGCACACATGTACAAGGAGATCCCAGACAAAGCCATTGAAACACATAAGTTTGGGTCAGTCCACTTCCTTCTGTCAGGGCTGCCAACTATCAATTGGATCCTAAGGCATACTTTGTTGCCTAAGTCTGGTGACCACAACATGATTAGAGGGCATGCAATCAACATGTTGCATTTGTTTGATGTGCCACAGAAATTCAAGGTCATGAGCCTTATGGTTGAAACCATTAAGAGGACTACAGCAGATCAGAAGAGGAGCTGTGGATATGCCCCTCAGATTCAGGAGTTGATTAACTCAAAGATGGGCACATGCAAATATCAATTGGATAAGGAACATTTTCCCCTCTATCCAGACTTTGAGGACAATCAGGTTGTCATGAATGAGAATGATCCATCATCAGTTCAAGCTCAAGAGAAGAAGGAGAAGGCAAGGAAGGAGAAGGCTGCCAAGATGCCAACTCAAGAGGAGGCATCTGAGTATTTCTTGAAGAACAAGCAGGAGCAACTTGGTTACTTAATAGCATCAACACTGAGGATTGAGAAGGGATTGGCCACCCTCACTCAGAATCAGGAGAGCTTGGAAAGAATCATGGAACTCAAATTTCATGATCTTGATGTCAAAGTAACTGAGATTCAGTCTGTTGTGGAGCAGCTGCATGATGACATGCAGGAGAGGCAGGGCAAGACTACCACTAATGTTTTTGCCAGAGTGCCTAGAGCTCAGAGGTCAGCTACAATGCCTGTCACAGACACCAGAGCCACATCATCTGCACCAGCTACAGCTCCTATAGCTCCAGTGCAACCAGCTCTAGCATCTACTCCAGCACCCTCTACTTCAATTGAAGCCTTCGTTCTTGGAGTTATCCAGACACCACCACCTGAAGATCAAGCCTGAGAGTCGATCTAGCACTATGCATTTTCTATGAACTTTTTGGTAACTTGTTGCCAAAGAGGGAGAAAAACATATAGATCATAGGCTTTGAGAGAGAGAGAGAGTGTTGCTTTTGTTCTCTCTTGCTTTGATTTCGTGGTTAAACTTATTTGCTTTTGATTGCTTGAGATACTATGCTATTCTTGTGAGACATTGATGATCATGTGTTTGATCATAAGCTACACTTATGCATGTTTGATGATATTATCTTATCTATCCTATGTGATCATTCGCTTTGCTTGGTGATGAGTGCATGTATTTAATCTTTATCATTTTGAGCGCTCCACCAAGATGTATGTGACATGGAAGAGTAACCCATGAGCCTAATTCATTGTGCATTTGCAGTCCAAAGCAAATCTTAAACTATGCACAAATTTAGGGGGAGCTCTTGCTTATCACATATTTCTCAAAGCGACGATGTTTTTAAATCTTATTATCATTTCTCAAAGCTTTGATCTATATGTTGTCATCAATTACCAAAAAGGGGGAGATTGAAAGTGCAACTATCCCTAGGTGGTTTTGGTAATTCATAACAACATATAACTCATTGAGCTAATGCTATTCCAAGACTATTATTTCAGGAAAGCTCAATGAATGGTGGCATGGATGATGAAAGTGGATCCCTCAAAATGCTAATGACAAAGGATTGGCTCAATCTCAAAAGCTCAAGACTCTTCATTTTATATTTTAGTGATCCAAGATCACATTGAGTCTATAGGAAAAGCCAATACTATCAAGGAGGGATGATGTGTTGCTTAATGAGCCTCTTGCTTCATGTGCTTAGTGATATGCTCCAAAACCCTCAGCTACTTTCTCACATCCACAAATGACCTAAACCTAAAGCCAAAATCGGTCACACCGATTCTTCCTATCCGGCGCCACCGAGTTCTAATGTCATAGCCACTGCCACAAACCCTAAGCAAATCGGTTCTACCGATAGGGATCTCGGTCTCACAGAGATGGGATTGTAATCTCTCTGTTTCCCTTCATAATGTTTCGGTCTAACCGAAGTGAGCGATCGGTCCCACCGAGATTGCAATGTAAACTGTCTGTTTCCCTTTTGTAACATTTCGATCTCACCGAAAAGAGCAAATCGGTCCCACCGAGTTTACCTGACCAACTCTCTAGAAAGCTTATTACCAAAATCAGTCTCACCGAGTTTGCGTAATCGGTCTTATCGAGATTACGTTATGCCCTAACCCTAACCGAATCGGTCTCAACGAGTTGCATGTCATTCCCACCGAAAATCAATAACGGTCACCAGGTTTACTAAATCGGTCCGAACGAGTCTGTTGAATCGGTCCCATCGAGTTTGGTAAATTGTGTGTAACGGTTAGATTTTGTGTGGAGGCTATATATACCCCTCCACCTCCTCTTCATTCGTGGAGAGAGCCATCAGACTATACCTACACTTCTAACCTACCATTTCTGAGAGAGAACCACCTACTCATGTGTTGAGGCCAAGATATTCCATTCCTACCATATGAATCTTGATCTCTAGCCTTCCCCAAGTTGCTTTCCACTCAAATCTTCTTTCCACCAGATCCAAAACCTATGAGAGAGAGTTGAGTGTTGGGGAGACTATCATTTGTAGCACAAGAGCAAGGAGTTCATCATCAACGCACTATTTGTTACTTCTTGGAGAGTGGTGTCTCATAGATTGGCTAGGTGTCACTTGGGAGCCTCCGACAAGATTGTGGAGTTGAACCAAGGAGTTTGTAAGGGCAAGGAGATCGCCTACTTCGTGAAGATCTACCGCTAGTGAGGCAAGTCCTTTGTGGGCGACGGCCATGGTGGGATAGACAAGGTTGCTTCTTCGTGGACCCTTCGTGGGTGGAGCCCTCCGTGGACTCGCGCAACTGTTACCCTTCGTGGGTTGAAGTCTCCATCAACGTGGATGTACAATAGCACCACCTATCGGATCGACGCCAGAAACATCCGTGTCTCCAATTGCGTTTGAATCCTCCAAACCCTTCCCTTTACTTTCTTGCAAGTTGCATGCTTTAATTTCTGCTACTCATATACTCTTTGCATGCTTGCTTGAATTGTGTGATGATTGCTTGACTTGTCCTAAGATAGCTAAAATCTGCCAAACTCTAAAATTGGGAAAAGGTTAAGTTTTAATTGGTCAAGTAGTCTAATCACCCCCCTCTAGACATACTTCAAGGTCCTACACCCTCCAGTACGGTTCCACACCCTGTACAGGGTGTAATTGGGTTGGGTGACTTGCGAGAGCGCACCCTTTTAGTTTGGACGAGGGGTTTAGTTAGGGCCGGAGGATCCCATAATTTTGTTTGGGTTTCCCAAGCGCTTTCCATCGCACAGTACTTCTGTACTATGGCCGCCAAGTCAGCAAAGTGCGCTATGCCACAGTGACTTATGGCATTGAGAATTCCCTTGTTCGTGCAATTTTTGCAAAAGAATGAGATTGCGCCTTTCTCGTGACAGTCCTTAACCTTGCTTATTACAAGGAGGAATTTGGCCCAAAAGTGGTGTACTATTTCTTGGGGCTCTTGTCTGATGTGGGAAAGATCACTTGTGTCTGGGTGGGTGGGTAGACTTAAGTCCACATCCTGACCCAATCTGGGACCCAGGGGCGAAGGAGCTCCTGAGATTGGCAGCACGGGCTCCAAGATGCTGCCCAATATTTATGGCCCGTTGCTCGATTCTAAATTCAGAGTCTGGGCCACGTCCTCTCATAGACGGGTATCCGGCTTAGAGAGCTCGGGAATCCGGACATATTCCGTCCTCAAAATAGAGGAAGAATTGTTGTTTTGTTCCTCCACCACCGCTATTTGATGGGTGACCGGCGGAGAGTTAATCTCCCTTAGGTCGGGTTTAAGCCCAATCCGATCATAGTTCGTAGTGACTCCCAGGGCGGCGATGCGATCCAAGATCTCGTTTAGGGAGGAGAGCTCCATTAGATCCATCTGCTCGGTGAATTCCGGGCTGACGTGGAGGTTGTTCTTGATGACCTGAGAAGTGATCGTCGGCGCAACGGCTGAATGGGTGGCCATGACGAAACCGCCCAGCCGGAGAGTTTGGCTTACAGCCAGGGATCCTCTGGAGGTGATGTTGCCCTTGACAATGAGGCGAGCCATCAAGCCTTATCGGGACGGCACAGTGAAACTCTCAGTGAGAGCACCAATGTCGGTGTCAAAACTGGCGGTTCTTGGGTAGGGGGTCCCGAACTGTGTGTCTAAGGCTAATGGTAACAGGAGGCAGGGGACACGATGTTTTACCCAGGTTCGGGCCCTCTTGATGGAGGTAATACCCTACTTCCTGCTTGATTGATCTTGATGATATGAGTATTACAAGAGTTGATCTACCACGAGATCATAGAGGCTAAACCCTAGAAGCTAGCCTATGATTATGATTGTTGTTGTCCTACGGACTAAACCCTTTGATTTATATAGACACTGGAGGGGGCTAGGGTTACACAGAGTCGGTTACAGAGAAGGAGATCTACATATCCGAATTGCCAAGCTTGCCTTCCACGCAAAGGAGAGTCCCATCCGGACACGAGACAAATTCTTCAATCATGTATATTCATAGTCCAACAGTCCGGCCAAAGTATATAGTCCGGCTGTCCGAGGACCCCCTAATCCAGGACTCCCTCACCCCCACCACAACTCCAACACTGCCTCAGGAGGATCTACCTCAGGCGCCTGTGACTGGTGCCCTAGTATGCGGCCATCCCTTAGGGGCCTGCCTACTTCTTGCGCTCGAGCCTCGGGAGGGGTGCTGGACTGAGGAGTTCAAGGAGTACCTGCTTCAGGGGATCCTGACAAAGAAGGAGGAGGATGTCGAGCGCGTGGCTCGTCAGGCCACCGCGTACTGCATCCATGATGGTGAGTTATACCACAAAAGTCCCAATGACGTTTCGTTGTGATGCATCTCCAGGGAGCAGGGACTTGAGCTGCTAGCGGACATACACGGTGGAGATTACGGGCATCATTCCTCATCACGCACTCTAGTGGGCAAGGTGTTCCGCAATGGCTTCTACTGGCCGACTATGCTCAACAACTGTCGGCGTCAAAACCGGTGGATCTTGGGTAGGGGGTCCCGAACTATGCATCTAAGGTTGATGGTAATAGGAGGCGGGGCACACGATGTTTACCCAGGTTCGGGCCCTCTCTATGGAGGTAATACCCTACTTCCTGTTTGATTGATCTTGATGAATATGAGTGTTACAAGAGTTGATCTACCACAAGATCGTAATGGCTAAAACCCTAAGGTCTAGCCTGTATGATTATGATTGCCTCTACGGACTAAGCCCTCCGGTTTATATAGATACCGGAGGGGACTAGGGTTGTACAAAGTCGGTTACAGAGGAAGGAATCTTCATATCCGGGCGCCAAGCTTTCCTTCCACGTAAAGGAGAGTCCCATCCGGACACAGGTGAGAGTCTTCGGTCTTGTATCTTCACAGCCCATCAGTCCGGCCCATGTCAACAGGCCGGTTGTCCGAGGACCCCTTAATCCAGGACTCCCTCAACGACACCACAGAGCTGGTGCGTTCCTGCGAAGCATGCCAATTCCACGCCAAGCAAATTCACCAGCCTGCGTAGGGCCTCCAAACAATCCCGCTCACATGGTCGTTCGCTGTCTCGGGGCTAGATATCTTGGGGCCGTTCCCTCGAGCGCCAGGGGGCTACCACTACCTCTACGTCACCATTGACAAATTCACCAAATGGGCGGAGGTAGAAGTTGTTCGTGCCATCCCCGCTGGATCAGTTGTCAAGTTCATCAAGGGCATCGTGAGCCGGTTTAGGGTTCCTAACCACATCATCACCGACAACGGCTCGCAATTCACTAGCAACATTTTCAAAACATATTGTGCTAACCTTGGAACGCAGATATGCTACGCCTCAGTGGCACACCCCAGGAGCAACGGCCAAGCCGAGCGTGCCAATGCCGATGTCCTGAGGGGCCTCAAGACAAGAACCTCCAAGAAGAAGCTCGAGGCCTGCAACAGGGGCTGGCTCGACGAGCTCCAGTCCGTGTTGTGGTCCATCCGCACCACTGCAACCAAGCCAACGGGAGAGACACCATTCTTCCTCCTCTATGGAGCAGAAGCGGTTCTCCCACACGAGGTCAAGCATCGCTCCACGCGGATCCTGGCATTTGACGAGGCGCGTCAGGACGCCACGCGGGGGATGGATCTCGTGCTGGTGGAGGAATGCTGCCGTCAAGCCTCGCTCTAGGCGGCAAGGTACCAGCAGCCGCTGCGGCGGTATCACTGTTGCAGCGTCCGCTCTAGGACGTTAGAGGTGGGTAACCTTGTCCTGAGGCGGGTGCTCTCTAGGGAAGGGCTGCACAAGCTCTCCCCCATGTGGGAGGGCCAGTTTAGGATTGCCCGTGTCTCCAGGCCTAGTGTTGCGCACCTGGAGACATAGGATGGGGTCCCCATCCAGAATGCCTGGAACATCCAGCACCTCCGGAAGTTCTACCCCTAAAGAAAGGCTCCGGCCTGTGAAGAAAGGATCCAGCCTGTGAAGGTCTCTGCTCGTGACACTCTCACGTAATAATGAGTGGGGTTGTATATGCCCCGGAGTCTCCTGAGAGCCGCCCTGGGGCCTCGCGGGGGCTCCCCCCCACGTCCTAGTGGCAGCATTTAACTCCATTCTGGTGAGAAGACTAGATTAGGTGCCGGACGCGTCTGTTCATTTGCTTTCTGAAGTTGCTTGTAGTCTTTTAGGAATCTTTCAATGGAGTTGGTGCTTTTGTGTTTTGGTTCGCCAAGTCAATTTCTTCTCCCCCTGCTCATCTGCTTTTAGCCTAGGGGCCGAAAAGAGGTGGCAGTTGCCATCACTCTCCCTCGCACGCCTCGTGCATGGGGGCTAGGAAGGTGTGTGCGCCTTGGGCCTGCCCTCGTGCGTGCACACCATGCCAAACCCCGCTGCCATGGTGCTTCAGCCTTATCCTCGTGAGGAGCCCTCGATCAAGCTCACAGTCACTAGCACCCCTCATATCTGTGCCCCCAGGGCAGCGGGACGCGGTGCATTAAGTCAGAGATAATCCATGACAAGGGGCTCCCATAAGGAGGAATGAGGTGCTTGTCAGGTTTCCTTTTCCTTTAAAAACAGCCCTGCAACGGTTCCGTGGCGGCTCCCGAGACCCCAAGGCACCACCCGAGGTCTGTGACCTCTAGGTACCCAGAAAGGAGGCCTCATCGGGAGCCAGAAGCCAAGTCCTCGCGAGGCGGAAAGCTACTGCATGCATATCAAGCTAAGTTTTCCTATCCTTGCCTACTTAGAGCGCAAACATTACAGCACAACATTAAGATAGCAAGCATAGCCTAAAGGGCATAACTCCCATAGTTCATTACACGCCCTAGCAGGGTACACTATCTTTTTTTGAATTACAGGAGAAAGGAAAGGCTAAACAAAGAGGACCCGAGGGCGTACGAACCCGGCGCCAGCGCCGCGTCCTCAAGCAGCGCCTCAAGGTGGCCCCGACGCTCCACCAGTTCCCCCATAGGCGACCTGGGGCCGTGGCCGGTCTTGAGTCCAAGTTCGGTGCCCTGGGTTCATGTCGGGCTCCTCTCCAGCTTCACCGGAGCGCTGCAGCGGTACGACCCACCGCCGTCCTCGACCCGAGCGCGACGGGGTGGGGGTCGATTGTAGCCACCACTTCTTGAGCTCTCATCCGAGGAAGAGCTGCCGTCGCGAGAAGAGGAGCGCACAACACCAAGGCTAGGCTCAGCCTCGTCACCCTCGTCATCACTGCCATCTTCCGGGCAGCACCCCACGCGGCGGCCGTCCTCCCTGAACACCCTCACGTAGAGGATCGCCAGGCCGTCGTACTTGAAGTGGAGGGAGCACCTTCCGCTCAGGCCTCACGTGCTAACGTGTGCCAGCCGCGGGTCACGACCACGCCGCCTGAGGCGGCGACCTCAGTCCTGACCCATGAGGCCCTGCTGCAGCAGCTGTCAGCCTGCAGCCAGAGACCATCAAGCCCCGAGGATGGAAGCTCGCAGATAAGAAGCATGGAAGCCGAAGTGAGGTGCCGGACGGGCTCTCCGACCACACCACAAACTCGGGGAGCATGTCCAGCAAGGAGAAGCGCGTTCGAGGAGGCCGCACGATCACGACGCGCCTTCCTTTGTCATGGGGGCTGCTCCGAAGTCGATGGCCCCCGCCGCGAGAAGAGGTACCATCACGGGCACCAATAGAAACACCGGCCCTTGGGGATGCATGCCTGCGCCCCCTAGGGCCACTACGGGGGTCATGAGGTGCTTACGGGGACGGCCGCGGCCTCTCTTGGGAGGCGGAGAGGCTGGTCCCTCCTTGGAAGCCTTCCCCTTCTCGGTCGCTGAAAACCTCCTCGGCGGCACTGTGGGAGCAAGGTGGAGAAGGAGAAGAAATGGGCAGCAAGAAG
>NC_041385.1:457123638-457146424 GCF_002162155.2 Triticum dicoccoides
AACCGCCGGCCTCCACGACCTCGCGCCATGATGACCTTCTGCATGCCGCATCATCCCATAGAGTCGAGCAGTTGCCAATGCAGCATGGGGAAGTGGAGACACCCACGTCCCATCAATCACCATGCATCATCAAGGCCGCACGCGGTTAGGTCCCGCGGCGCTCCAAACTTGCCCTTTGGCTTCGCCTGGATGCCAAGTCCAAGCGTGCCTTGGGCCCGAGGGCTACTGTCGGCATTCTGGATATGGGGGTATCCAGACTTGCCTGCCTTTGGCCCACTTGTGGCTCCATTAACAGGCTGGTATGGCCCAGCTTCAGCATTAACGACTCAAGACCCTCGCGAGGGGCCAAGCCTCGAGGCGGACAACACCAAGACCCCTGAGGGGATTGGCCTCCTCAGGATGGCTCTCGAGGGGTGGAGAGTTCTATGCAAGGTGCACCTCATGAGGCTCAGCTGACATGAGCCATGACGATGAAGGCCAGGCGGGCACCAGCAGGCGCGGAGCGCTAGTTTCCTCTTCGGTGCAAGGGAGGCAAGCTGCAAGCGCGAAGTCCCGAGGGATCAGCCAAAGGTTTCCATTCTAGTGCAACAAGACTAAGACCACCAGGATGGCAGGACGGAGGTCATCACCGAGCCCACCATAGCGTCACGGCCAGAGACTCTTCGCAGGCGAAGACCACTTTAGTTAGGATAGGATGTACTACTTGTCCCCTTTCAAATCTGGCCATTGTGGGATCCCTTCCCGCCAACATTTGGGAAGAGGACCAAGGCCACTATAAATAGGACTTAGCCACCACCATAGAAGGGGGACCTGGTCGGATCGGATCCATTCTCACCCGACCACCTCATCAGCTCTCTTGAGCTCAAGAACACCTCACCTCCTGAGGCCAGTTCATCCACTGTACTAGTTCATCCTCAGCCCTTCGAGGCAATCCACCAAAATGCTGGAGTAGGGTATTATACCGCAAGGTGGCCCAAACCAGGTTAAACTGTTGTGTCTCTTTGTCTCTTTGAGCCCTCCACGCTAGGCTTAGGAGGATTGCGAGTAGGCAGGCTAGGTAGGTTGAGATCTCCGCACGCACCCTAGAGTTCGAACCTTCAAGGGTTTGCGGAACCCGTAATCCGACAATCATAGATCATGCCATATCTAATAAAGTACAGTGATGATGTTCGAACACACCATTATGTTGTGGTGTTCCAGGTGGCGTGAGTTGTGAAACTAGTCCACATTGTTTTAAATGAATGCCAAACTCGTAACTCAAATATTTGACTCCATGATCAGATCATAGAAACTTTATTTTCTTGTTACGATGATTCTCCACTTCACTCTGAAATTCTTTGAACTTCTCAAATGGTTCAGACTTGTGTTTCATCAAGTAGATATACCCATACCTACTCAAATCATCTGTGAAGGTCAGAAAATAACAATACCTGCCGCGTGCTTCAACACTCATCGGACCGCATACATTGGTATGTACTATTTCCAATAAGTCATTAGCTTGCTTCATTGTTCCGTAGAATGGAGTTTAAGTCATCTTGCCCATGAGGCATGGCTCGTAAGTATCAAATGATTCATAATCAAGTGATTCCAAAAGTCCATCCGCATGGAGTATCTTCATGCGTTTTACACCAATATGACCTAAACGGCAGTGCCACAAATATGTTGCACTATCATTATTAACTTTGCATATTTTGGCATCAATATTATGAATATGTGTATCACTATGATCGAAATTCAATAAACCATTCGCTTTGGGTGTATGACCATAGAAGGTTTTATTCATGTAAACAGAACAACAATTATTCTCTAACTTAAATGAATAACTATATTGCAATAAATATGATCCAATCATATTCATGCTCAACGCAAACACCAAATAACATTTATTTAGGTTCAACACTAATCCCGAAGGTAGAGGGAGTGTCTGATGGTGCTCGTATCAACCTTGGAATCACTTCCAACACACATCGTCACTTCGTGCTTAACTAGTCTCTATTCATTCTGTAACTCCTGTTTCGAGTTACTAATCTTAGCAACTGAACCGGTATCAAATACCCAGGGGTTACTATGAACACTAGTAAAATACACAACAATAACATGTATATCAGATATACCTTTGTTCACTTTGCCATCCTTCTTATCCGCCAAGTATTTGGGGCAGTTCCACTTCCAGTGACCATTTCCTTTGCAGTAGAAGCACTCAATTTCAGACTTGGGTCTAGCTTGGGCTTCTTCATGAGAGTACCAACTTACTTGCCATTCTTCTTGAAGTCCCCTTTCTTGCCCTTTTCCTTGAAACTAGTGGTCTTATTAACCATCAACACTTGATGCTCTTTTTTTAATTTCTACCTCCGCGGCCTTAAGCATTGTGAAGAGCTGAGGAATCGTTTTATTCATCCCTTGCATATTATATTTCATCATGAAGTTCTACTAGCTTGGTGATAGTGACTAGAGAACTCTATCAATCACTATCTTATCTATAAGATAAACTCCCACTTGATTCAAGCGATTGTAGTACTCAGACATTCTGAGCACATGCTCACAGGCTGAGCTATTCTCATCTAGCTTGTAGGCAAAGTACTTGTCAGAGGTCTCATACCTCTCAACACGGGCATGAACCTAAAATACCAATTTCAGCTCTTGGAGCATCTCATATGTTCCATGGCGTTCAAAACGTCTTTGAATTCCCGGTTCTAAGCTATAAAGCATGGCGCACTAACACTACAAAAAAAAAGACACATCCGTGACATTTTGGGCCGAACAAAAAAAAATATGTCATACATATGACACTTCTATGACGATAATTGTGACAAAACCCGGTATCATCATAGATGTGGTGGGCTCCTACTTCTTTGACAAAAAATCATGACAGAAAATGGGCTTTTCATCCTGGGCGGGCCGGAGATGCAGCTGCATGACATTCTTTGGGTCGTCCATGACGGAAAAAACCGTGGTAGAAGCGAGGGGAAGGAAAACTTTGGGGAGTTGCCGGTTACGGTGCGAGAGCGATGCACGTTTCTCTCGTATAGGTACGCGCGTGTGTGCGAGGCGTTGGCTCTAACTGAACCCGAGCGAGGCGTTGGGCTCTAACTGAACCCGAGCGATTGCACTGCAGGCTATTTGTTACTGAACCCGAGCGATCGATCGATGGCTGTTAACTGAACCCGATGGAGCGATTCCTTCGATACTGCTGTTAACTGAAGCCGATCGATGCTGCCTCTAGGAAGAACAGTGAGCGTTGCGGGGGGGTGGATGAACAGTGAGCGGTGGCGTTGCCTCTGGATGAACAGGAACCCGTGGTATGGAGGGCTGGATGAACAGTAGATGGTGGAGGGGTGGCCATGGAGGGGTGGTTCAACAGGACCCCGTGGTGTGGAGGGCTGGATGAACAGTAGACGGTGGAGGGGTGGCCGTGGAGGCGTGGTTGAACAGGGCCCCGTGGTGTGGAGGGCTAGATGAACAGTAGACAGTGGAGGCGTGGCCGTGGAGGGGTGGTTGAACAGTAGCCGGTGGAGTAGCGCGCGGTGGAGGCTGGATGAACAGGAGCCCATGGAGGCTGGAGGAGGTCGACGGTAGCCCGTGGAGGCTGGAGGAGGTCGACGGTGGAGATGAACATTATCCCATGGAGTACCGTTTTGCGGTACGCCACACCCCTCCCCCCCGTTTCGACCGTAGCGCTCCAACACAAGTCCGTTTCGTCCGTTTTGCGGTACGCCACACCCCTCCCGATGAATAGGACCCTCGTTTCGACCGTAGGAGGTCCGTTTCCTCCGTTTTGCAGTACGCCAGGCCCCTCCCGATCAACAGGACCCTGTTTCGAACGTGGCCGGTCGAACGCAAGGTCGTTTCCTCCGTTGTGCGGTACGCCAGGCCTCATTTCCATCGTCTGTCCTGTCCAAGCCCTCCCGATGAACAAGACCACGCATTCCGTTCCGACCCAGCCGGTTGGCTCCCACGCGTTCCGTTGCCTCCCGATGAACACGACGCAGTCCGTTGCCTCCCCATGAACACGACGACGACGTTGTTTCTCCGTTCCGACCCAGCCATGTACGTATGCGCGAGTAGGCGTTCGAGACCCTGCCCATATGTACGTACGTGGCCGTATTTTCTTTCTTGCACCCTCGCCGCTGTACATACATGTACATGCTACATGCGCGCCTCTACTACGACACGTGCGCGCCTCTACATCGACCAGTATGTACGTACACGTTCGCGACCAGAATGACAACTGTACGTACGCTTCGACCAGGTGGGTCCCGACTGTCAGGCACTTCCTTGCCTGCGAAGATGTAGCTGGTGGGTCCCAGCAGTCAGGGGGGCGAATCGTTTTGGTTTTTCTTTTGCCCGGACGCACTTCCTTGCGTGCGAAGATGTAGCTGGTGGGTCCCAGCAGTCAGGGGGGCGAATCGTTTTTTTCAGACGCACTTCCTTGCGTGTGAAGATGTAGCTGGTGGGTCCCAGCAGACAGGAGGAAACGTTTTTTTTGTGAAATACGGTGGCCCGTCCGGTGGGTCCCCACTGTCAGGTGGAGGAATAATTATCTTGCGCGTAATAAGGAGGCACTTCCTTGCTGCGGCCGTGGACCCAGCTGTCAGCCTCTCCATGTACAGTCCATGTCTGATGGAAGCCATTCCTTGACCACATTGACCATGCCGCGCTGAGAGCACCAGGGCGGTGGACGACGGCGAGGCCTAGGAAGGGGACTACGCGGAGCCGGGAAAGACGCGGCAGTGGATGCCCATGCGTAGAGGAGTATGAGGGTTCACTCGTTCGGCTCCGGTGTGAGGCTGTCGTCGCCGTAGAATAACAGGGGGTGTGGGTGTGTAGAGGGATGGCCTGGCAGCGGTGGGAGTAGTAGGGGGCGGTGAGGCCTCCGCGGCATCGCAGCCGGCCATGGGCGGCAGGAGCAGGCAGCACGACCGGCACTGCTTTGGGCGGCTGGAGCAGGAAGACTAGAGGTTGAAGAAGCACTACGGCCGTTGGATGGACATCGTACGGTCACTGGAGCTAGAATCGTTCATATATTGACTAAAGTTGGCAAAGGCCTCCGTCCCAGTCAACTTAGTAGGCCCACAAGTCAGCCTCCCACCAAGGTTGGTCCCAGCTAGCAGGGGGGTATTCATTTTTTGTGTGTAATAAGGAGGCACTTCCGGTGGGTCCGAGCTGACGGCGGGGGGAACGTTTTTTTCGCAAAATACGGTGGCCCGACATGTGGGTCCCAGCAGTCAGGGGGAAACATTTTTTTCATGAAATACTGGTGGCCCGTCCAGTGGGTCCCAGATGTCATGTGGAGGAATAATTATTTTCCGCGTAATAAGGAGGCACTTCCTTGCGGCTGCCATGGACCCAGCTGTCAGCCTCTCCATGTATAGTCCACGTCCGATGGAAGCCATTCCTTGACCACGTTGACCATGCCGCGCCGAGAGCACCAGGGCGGTGGACGACAGCGAGGCCTAGGAAGGGGACGACACGGAGCCGGGGAAGACGCGGCAGTGGATGCCCACGCGTAGAGGAGTATGAGGGTTCACTCGTTTGGCTGCGGTGTGAGGCTGCCGTCGCCGTAGAATAACAGGGGGTGTGGGTGCGTAGAGGGATGGCCTAGCAGTGGTGGGAGTAGTAGGGGCGGTGAGGCCTCCACGACATCACAGCCTGCCATGGGCGGCAGGAGCAGGCGGCACGACCGGCGCTGCTTTGGGCGGCTGGAGCAAGAAGACCAGAGGTTGAAGAAGCACTACGGCCGTTGGATGGACATGGTACGGTCACTGGAGCTAGAATTGTTCATATATTGACTAAAGTTGACAAAGGCCTCCATCCCAGTCAACTTAGTAGGCCCACAGGTCAGCCTCCCACCAAGGTTGGTCCCAGCTAGCAAGGGGGTATTCATTTTTTTTGTGCGTAAGGAGGCACTTCCGGTGGGTCCGAGCTAACAGCGGGGAGAATGTTTTTTTCGTGAAATACGGTGGCCTGACCTGTGGGTCCCAGCATTCAGGGGGAAATGTTTTTTTTGCGAAGTACTGGTGGCCCGTCCAGTGGGTCCTAGATGTCAGGTGGAGGAATAATTATTTTCCGCATAATAAGGAGGCACTTCCTTGCGTCTGTTGTGGACCCAGCTGTCAGCCTCTCCACGTACAGTCCACGTCCGATGGAAGCCATTCCTTGACCATGTTGACCACGCCGCACCGAGAGCACCAGGGCGGTGGACGACGGCGAGGCCTAGGAAGGGGACGACGCGGAGCCGGGGAAGACGCGGCAGTGGATGCCCACGCATAGAGGAGTATGAGGGTTCATTCATTCGGCTGCGGTGTGAGGCTGCCGTCGCCGCAGAATAACAGGGGGTGTGGGTGCGTAGAGGGATGGCCTGGCAGCGGTGGGAGTAGTAGGTGCGGTGAGGCCTCCGCGGCATCACAGCCGGCCACGGGCGGCAGGAGCAGGCGGCACGACCGGCGCTGCTTTGGGCGGCTGGAGCAAGAAGACCAGAGGTTGAAGAAGCACTACGACCGTTGGATGGACATCGTACGGTCACTGGAGGTAGAATTGTTCATATATTGACTAAAGTTGACAAACGCCTCCGTCCCAGTCAACTTAATAGGCCCACAAGTCAGCCTCCCATGAAGGTTGGTCCCAGCTAGCAGGGGGTATTCATTTTTTTGTGCGTAATAAGAGAGGCACTTCCGGTGGGTCCGAGCTGACAGCGGGGGGAACGTTTTTTTCACGAAATACGGTGGCCCGACCTGTGGGTCCCAGCAGTCAGGGGGAAACGTTTTTTTCACGAAATACTGGTGGCCCGTCTAGTGGGTCCCAGATGTCAGGTGGAGGAATAATTATTTTCCGCGTAATAAGGAGGCACTTCCTTGCGGCTGCCATGGACCCAGCTGTCAGCCTCTCCACGTACAGTCCATGTACGATGGAAGCCATTCCTTGACCATGTTGACCACGCCGCGCCGAGAGCACCAGGGCGGTGGACGATGGCAAGGCCTAGGAAGGGGACGACGCGGAGCCGGGGAAGACGCGGCAGTGGATGCCCACGTGTAGAGGAGTATGAGGGTTCACTCGTTCGGCTGCGGTGTGAGGCTGCCGTCGCCGCGGAATAACAGGGGGTATGGGTGCGTAGAGGGATGGCATGGTAGCGGTGGGAGTAGTAGGGGCGGTGAGGCCTCCGCGGCATCAAAACGAGCCACGGGCGGCAGGAGCAGGCGGCACGACCGGCGCTGCTTTGGGTAGCTGGAGCAAGAAGACCAGAGGTTGAAGAAGCTCTACGGCCGTTGGATGGACATCATACGGTCATTGGAGCTAGAATCATTCATATATTGACTAAAGTTGACAAAGGCCTCCGTCCCAGTCAACTTAGTAGGCCCACAAGTCAGCCTCCCACCAAGGTTGGTCCCAGCTAGCAGGGGGTATTCATTTTTTTGTGCGTAATAAGGAGGCACTTCCAGTGGGTCCGAGCTGACAGCGGGGGGAACGTTTTTTTCGCGAAATACGATGGCCCGACCTGTGGGTCCCAGCAGTCAGGGGGAAACGTTTTTTCGCGAAATACTGGTGGCCTGTCCAGTGGGTACCAGATGTCAGGTGGAGGAATAATTATTTTCCGCGTAATAAGGAGGCACTTCCTTGCGGCTACCGTGGACCCAGCTGTCAGCCTCTCCATGTACAGTACTCTTCTGATGGAAGTCGGTCGTGGACCACATTGACCACGCCGCTCCGAGAGCACCACGGCGGTGGACGACGGCGAGGCCTAGGAAGGGGACAACGCGGAGCCGAGGAAGACACGGCAGTGGAAGCCCGCACGGAGAGGAGTACGAGGGTTCATCGGTTCGGCTGCGGTGTGAGGCTGCCGTCACCGTAGAATAACAGGGGGTGTGGGTGAATAGAGGGATGCCCTGGCCAGCAGTGGGAATAGTAGGGGGCGCTGAGGCCTGCGCGGCAGCACAGCCAGCCACGGGAGGCGGGAGCAGGCGGTCCCGCCGGCGCTGCTTTGGTGGCTGGAGCAAGAAGATCAGAGATTGAAGAAACACGACGGCCGTTGGATTGACATCCAACGGTTACGTCTGCTAGAATCGTTTGTTGACGTAGTATATAATAACTAAAAAAATCTTGCATACGTGTTAACTAAACAGGCCCACAAGTCAGACCACTCCCTCTTTTTTTAATAATTTATATATAGCTCATCGCAACTTCTTATGCAATTTATTGCAGTCGTTTTTTTGGTTGGCCAGGGCCAATTTCGCATATTTCTGTGGGTTCCAAACTATTTTTAATACCGAATTGTTGAGCCAGATTTAAAGTACTTTGAAGATATATTTGAATTAGGTTAATGCCCAGTGAAATAGGAATCTGAAAATGTGAAAAAAATCAGAAATTATAAAGTAATTGCCAATTTGTCATCTGTTTTTATATTTACAACCCATTTCATATTACTTTCAAGGCGTAGAAAAATAAGTAGGCCTGGATTGGGTATTCTTCAGAAAAAATAGACTGGGCTCATTTGCACAAAGAAAAAATAGCTGGGCTGGTCACATGGTGAACATAAAATATAAGCCTAGGCTAGACGGGCCACAGCCCAGTTCAAACCCTGCTCCGTCTCGACAATACCAAACAAAAAAAATTCTGCTCGAGTAGCTACGTCCCAGGTGTCAGCCGATCTTGTGTTGTTCTCTTGTCTATTGACTATATACGCTCACAATGTCGTGGGTCCCAATTGTCAGGAAAACACTAGGAGGAAGCATTTTATTTTTCCATACGCTGACGTGGTGGGCCCCTACTGTCATCCTCTCCACGTACTTCTGCCGATTCCTGTTGTCTGTTGACCATGTTGACAACACGAGAGGGCGGCGCCGCGGCGAGCGCACCAAAGCGCGCGGAGGACATCGGTGTTAACGATTTAGGAGACGGTGGGGCGATGATGCGTGCACTGAGGCGCAGCCAGCCGTGGGAGGCGGAAGCAGGCGGCCCCGCCGGTGCTGGTTTGGTTTTGGCGGCTGGAGGAAGACAGGACTGAAGAAACACGACAGACTGTAAAAGCAGCAGGAGTACTTAACAACCTTAACTAAAACCAGCAAGGGCACTTAACAACCAAAGCTGAAAGTAGTATGAGTACTTATACAGGTTCAACCATACAAAGAATGCCTCGAACAGTGCTACTTTGCCTACAGGCTATAGTTAACCAAGGGTGACGCCGCCAAGCCCCAGGACAAGGCCCAGGCGCCACCCCGCGCATCCACAACCTTCTGAAAGCGGCTTCATCTCGCAACATGGTCAATAAACATGATATTCGCTTTAGAGCCATGGAAAAGCATGAACATAATCTTCTGTCCTATTCTCCAAGATGGACGGGCCTTCATTATCTGAGACCACCCACGAATAAGTATCTTTTCGCCTCCAAGGGGAATTGAGTAGGTCGACATAAACATCATGTTGTGACCAAGCGCAAGTCTAACTCGACCATGGTCAGGCATCTGTATAGGAACAATAGAACTCGGCAGTTCCTGTTTCAAGAAGATCACACCTATAAAACTGTGTATAAGCAATAGTTTATGAACAACATGTATAACAGAAAACAACTCGTACCATAAGTTTCTCGACACAGTTGGACCTGTTCAACGAGTGCAGCAGTGGCACACATATCCCACATGGCCTTCCACCATTGAAACGCCCCACAAGGACCTCAAGACGATCAATAAAGTGTAGGAACATGTGGATGTCGATCCAGCCAACTTCAGTGCCATTAGTAACAGCCGAGTTATTACAGAGTAACAAACGAGAAGACTGCTTAACTCTAAAAAAACCTACACGTGCCACCAATTATAAGACAATATTAGTTAGAAGTAGCATCTTCGTGAGAGATTCGTTGCTACTTCTAAAGTTAAATTGTGATTAGTTAGACAGAATAGGTGGATTAAGAAGTAATCGAGGCAACAAGCAAGAACCAGATACAAAACTAACATGGATGAACAATTAGAACGACGTCGGGGTGGAAGATCGCAGTGAAGATGAGACCAGGTTCTGCTATTTCCATCAACATTCATGCGCCAACTTTCAGTCTGTAACACTTGATAAAGTTTATCCAAGTTCGGCCATAAAAAAAGCAGCGATCTTCTTGGTTCATGAACCCAACTCGGAAGCAATATCCATGGATTGTCTTCACTGTGACCATTAAACTAGTGTATTCAGTTATGGCAAGGCCAAGCATCTTGAGTACATGTGTTCTGGCAGAGCAAATAATACACTGCAGGAAAAATAATATGAGAACACAACATGTTCAAAAAAAACACCCTCCCGGATAGAGAAGAGGATTCTAGGAACATACTGTGCGCGTTTCAAAATGTTGTGGTAGGATGACAAGGAACAAGTGTGGCATCTCGCCGTGGGCGCAGAAATCTGTAGGGTACTCGCACTTTGGGCACTGCAACTGAAACACACTAGATTCAGTACGAAGAAAAATGCATCAACGGCGGCGGCTGCCATCCTAGGATTACCTGCGACCAAGGGACTTGGATTTATCGGGGATGGATGAAGAATTCGTACCTGGTTCTCCATGAGAAAACCCTATGCAATCACCGAGCGGGGGTTTTCTCTGAACAAGCAGACGAGGGAGAAGGGGATTCAGGCCCAGTGAAATATTGCCGCTTCGTCCGTCCAGCTTACTGCTAAAGCTGGAAAGGGGGGGTTGTGATTTGACGGCTCATTGGGCATTACTGCGGCGCTACAACCGGAGTGTGTCTACCATGAAGTTGTGCACTCTAATTTGTGCATATGGCACATGGACCCCATTGCCGGTTGCCCCACATATCAGCGAAAGGAAGTAGAAAGACAGGAGTAACTAGTTACGCATAAATATATTTTTTGACAGAGAGATACTCCCTCTGTAAAGAAATATACAAATCTTTTATATCACAGGCTCACCTTGCCGAGAAATATACTCCCTCTGCAACGCACGGGCATTATGGGGGTTCAGCTTTTTTTTATGGGGGGTCAGCTAAGAATATAATACTCAGATAGGCTCAGGGTTCTGGACTTTGGGCCGCAGGCCGACCCTGCATGTTTGGGGGCCCATGTGTTCTACCTCAGCGCTTTTCATATTGCAAGCGATCGGTACTACGCTGGTTTTAGATGTTGTCGCAAGGCGAATACACAAAATTGAATAAAGCACGGCAGCTGTTGGAATGAAATCGAACGACAGTTCCTAACCAACAATCAGAGTTGCAATTCTATCAACGATATACCATGTGATAAATAATACTGTCGTACTACTTATACACACAGGACACTTGTTTCACCATGCCAGATTATTACATCAAAATCTCTCGGAGGATAGATCAGTTCGGTAGTTGCATGCTGCTACTTAAGAATTTCAAAGTTGATTTGGACCAGCTCTCCTTGCCGAGAAATTTCGATTTTGACATCATCCCCTACCGCAAGATATGATTTAGATTTGAACCTTGACCATCCTTTAGCATCAATCGTCATGCGACCATCCTTTGTACTTACGGTATATTGAGCAGGCTCATTCACACCAAGGCTGCGCATGGTAAGAGAAACTTGGCCACGGTTGCCCGGATTGTTGAACGACTCCCTCGTTGCTCTAGGAATTCTCTGTTTGAAAACAAGAAGACATACCCAAACAGTTAGATGAACACAGTGAATGATGTGAAACATCATGGAAAGAAAAAAGAACGAAGCACTTGGGCGGCCAATGCTTACCAAGAAGGTGGACATGTCGGTTTTTGCAAGGACTTTGGAATATGAAGTGCGAACTGCAGCCTAGTCTGTTGCCGGTGCAACTGCACGGGCCGGACCAAATGCAAGTGCAAGTGTTGGTGCAGGTGCTGAAGCCGCTGCTGCTGCCGGAGATGCTGCTCCTTGTAGAGCTGGTGCCGGTGTCGATGCCCGATCCTCCGATAGATCAGACTGATCCGCTGACGCGGTCGGTGCCCAATCCTCAGCTGGATCAGACTGAGCTGCTGCCGCTGTCAGTGCTAGAGCAACTGCCGGTGCTCGATCTGTGTGAGACAGCGATGATTGTGTCTGGTCTGCTATGATCAGCTTTCTAACTTGACTAGGATCCGTGACCGTGATCTAGTTTTTTTCTTCATTTCTTTTAAACGCGAGAAGGACTAATTGTGGCGTTTTTGTTAAACCAAACTGCAGTTCATCATTGGGATTCAGCTTGTACTCAGACAACAGACTGATCCAATTTTTTCCAGTAATATAAGTGATGGACAGTGCCTTCATTACTGACTTGACATAAGAAGTGAAACCTGCAAAAATAGCCATCGTAGAGCAAACCAAACGGTTTATTCTGTGATGAATGTCACATGGCAAAACCTGCATCGTAAAATTGCAGGAAAAGAAAGAAAACATGACATTAAATCAATAAGATTTAGACAGTAAATCAATAAGATTTACTTGATGTGACACGAGTGAATCCTTACCAGGAAATCACTATGTTGAAGTACTAAACAGAAGATTGATCGTCCAACTACGCGTGGCATGTAGGGGCCCTGCCTACTCCCACAAGCAAGACAGTCCAAAGGTCGTGACAAATCGTATGGACCGAACATCCATGGGACTGGAAATCCTGGTGGGTGCGATAAACCCTACAATGCATACAGATATTGGAGTGTAACCATAATTGATAAACCATCCTCACAAAAAATATGATCAGGATACTTCAAAATGTACACACTGAATTGAGTGGACAAACATTACATAGACTGTTCTCAGGACTGACCACACACCAAAAGAGGCAGTACTAATAAACAATACAGGGTTCACAAACACAAATCAAGTACTGAACAATAGTACTTACTACAGACAAGCAAAGTTGCACTAACTAAACTCTGCAGACTATTTCTTGCCACCGACCTACGGGATGAACCCCGCATAACTGACTAGGCCATGGACTTCGTGTGAGATGTCTACATGCACCATCACCATCTTGTCAACCTTGGAGAACCTAACAGAGTGGTCTTTCCACTCATAAACATGATGATGAAGACAGGCCGCATCAGATTTGTTCGGAAGCTTTACAAGAACCACACCCTTCGTAATCGAAGGCACAGCCAGGAAATTGTTGTGGTCAAGTACAGCCTCGAGAACACGCCTGACAACAATGCTACAGGAAAACACTAGTTCAGGACACGTGGCAACAAGGACACAACAGCTGGATAGTTCAGAAGTAGAACTCATCATCAGGTCTTCCAGTTCACACGGCATGACTTTGAGAACTTCATCTCCACCACGGACCTGGTTCTAATTCAAACAGAAATCATATTTCGTTACTACCTCCGTTCAGAAATATAAGATCATTTTCGATATTATACTCCATAGATGACTACATATACGCACAGAAATGAGTGAACAAAGACACTAGAACATGTCTTCAAAGGCATGAGAGCAGAGGGATTACATGCAATATCCATAACACAAGTTACTGAGGCAAATATACCCTCTTAAAAGGTAGCATTGATGTTCATAAAGTACTCCCTCCGTCCCAAAATTCTTGTCTTAGATTTGTCTAGATACGGATGTATCAAGTCACATTTTAGTATTAGATACATCCGTATCTAGACAAATCTAAGACAAGAAATTTGGGACAGAGGGAGTAGTTGAAAGTAATCTATAAGAAATCAGTGTCAACCTCTCGCATATTTTGGTCAAAAGAGGAATTTAGAACCGACATTTGGCACACTAAAATCACATGCAAGATCACCCAGAAAGTTGTACTACCAGTACTAGTACTGCGTGTTAGATGAAAAAACACGATCAAGATCGAGAAAAAGATCGTCAACAAGAGACATTACCTGGACTTGCTAAATGAGGGATCCCCGAGAGGGGGGCTTGGACAGGGCGATGGCTTTGAGCTTGTCTGTGGTAGTCTCGGCGGGGTGCTTGCGCTTCTTCGTACCATGAGCCTCGACGGTTTTGGCCAGAGCCATAGACATCACGTCGGCCGGTGCTCCAGCGTCCATCCAAGTGAGGAAGCTGAGAGAGAAGAGTGAAAGGAGGAACGAGATGAGGGAGAAGCGAAGCGAGTGGGGGTTTTCTTCAAGAGAGGAAGCTGAGAGAGAAGAGTGAAATGATGGTTGCTTCGTTCGTCCAACTTACTGCTAGAAAGGAGGGGGCTTTGTGATTTGACGGCTCATTGGGCATTTCTGCGGCGGTTCGATCGGGGTAGTCTACCATCACTCTACTACGGCGTAATTTAGTGCATGGCTGGTGGACCCAGGTGCTGGCTGTCCCACACATCGGCGAAAGTGAGTAATTTAGTGCATGGCTGGAGGAGGATCCGCACGGTAGAGCGTGTCCACTGTTTTTCATTCTGAAGAAAAAAGATTACAGCAAGCGTTTCCACTCTTATGACGGAGGAGTGCGAAACACGGCAGCCACTTGAACATACACAGTGCTCCTACTACTAGGCATGTGCAGTGGTTCATACGTTAGTACTACACAATCTTGTTGATGTGTTGTGCGCATGTCAACTACTCCTATATGTAACATAGTACTGATTTTTTGACTGTCCGGTCGAGAATGAATGGTGAGATCAATGTTAAGAGAACCAGGTCCACAGCGCATGGAGAGTACGGTGCTACAGTACTCCATGAAACATGAACCATATGAAGCACATCCTATAGTGTTAGACAGGGTGTATGAAGGGTGCACGGGATGGGAGCAAAAATTCCCTTCTCGACCCACTTTTGGGTGTTTGGTAGAGTGCATGAAGGGTGCATGAGTCCACACTAGTATGTTGACAAAAATACACGAAGAGGAAACAACTATATTGAGATGAGAATGCAACCAAACACACCCACACGCTTTGTGCTATAGTGACGGATCTGCACCGTCTGAGTTTGATCCAACGGCCATGTTGCGCCGAGACATGGACATGCCCATGCAGAGGGCGCCTAAACACCACCAAAGTCCCCCTGCTTCTTGAGGCGCATGACGTTGGTGATGCAGGGTGCAACCGCTCGCAGAGCCCGCTCCCGGTCGACGGGAGCCAGCTCGTCAAAGACGATGTCCAATGGCACGAATGGATTCTGGTGACGGAGCCCTGAAAGGATTCGCCCGGCAACGGCGACGGCAGCGTGCAACCCCTCCTTGTCCAGCTCAGCCCCCACCATCACGCGGAGACGGCTCAGCTCCTCGGAGATATAGGTGAAGAAGGAGACCAGGTCAGGAAGCTGCAGCTCGTTGAAGTCGACCGGGTGGTCGAACGGGTTTAGCTCGACGGCCGCATTGTCGCGCTGGCACGACGGTAGGCATCGCGCAGCCGCAACACGTGCGTGGCAACTTGGTTCACCAAGTGGCTGAGGCGATCCTGGACCTTGTCACGATCAGCCCGCTCGCGCTCCAGCCGGCTCCCCTGACGGCCTATCGTATCTCCCGCTTTCTGCAGCAATGCCGCCGACGCCTCGAGCATCTTTGTGGTGGACGCCTGCCACTTTTGAAGCTCTGTGAACTCCCGCACATAACGGAGGAGCATGGCACTCCTCTCCTCCTTGAGCTCACGGAGCTCCATGTCCTTGGCCTTGAGCTCCGCATCCTTGGCATGGAGCTCCTGTGTCAGGCGCCTCACCTCGGACTCTGTGATCTGCTGCGCTGCCATGGCACCAGGTAGAAGCAATGGGGAGAGGAAGCAAAGGGGGCGAAACGGCTGAAAGGCAATGCAATTTACGGGAAGGGGGAGGGAGCCAGCCGAGGAGCGGGGAATCTTTTGGTTTTCACCACGGTAAAACACCAGTCGACGACTTCTCACATCAGGGAGCAGTGGGTTTTTATAGGCGGAGTCATCGTGACTAATTGCTACCGCGCCTGCTCCCGTCAATCAAAAAATTTAAAATCCTGCCGCCCCTGCTCCCGTCAATCAAAAAATTTAAAATCCTGCCGCACCCAAACACCAAAGCAACGCCGCAGTGGATATTTAAATTTACCTGCCGGCAAGTAGATAAAAAAAGGGGTGAAAAAACAAATGTGGTGGCGGCCTAGCTAATCGGTCGAACTAGCCCAACTAGCTAGCCACCGTGCTTCACTGATGTACTCAGCGGGAAAGGTGGTCTTTCGTGATTTGATGACTCATTTACTTGCTTCGGCGCTACGACCAAGGATGACCCAGAAAACGCGCGGTAGGGCGTCCCACGTCAGGAAGAATATATGCGTGCACCACCCGGGAGGACCCCGAAACCGCGCGGTAGGGTGTGCCACGTCTCGGCACGGAGGAAAAATGTGCGTGTAAAAATATACTGTATCAGACGTAGTACCTATGGTTCGACCTCGGGACCCAGCTAGTCGGTCGAAAACACCCCACTAGCCACACAGCTTCATCATGCAAACGTGGCATGGTTAGCTTCGTCTCGACCAGCCGCAACGTCTCTTGTTCTAGGTGATTCTTCTATTTTCCAAGCTTTTTTTTAGTTGTAATAACACCACGGCAAGCTAGCGCCGCCCTTCGTGTGTGCCCGTGCAAAGATTAGACGATGGAGAGAAGAGAGATTGAGATCGCAAACCTGGGAGCACCCGTAAGTGATACAACGGTCATGCACATGTTGACGAGGCACTCCCTCTACTCTACTCAACGCAAGTACTGTATAAAATCAAGTTATGGGACAAAGCCAACAACGGTTCGTTTTTTCAAGCTATCGACTTACGCTTTGTAGTCCAGGTTGCCAGTTCGAATCTCGTCTTTCAGATTTGTTAGTTTTAGGTCCAAATTTGATTAATAACAAGTGGGACCCCCGTGTGTTGTTCTGATATTTCAGTGTAGGATGGTTTTTTTGAACAAACACTTTGCGCAGTTAGACAAGTAACGGCACGAGTTACACGTATTTTGCAAGTTTACGAACAAAAATGACAGCGGCATAGAATATCACATCCACCCCGCAGCTTAGATACTATGGTGATACGAGTTTTTACACCCTTGGAAGTGAGATCCAATGGCTTGGGAGTAGTCTTTGTAATTATGCGCAATTTCCAAACTTTCCAAAGTTTTTTTTGCAAATAAAACATTTAGGCCTCGTGTGTGCCGCTACATCTTCGATCCAACAGCTCCCCGGTGCTAATATTAGGTGCTCCCCGTAGCTTAATTACCCGCTACAGTGATATGAGCATCTAGGTCGTATGATCAGTGATCAGATGGCACGTGCATAGTACTTGTACTTTCTGCGCATTTCCCAAACTATATCAGTCGTATACTGCAAAAACATTCAAACCTCCTACTATGGGCCGTTAGATCTTAGTGAACTCGTATCACCATAGAATCTACGGTGCAGGAGCACCTCATACTCTCCCGTGCGAGAAAACATAAGGTGCTATCGCAGCTTGGATGCTACGGTGATACGAGCTTGGAGGTTGTTTGATCTGAGATCCAATGGCATCTGAGCACTCTTTGTGCTTGTAAGCAGTGGCCGAACTCTTTTGGGGCTTTTCTGCAAAAAACCATTCGAACCACCGAGGAGGTGTTGGGTCACAAATCCAACGCCTCCGAAGAGCTTGTATCAGCAAAGCATCTAAGGTGTGGTGGCACATGATATTCTTACATACAGGAGAATATGATGTCCTCCTTCATCTTAGATGCTACGGTGATATGACCTCTGAGGTCGTTGGATATGGGATCAAAGGGCATCTAAGTAGTTTTTGTACAAATTGTGTGCAATTCTCAAACTCATCAAAGTTTCCCGCAAAAAAATTAAGACACATCATGTGAGCTACTATATCTCAGATCTACAAGCTCCAAGCAACTCGTATCGGCATATAGCATGTAAGGTATGGGGGCACATGATATTCTCCCGGAAAGGAGGGGTGGGGGTGCACAACCAATCGGTGGTTGGGAGGGTGGGAACAAATATAATCTAAACAACCCTAAACAGAGCTCCACAGTTTTATCTAAGGTCGAGGGGTTGACCCCCGACAATCATAGCTAGGCCTAAACACAACATTTGCATGTACTGTAGTACGACTTAATATTCATGTTTCAGTTTCATGTTCATTTTAAATATTGAACTGAGGACCATGGATGTCTTACATTTTACTCCCTTCGTTCCTAAATATTAGTCTTTTTAGAGGCTTCAAATGGACTGGCACATACGGATGTATATAGACATATTTTAGAGTCTAGATTCACTCATTTTGCTCTGTATGTAGTCACTTGTTGAACTCTCTAAAAGACTAATATTTAGGAATAGAAGGAGTATTTTTGAACTCGTGTCATACATGCATGGGTTGGAAAAATAGATTCACTATACTTATTGGATTGTTGTTGTGTTCGTGCGTGTCTCTCTCTCTCTCTCTCTCTCTCTCTCTCTCTCTCTTTATGTGTGTGTGTGTGTGTGGTCATATGCTTGATACATACAAAGTTTTCTCACCTCCATATTGTTCATCTTTTAAATTTGAATTTGCATTGGAAAACTTACTAGGGATACCATGAAATGTGAAATCCACGTTGAGATCACTATATCACAAATTCACTCTAATTCAACGACTCGTCATAAATCAATTACCACGTTGAGATTAGTATTTGCAAGGAAAATACGGGTATTGTAATACACATAGATTCGTTCGGCAATTTAAAAGGTTCCTTTTGTATTCTCAAATGGTAGGACCCAACGGCGTACCAGCCAGACCTTGGCTCGTGTTGATCCTAAAAAACGGGCTCGTGTCCTTCTGTGGCGTGCGTGGTATGCACATTAGGCAACCCCAACCAGTCGAGCCTCAGCGTTTCAAGTCGAAATATCTGGCGGCCAGAATTCCAGCCCTAGGAAATTCCCCTCATGTCCCCGGTCCATAATGACTACTGATGAACAACGGAGGGATGCTTTAGTAACTAGACAACGTTACCTACCATGCCGAGCACGGTTCAATTCCCTCGGTCGCCGCTCGTCAATGTCACCCGTCAACTGCATTGCCTAGTACTACTACTACTACACCAGGATGAGCACAGAATTGAGCCTGTTTGTTCGTGCCTAGTACTCCGTACTTTTTTTGTTCGTGCCTAGTACTTGAGTTAATATATCAGGCAATGCACTGGTACGGAGGGATTATCCTTTTACTCCCTCCTTTCCGGTTTATAGGGCTTATCTCAAAATTTTAGTTTTCCCATTTTATAAGTCTCAATTTTGTTGTTCCCCATCACATGTTCAGATTTCAAGGTGCAATAAATCATTACATGCAAGTATTAAGAGAAAATTGACCAATGCATGTACTTTATGCATGCATGCATTGCAATTAATGCATTCGTAAACACAATTTTTGAGGAAAACAAGTGCATTAATTGAGTGGTTTTGCAAACTACAACAATTGTTCCACCACTCACCATCTATCTTGGTTGGTGAGATTTTTGAATTGAGCCCTATAAACCGGAAAGGAGGTTTAACTAAGCAAAATGTTTGACCAAATCCTTTCTTAAGAAATACAACAGGACAGATGTACGGCTTGAAAATTTATTGCATGATGCAGGTTATGATATTGTTTCGAATCCTGGGTCTTAAATTTTAGAAAATCCAAAAGGGAGCATAAATTCTTGAAATTGAGCATGGTCACGTGATATGGCACAAATATTACTTCGTCAGTTTTTTCTTCAATTCGAGACAAGCTGCTTATGACAAGTTGCACAAATGAAGAGCCAAGGTATTTTGGAACAAAGACCTGTCACGTTAAGGCGAACGCTTTCACTATTGAAACCATGGGCGTTTACGTGCCGCCACGAGTCCCCGCTTCTCATCGGCAGGTGCCGTCCCAGCAAGCGTGTGAGTCGACGGGAGGCGTGCGAGCAGACCGCTGCGCCAGCTATCAGGGAGGCGTGCGAGCAGACAGCTGTGCAGACTCACCGGGAGGCGAGCCCTTTGACCAGGCTCCGCCGCTCATCATCGTCCCAACTGCTCCCATTTTTAATGTCGCCGGCGCCGCAGTTTAAAATCAACCCCGCACTACCTGGTATCGCTACAATCCTCTCTCTTCCTCTCCGATTCTCCTGTCGTCTACCTCCAACTAGCCTGACCTAAACGTATGCCATGCCGCATCACAATGGTCTGCCCTTAGTGTTCCAGTTTCATGAGGAAGACAATCAGCCGGAGTCTTAAGAACATAAGGCGCTTTGGGACGAGCTTGAACTGGCCTTGCGGGAAGACGCCGCGCCTGTCCCCGCTCCCGTTCCGGCTCCTGTCGCCCCGACTGCGTCAGCGCCCATCCCCATGGCATTGATGGGCTGGGAGCCGCACATTGTCGCCGAGCTTGATGCCACGGGGTTCCACGAGGTCCTCACCGACTTTCACGCGCTCGTGCACCTGCCAGCGCATGCGCCTGCGCGTGTACTGATGCACACGCCCGTGCCGGTGCCCGTGCACCTACCAGCGCATGCGCCTGCGCGTGCACTGATGTGCGCGCCTGTGCCGGTGCCCATGCACACGAACGTCTCTGCCGCGCCATTGATAGCGCCTGTCCCCGCGCGGGTGCCAGTGCCCCCCTCAGCGGCATGGATGTCCGCCGTCAACCGCTTCCTTGCACCAACGCCAGTCGCCTCCTCCTGCTAGTTGACTCGCTCCGAAGTCCAGAACATTTTGGCCTTCCTTGAAGCTAGGCCAACGTCCAGGAGTACGCTAACAACGTGCAAGACGTCGCTGTCGCCGTCGGTCAGTGGCCCGACGACACAAAGAGCACGGCAGAGGAGCCGCTTCCCACCGCGAGACGCCCCCGCCGCCGCCACATAATCTAAATTTGCCATGAAAAACGTTCGGATTGCCATGCTTAAAATCCGAACGTTTATCATTTCCGTTTATTTTATATCGATCATCGTATAATTTAAAGTCGGAGTCAGACTGAACGAAATCTATGGTTTGATCGATTGAATGTTCGGCTAGAGCCGTATCATATTAAATATAAAACGACATCAAGCCACATGTATTCCTTGTCATCCAACGACCTAGACTGCTTCAATGTCGAGCGCTCAACATGTTTAGCGTGCAGTTAATTTCATGCCAAAAATAGTGCTAATCACATGACAACATGCAAATAATATACTAGTAGTTAATATCCGCATGCACTTAATATACTTCCAAATTAACGTGCATTGCACGTACACACTGACTAGTGCTGCTAGTACGTGAAACTGGTGCCGTGACTTGTGAGTTGTGAACGCGTCCAGATATGGTCAACGGCAACATCGCCCACGAGTTCTTCCTCTTTGCCCGTGCGTCTAAATGCAGAAGGGGAGGAGAGAGAGAGAGCACACATGGAACCCACCAGTAAGTGAAGGCGAATAGTACTAAAAATAATATTACATGTTATCCATTAATTAGGTTGTGGTAATATAAAAACATTATGTGAACAAAGGGGGTACGACAAACATTGCTATTCTACGTATGTTGCCTATTGACGTGCGGCTTGAAGGCCCGGTCGCATGTTCGATCCTCATCCTTTATTTTTTAATTTGTATATGGATCCAAATTTGTTTCATGACATGTGGGCCCCTTGGTGTGTAGTTTGTAGCACTTTAATTTGTGGGTCGAAATTTGTTCCATTCCAAGTGGACTATCGGTGTGTAGTTTTGTAGCTTATTTATAATAATTAAAGAGAACAACATAGTTTTTTCAATAATACCATGGTGTGACATTGAAGGTGAGAAAGGACGTGCGAGAGAGCAATGACCGAGCCAGAGGGAAATCAACTAGGGTAGTTGCGTGGGTAGCAACGGCGTTTGGAGTAGTTGTGGGCCGAATGCTACGAAAATATAATCTAAACCGACCGAAATAAATGCCTACACAAATTAATCCAAGGTTGGAGTGCCCCTCGCAATGTAAATAGCTCCGGCTTTGCAAGGGATGGAGAGGTAGTAGCTTCAACGCGTGGAAGATACAGTATGAGAAAGCGAGGTCAATCGAGAGACATATAGATAGAGAGACAAAGTGAGTGTGGTCTGACATTCATTGAACAAATATATATGCTTCAGAGAGATATTTTCCGATTGAGCTTTTGGTAAGGGTGAGGGCTGTAAGATAGAGCTTGAGAGATGATCCAGTCACAGACGTGTAGATATATTTTGTGCGTGGGAGGAAGCAAGGTCAACCGATCACATAGGTTCGCCGTGCGATCGAAAGAGTGAGACGGGTTGGAGAGAGTGACCTAGATAGACGATGTGCGTGAGAGAGTATACAATTTGAATAGGTCGAATTGGGCTCAAACATGGTGATATATCATTTTTGTCCAAGAAAGAGCATGGTAAATCGAGACATACACACACACACACAGAGAGAGAGAGAGAGAGAGAGAGAGAGATTGAGTGAGTGTGGCCCACCATGAGGTCGAAAGAGTGGCGGTGGCTTGGATGGACTGACCTAGATAGACAATCTGCATGAGAGAGTATGGAGTGTGTCGATCGAGGCCCGAACAGGGAGATATATCATTTGTGTGTGAAAGAAAACGAGGTTAAACGAGACTCAGATAAAGAGAGCGAGATTGAGAGAGTGTGGCCCGCCGTGCGGAAGAAAGAGTGAGACAGTCTCGAGGGAGTGACCTAGATATATAACGTGCGTTCGTGTGCACGAGAGGTTGGGGGGGCTAGATAGGCAATGCATGTATTTAGCGAGAGGGTGAGAGGGAGAGGGGGAGAGAGAGAGAGCTCGGCATGGGGTGCAATGGCGGGTGTGTGAGGTAAATACATTTGGTAACAGGAGTGGAAAAAGGGGTTGTGTAGTTGAGAGACTTAGAGATCGAAACATGGAGAGAAAGAATGAACGTTTGTTGGAAACCGATAGCTTGCTAAGGTGGTTAGGAGAGGAAGATTGAATAGGAAGTATGT
>NC_041385.1:457146736-457250356 GCF_002162155.2 Triticum dicoccoides
GGGGGGGGGGGACTAAAAACAACATTTGAATGTACATAGTACGAGACTTAATATCGATGTTTCAATTCGGTGTACATTGTAAGATTTGAACCGAGGACCAGGCATACGGGTAATTATTTCGAATTCGTGCCATACTAAGTTTCGAAAAGTTGACATTGGCTCAATTTGTTGTGCTATTTTGTAGGTCATATGTTTGAATCCATCCAAAAGTTTTCTCACTACCATGGTGTTCATCATATACATATGAATTTGTATTAAAAAAGTAGCATGGATACAGTGAAATGCGAAATCCACGTTAGAATTGGAGATCGCTACATGACACACACTCTAATTCAAATAACTAACTACGTGACACACACTCTAATTCAAATAACTAATTATGTGACACACTCTAATCCACGTTAGCGTGGGTACCGTTTCGATTTTTTTTCCAATAACTCCTCATTAATTAATTTATAGTACTCCCTATGTTCACTTTTATAAGATCTTGAAGACATTTCAGACAATGTGCAAAACAGTTCATTTTAAGTTGTCTGAAATGACTTACAAAAGTAAACGGATGGAGTATCTTGTTTCGAATGACTAATTATTGCAAGGAAAACACGGGCATGGTAATACATACAGATTCGTTTGCAAATGAAAGAAGATCCGTTTGCATTCTCAAATGTAGGCGCACCAGGCAGACCAGGGTCGTGTCGGGGTAGACGCTGCTTCGGTGCCTTAAAGGCAACAACCCTTGGGTGACTGACATGTGGGCCAGCCACTTGTTGGGCCCACATGTCATGGACACAAAGGCAGGTGCCTTAAGGCACCAAAGCGTAGTCCTGTCAGGGTGGTCGTGTGTGTTGGACGGACGCGTAGCACCCAGCCACCCACCCCCTCCCCCCAAAAAAAAGGACGACGACAATATAAGTTCGCCCTTCCACGTTTCGGATTGAAATATCTGGCGGCCCCAATTCCAGCCCTGCAAAATCTCTCTTCTCCACCGTCCCCTTCCGCGCCTAGATTGCTCAAATCCCTAATTCGCCGCCATCCCTCAAATCGCCCCTCGTCTCGTCTCTTTCCCCACCGTTCCCCACCTCTGTGACGGATGACGATGACGAAGACGACGGTCACGCTTCACCACCGCACCGGAGCTACCTCATCTACGCCCTCGTCCGCCGCACCGGGTGGTCCACCGACAACGTCGGCCGCCGCAACCGACGTGCCTCACAGACACCGAGTTCCACCGCATTAGGTGCGCTTCGCTGACGCCGTCTCCCAGCTCACCGGGGCTACTTCACCGAGCACATCGTCGCACCTCCGCCCCCCGAGGTCGTTGGGGCTTCACCAACGGTCTCGTCCACTGCATCGTAGCGCTCCGCTGCCACTCAAGATCTGCATCCATGTGTGGCCAGCCAACGCCAGCGCATCACCCTCAACGGCTCTGAAGTGACCCGCACTCTAGCTAGGCGAGCATGCCCAAACGCTGGCCCGAACTAGGTATCCACACATCACTCCCTTGTGCACTGTTTCGACGATGTTTGGATATCATTTCACTGCTCTCTTAGCTTACACGCCTATGCAACTCTGACTTTAACTCTTATTTCTTCTGGAGATATCATCTGAAACAAGCAAATCCATTTTTTAGCGAAGCATGATGGGGCTACGGGATCTGGTACACATCCTGCACACCCGTATAACCTTGTAAGTATCTGTCCTCCGGTACAACATCAAGGTCGATTTCTGTTATTTGATCAACCATTCGCCGTGTCAAAAATGCAGAGGGGGATGCAAGGAGCACAAGGCCTGCACATCCAAGCAAGTGGTAACATGGACTTGTACATGGAACATCCCAAGCGCAAGCAGAGCTGCAGCGAGCCTGTACAATGAGCTACAGTAAGTCCCTGCATTTCATTTAATTCGTACTGGCATCCGTGTATGATTTGTGTGCAGTGGCTGATCCACGAATTCAAGTTACCAGGGGCGAACATTTAACTTAAAAAATACGAAGGCACTTGCACTCTGGAAATCAACATAACTTGAGAAATGTGAAGCTACATGCACTTTGAAAACCAGCTAATGATCCAAAGTAGTTCAGATTATAAACACTAAATGGTGCAAGCACCAAAAAACACAAAATGCAACATGGTGTACAAGGACTACAAACATGGTCTGTACCTGCCTGAATTATTCGTTCTCTGGCTGAAAATATCAAAGTGTAATTGCACGTATAACCATTGCGCAAACTGCATATCAATATATCTATCCTGCACAAGTATGCCAATAGTTTCAAATAACGGATTAGAAAAGTATTTATGCTATGTTGTCATGATACGGGGACTTTCTGGTAGATGGCCTCGACGTTTCCTCAAGCTATGAAAATGCACTATAATTTGCTTGTCATCAATGCCTGCAAATCTCTGTCTCTCTCAACATAGTAGATCATCATTAGACACTAAATCCTTCAATGAGCTTGCAAAATGCTTGCATTAGATCCCTCATTAGACACTATATGTTCATCACCAGGAGCATGTAAAATGTTTGCATCAAATCCTTCATGAGCAGTCTGTTCATTAGACACTTCAGGCTCAAGAACAACATCAGCTTGTATGTTTGCACCGGAAACTTGATTAGATACATCAGATCCAGTCAGTTCAGTATTGATTGGGGGAGTTATAAAATAAGTAGAAATTGGTTTCATTTTCTCATAGATTCCCTACATACAAGCATTTTTGCAACACCGTCAGGTTTAACTATTGGCCAAAAATTGAAGAGTTGAATTAGATAGAATCAGGGATGTGATGTACCTGCTCGTTGCACATGCTACTCTTGCAAGCTGCGGCTGTCCGTTTGCGCAAGCTCGATGCCATGCCCGTGCTGCCGCCGCTACCTCCCACGCAGGCTACGCCCAGGGTTGGATCTTCATCTTCTTGTCCTTCCGTTCGCTTGAAGCCCGCGACCGCCCTCCAACGAGGGCGCGAGGAAGTGTTGTGTCGGTCTGTCCAGCGGCGGCTAGGTTAGGAGCAAACCAGACTGGAGGCTGGAGCGAATGAATTGGGATTTTTCCTGCTGTTGATCAATATGGGAGGTGCTCGTTTGGGCCGCGAGCCTGCTATAGGGCCTGCCTTGCACTTATGTTATTGGCCCATCCAAATTGAAACATTTTTCTTCATTTTTTACATTGCCTGCTCATGCGTTGGGACGAACAAAACTAGCATGGGCCAACCTGGATTACTCAAACTAGGTGCACACTTTCCAGCCACCTGAGGCAGCCGCCCATACCAGCCCCTATGGTGGCGTCGCCCCTTTTTGCGTGTATGATTGGATAGTGAAAAATATTCCAGTGGCGCTTTTGATTTACCCATAGAATGGTTGAATTGCTTGTTTCTATGAACTGAGTTCACCAATAATATGAAGGATGCCAGTCTTTTCATCCTATTGTAGATTGCTTAGATCTCGATATGCCAAAAGTAATCGCATGAAATATACAGTAAAAGCCAGTGTGATGTGTTTGGCTACAAGTAGTCTGACTACATATCCTCATATAACATATCAAGGATGCACCATCTTACCAGATTAACCATTCGACTTACTCATGCAGTGTGGGAAGAAAGAAGTATTGGGAATGCGAATCCAAGAAATTGATGCCATGGACTCCTTTGTACAACCTTGTAAGCGAAAAAGAAGTTGCAGTGTGCCTGTACAAAGAACTAGCGTAAGTTCAGTTACCTGCTTCTCGGAATTTTAGTTAGCCACTTATTGCAAAATTGTTCAATTATGTTGCTTGGCTTAATTTAGTTTGCTACTGATTACATAATGGCACATCCTGTTAATCATATTGTAGACTGCGCCTATCTATGTGTTTGATACTTACTGTTAAGAATTACCTATTTGCCTTAACTTAAATATCTACTTGTTTGTTTAACTGCTTTGCTGCCGTAACAATAGGTTACAATGATGTTAATAACTACTCCCTCTGTCCCATAATATAGGACGTTTTTTGACACTAGCATAGTGTTAAAAACGTCTTACATTATGGGACGGAGGGAGTACTTTTCAGCATCCAATTGAAACTCTTTAATTCCTTGTTTGTTTAACTGGTTTGCTGTTATAACTCCCAGTTGAGATGTTTTGCTAACTTCAACTTTTTTGAATCCAATCGGAACTTTAATGGCAAAACAGGTTAGCCCAAGATCAAAGAGCGAGGTCCCCATGGACGTTGCATCATCCCACAAAAGTGGCACCGGCCCAATCGTGCATTATGAATTGCCAACTGCTGATGCTCTAGAGGCTAAACTAGTGGTAGAAAGAGATTCTTCTTCTGCACTTAGAGATGAAGTTGACATGTTGAGGAAGCAAACAGCACAATCACAAGCAATACTCAAGACAACCATTAAATATTTGGTGGATTTCAAAATGAAGCAAGCTGAGACTGACCAGATTGTTAAGGTCCTGAAGGAAAAAAGAAAATTAAATTCCTACTTGGTAAATCATAGGTGAAATGTTCTTTCCATAGTTGAATAACCTTTGTGTTATCTGTTCATGTAATCAATCAAACCATTTGTTTTAGAGATCATGTAATAATTTTTTTTGTTTTTTGGTTTGTAATTTTATTTGAGCACAAGTCTGTATTAATTGATAAGACTCGGAGACATTTCATTTGGATTGTTGTGCCAGACCTACAAATATGCCAATCGGGCTGAATGTGCATTCAACAATAGTAGTAGTATAGATGGACCGTGGCACGCATCAGAAAGGGCCAAGATGCTGGCTAAAAAAAGATGTTTTTGTAGCCAAAAAAGTACAGCGGCCTGGCTTATGTATGTTAGTTGATATTATTGATCCATATACTCTATAAGTGTTTATATGTCTATTAGTTCTGTACATTCTTGGTTGATTGACTCGGTATTTGAATCTTGATACATCGCTTGTGTACATATCTAAATGGGAGTACACATTATGTTGCGTGTGACATTTGAGTTGGACATGAAGTGTTCCAAATATTCAAATTCACCTTAAACTAGATACTAGTTTCTGAATTTGAGTATCGGCATTTGTAAACCATATTCATATATGACAGTGGAATACATCTTAAAAACACATAGAACGATTTATAAAGATTCATATAGGAATACAAAATGGATTTGAATTTAGTTGCCAGGGTAAACGTGGATGCTTATTGTCCCAAAATTCGAAAGAAGCTGCAAAATGTCCACTCCCACGTCGGCTGCCCGAAGCCAAGTGTTTGGGAGATGGAAATTACTGTCTACCCATTACACGGACAATCCATCGGCCCGATTTCCACTACTCTAAATAGGGGTAGGTTAGTAACTTCAATTAGACATGACACGACCGCCTCTGAGCCCATTCCGACACGGTGGGCGTCAAACATGGGCGGCAAAACACATTTGATTCAAGCTCATCCGAAAGACCTCTGTTTCTCCCCCCATTCCCCATTCATACACGGTGGGCGGCAAAACAAACTCGACTCGGCCGAAATCGATGTAGGCAAATATTTTCAATAGGGGCAGGTTTGTAACTTCACTTAGACGTGACACAACCGCCCTACCTGTCAGCCCTGTTCATACACCGTGGGCGCCAACCATGGGCGCCAACCACCCTCTCCTCGCCCGAAATCGCTCTGGGAAAATATTGGCGAGATGCGAGATTACCGTCCTATCCCCAACCGACGACACGTCCAAATTTTAAACGGGGGCTAAGTTCGTAACTTTCCCATATTTCAGACAGGCGCGTCCCAAAAACATGGTTCCCCGTACCTCTCCCTCCATTTTCCCATTCATACACTGTCCGCGTTAGAACACCCCATCCCCACACCAGCCTCCGTCCGCCACCCCATCCATCGCCGCCGTCCTCCACCACATCCATCGCCACCGTCCTCCACCATGCCGGAGCACCTACCAAGACCGCGTCGTCCACTGCTAGATATGGACGTTTCTCATCCACGGCGACAGACCAATAGCCTTGCATCGCGTCCTCTCGCTTCATCGGCGCCGTCGTCCTCTTTGCCGGGGCCGCTCACACGACCTTCTCTTCCACCGCAACGGGACTTATCCCCCGATGCACCCGTCTACCGTCGCAGATCTGCTTCAACGCCACCGATAGCCATCGCACCCCCGATGCCTACACGGCGCCACAAGAGAGATGGTACTTCATATGTCCTCAACTTTTTGATCTCAACCAGAAAATAGATCTTAACTTGGTTACTCTACTTTCTTTTCAGCTCTTAGAATTTAGTTCTTAGTTCGAAGCAAACAATGGATGCTAAATATCATTTCTCCGGTTTGCAGCTTCAAATCTGCCATGGCACATCCATAATACGGTTTAATTGATCATGCTTAGGGTTTAATTGATCATGTTGGTTCCGTGGTGATTTCTTTAATAGAAATCGGAACCCTCTTTTGCTAAAAAAAATATGCTTAGAGTTTCCCCCTTTTATGATCACTATACGATCAGAATACGTGCTTCGTGTCATAATAACACTACTCCACGCATCAAGCTAAACAAGCTTAGATGTTCAAATATGAATACGATATTATTAAAACATAGTTGTTTAATTGGTCAGCTAAATGTTCCTAAATTAGTTTCGAAAATGCATGTTCGCCGCTCGGGTGTGTATCTCTACAGGGTGCCCACGGTGGGCCGGCCCACCCTGGGATTTTGGGTCGTTCCAGGCCCCGATTCCCTTCTGTTCTGCTACACGCTTGCGATCTCTACTCGCCCCCAGCCGCCTGCCTCGCCGGCGACTTGCCGTCCCCGGACGACATGACTCTATGAGGAGACGCCGGACTAACAGGAGGCCAGGAGCCGCTCGCCCAACAGCGTCACCGCTGCCCGGGCGTGCCGCCGTGCCTACCTTCCCAGTCCGTTCAGGGCTCAGGCGTGCAGCACCCACCAAGCCAACCCGATTTATCCTGAGATACGTCCTCAACACTCAGCAGTCACTCCTCATCACCCATTTTATAATTGATTCATTACTCATTAGGTAGGACTGTCATTAGGGTTTGTTGTGTGCTCAGTGCTACCTACACTTAATGGTTCAGATGTATTTCGGTAATCTTTAGTACCTCTAAAGTTCACAGGGTTTTCAAAATTCCGGCCCTCGGAACAGAAACTAGTCATTTTGGATTGTTGGTCGTAGTGACATTGACCCAGATTACTACTACAAGCCAGGTTTCTTGACAATTTTACTTGTCTTTCTTACTCATTCGATATAATATCCAATTATTCACGTCGATTAGTTGCAAACAATAAGTGTTAGACAAACTTCTTCATTCAGATTTTGGACGTCTCTTACTACAGTTACAATTCTGCATACTTGTCCTAATAAGCTCACAAGTAAATGATTGATTCACTACATCTATGCTTGCCTTGTCATATTTGTTGTCAATATTCTTTTAGGGTGGACCACCCTGTTTCTAAATACTGGAATTGTAGACCTGAGTGAATAGTATTTCTCTATGTGATCTCTTCCATCATGTGTGGGTAACGAACACTGCATTGTATAGAAAGAAAGTGTCATTTCCAGCTTTTACATAGGTTTCGATCTTTTACATGGAATACAATCTGCCTACTTGCTTTGTGTCGCACTACCAACACTCCACCCTTGAAGCTAAACAGTACGCCACTCATAATTACTTAGTTTATTTGTTCAAATACAAATTTCATATGATTCTAATGTTCCTACTTCAGTTTTGAAATGTGTGCCTACCTGTTATAGAGACATAAGGGGTTTGTATTTCTGTGTGTGGTCTGGTCAGCATGGTTGGAGAGGTGAACTTTGCATATGCAGGGGTTTATAGGGAGACACTCTCCGAGTTGAATCCGCAATGCATTCCATAGATAATCTGACTATTTTTTATGTTTTCATGAATCTCACATTCTGAACAGCATCATAATGATTATGAGCCTGCGCGCATGAAAATAATAAAGCAGAACAATGCCATGGCTGTCAAACTTGGCATTAAGGGACTGAAATCAAGTCTGGATGCAATGCAATGCAAATGCTCTCCACCTACAAATTCATGCTCAGAATATGATCCTAATAGTGATTCTGAGCTAGAGGGAGACCTAAGTCAATGTAGCTCCCTAGTGGAGGAGTCAGAGGAAGATGCCCTATCTTATTCACCCATCAAGGTACTTGCTCTAACTTTCCAAGGTTACATTGCTCGCACATATCTTGCAACTGATGCTTTGCATTGCTTCTACTTTGTTGAACTGCCATTAGCTTAGTTTACACATCGTGTATGTGAATACGCCCTGTGTTGGGGATATAACTATTTGTGTAAGCCGCCTAGGAGGGGCCGGGTTACGCAAAGAGACTCATCAGAGAGAAGCCCAAGGCCAAGCATGGAGATAGCGGGTCAAGATGGGCTTAAGGCCCGCTGGCGACTTAAGGCCGGTTGTAGTAAACCGCTGTAAGGATATTACTTGTATCATAAGGTAGACTTAACTAGTCACCGAGCCGGACATTGTTTATGAGCCGGCCGGGACTCTGTAAGCCGCAGGGCGTCCACCCGTGTATATAAGGGGACGACCCGCTGGCGGCTTAGGGCAAGAAAGAACTCATCGAGAACCAGGTATAGCGTGTCTCACTCCCTGGTCATCGAAACATCAATACCAACCCAACTAGACGTAGGCCTTACCTTCACCGTAAGGGGCCGAACTAGTATAAACCCTCTCATGTCCTTTGTCCCGATTTAACCCCTTCAAGCTTCCTAGTTGCGATGGCTCCACAACTAAGTCCTTTCACGAGGACATCTGACGTGACTATTACACGACAGTTGGCGCCTACCATGGGGTCAGCACACGGTGGATTTGAGTTCTTGAAGGGCAACTTCGAAGGGCTCAAGGGATACATAGTGGGCCGGATGACCAAGAGTCGTCGCGGCAAGATCTACATCGACGATGAAGGCTGGGGTCCCAACGCCGGCTCAATTGAGTACGGATACCGGGTCCCCTTCGGCGGAATCCACGTCTTCATCGGCCGGATTGGTGAGCCGGGACCTGAGCCGGACAACTGCACCAACTTCGTCGAGACGGCTCAGCATGCGAGGAAGACCCAGGCTCAGCCGGTCATGAGGCGTGCCTTCGTGGGCTGCGTCCACGGAGAGGATCTTTCTGGATCTGAAGATGGGGGTGAGACGGCCGCTCTTTCAGACGGTGATTCGTCCGCCGGCTCAACAAATTCGTTATATCAGGTACAAGACGGCGCGCTCGGGGGTTGTTCCGATGGCATCAGTATTCCGGACCCCTGTGAGCCGCCAAGATGGGCAGGGATCTTCATGGCCGGAACACAGCCCGACTCAAACTCTACGGCAGCCGCAGCGATCACGTCCGGATCAGGAGCAGCCGGGGCAGGCGGCCCCGTGCGCCCACCGGCTCAAGTGCTGATGGACCTCATGGACAAGCTCACGGCCCTGTTAACCGCCACGGTTATTCATGCAGACAAAGATGAGAATGACGCAGTGGTAACACAGGTGCGTGAGGAGATAGCTCAGGCCAAAGAGGCCTTGGCAGCTGAGGATACTAGGCTAGCCGCGGAGCAGGCGGCTCTCGACGCCCGAGCACAGCGCTTGCAGTCAGAAGCTTACCAGCTCACGATGAGCTTAAATGCATCCAATGAGGTAATGAGGAGGAGACATCAGAAAACTCAGTACCATTTGCCTCCGAATTACGATCCTCGGGTTCTCTTTGCTACACCCGGAGCCGGCCCTAGTAACCCGCCAGAGGCTAATCAGCTTATGACAGCCGGAACAGGAGGACCGGCTCAACCTCGGGAGATGGTACCGCCTCATGTGAGCATGTCACCGCCGCGTTATGTGCTGATCCCACTGGGACACTTTTCCAACCCCATGGAGAACTTAATCGCAGCTTCAGCACGTTTAGCGGCTCTTCCCATGGAAGGTGATGACCCGGCGGTAGTGGAAACCCGGAGATTCAGAGAGCTTCTTCAGACGGCCTTGGCTCAGTAGGAAACCTATTCTTACAGCCGGGACAGGATTCATTCAACTCCCCCGCCCTGGTTAGCGCCACCTCGCCAGAACCAGAGCCCGAGTTACAACAGGCAGATGGAACTGAAAGCTTTGTCAAGCAACGCTCAACACCGTGACCAGCATGGTGGCTATAACCCGGTGCGAGACCGAGAACGTCAGAAGCACGAACGGGCGGCTCAACTAAAGGCTCAACAGACGGCTCAGCTGGCGGCTAATCAGGATATCCAAGAGTACCCAACAACTTCTATTGAGGCGGGTGTCGCCACTAGAACCGGTGGTGTTCCTTGTCTGGTTCCGGCTTTACATAATGTGCGGTTGCCCAAAGATTTCAAGGGACCTCAAAAGGTGCCGAACTACACGGCCGACTTACAGCCCCGGAGCATGGATTGAGAGTTATGAGATGGCCATGGAGCTGTTGGAAGTTAGTGACGCCGCAATGGCTAAATATTTTGCCATGATGTTAGATGGAATGGCCCGGTCTTGGTTGAAGGGCCTGCCACCCAATTCCATTGGTTCATGGGGTGAGCTAAAGGCCCGATTCATCCAGAACTTTAAGGACACCTGTAAGCAATCTATGACGGTCGTGGACTTGACAAATTGTAAGCAGGGGGAAGGTGAACCTACCACCCATTGGGTACGCCGGGTGAAGGAGATAATTCATTCATCTGATAAGATGGATGCCAGGTCTGCAGTCCTTATATTGGAAAAGAATTGTAGCTTTAAGCTGTTGAGGCGGAAGTTAGGGCGCCTTAAACGTGGCTGCAAGGATATGGGTACATTAATGGCAGCTCTGGTCAAATATGCTGATTCTAATGGTACCAAGGATCCCGGGTCTGACGATGAAAAGGCAGGGAAGGGAAGGCAGAACAGCAGTAGAAAGGGCCAGCAGCACAACCCGGCAAACCAAGGTGGCAGTAAGCGTAAGGCGAATGATGACCTAGAACTTGTGGCCAATGTTAAAACACAGGGTAACAATCAGAGACATCAGGGTAAGTGGCCCCGATCCGGCGGGTTATACACCTTTCTCCATAGCTTCTGGGGTGGAGGTAGCTTTGCTAAGTAATATCCAGCGCAATTCGCCTGGCTGGCCGTGGGATATAACTCATATTCAGCCTTGTTATATTTAAGCCACCGGCTCTTGAGATATATATGTTTTTGACAATGTATAAAGTAATAAAGCAGGACTTCTGTCCTTTTTTCACCCTCAAAACAAGTATATATGTCTTTTTGACAGGTGGTGGAAACAACCAATAGGGACTGGATCATATCTGAATCCGGCTCTCCCTTTGGTCCGGCTTATGATCATATCTGAATCTAGCCAAGGTCATTTGGGGGCTTCCTGTTCAAACATAGGTCGTATTCGAACCAAAGAGAACATAACTGTCGATACCCACTTGATCGACATACTGCCAAACCTACTTGGGGGCTTCTTGATCATATTTGAATCACAGCTTAACCCCTTTGGGTCTGACGTGGATCGTATTCGAATCAGTGTCATTAAACAAATTTTATGGTCACTTGGGGGCTTCCTGTTCAAACATAGGTCGTATCCGAACCGAAGAGAACATAGCTGTCGATACCCACTTGATCGGCATCGCCAAAGCCACTGGGGGCTATATGATCGTATCCGAATCTTAGCTTAACCCCTTTGGAACAGTTCTCTGGTCGTATTCGAATCAGGAGCCTGTGAACATTGCAAGTATGATTATCGTAACTATCATTGAAACCTTCCTGAGGAGATAGTTCCTGATCCTTCCGGTTTTATATTGGTTACCTCAGGATCTAAAAAGGTGCCAGGTAAAAACTTATATGAGCCAGAGAAGTTATCAAAAGGGTCGCAGGTATGCTGTTATGATTATGTTTTAACTAATCATGAACCGGCTTATACATGTGATTTTTTATCATATCCAGGTTATCAATTTCTATAACTCGCTAGCGCAGCGAACCGGCCAGGAAACCTTGCCTGTTTTATGTGCAGAGTAAAGCGGAACAAGGTAAAATATCAAGGAAACACATGATTAACATAAACAAGAGGAATTTAGTGATGGCGGCTTAACAAAAGCAATAAGTACCATAAGGCGTGACAGGCATTAAGGAGTTTTCTCTATCCTATTACAAGACTCTCCGAGTCTAAACAGGTGAAGCATTGTTTTTTGCAAAGTTTTAGCCCAGCTGGCGGCTCATTCCTCCGGCTGGCTTGATGACTCCGGGTTATCCTTCCCCGCCTCTCCTTCGGTTTCTTTGTCCTGGAAGGTGGACGAGGCCCAGTCAATGCCGCTCAAGGCTTCAAATTTAGCCTCATCATCTATTAAACCGGCCGGGTCCACTTCAGGGGCAAAGGTATGCTTAGATGTTGGAGGGATAAGGCTGACTTGATCATATGGAATGTTCGGGATTCTCCGGTTCTCGCTATCATAGCCCGGCGAGTACTTCGTGAGATCAGTATCATTGCCGATAAGAGTCACTAAGGGTCGAACGAGTTTGACACAGGCGATAAAGTCTTGGTCATCAAACACAGAGCCATCCTCCTTCTGGCTTGGATATCCAAGGGTAACATCAGCTAAGTCAAGCTCTGGCACCCATGCTTTTGCTCGGCTTAATGCAGCCACAGCTCCGGCTCTTGCAAATGCCTGCCTTAAGTCCTTAATCCGTTGAGGTAGCACTGCGAGACACTTCAGCACGTCTTGTAGGAGGCAAGGAGTGGTATTTGATAAAGCCACAACATCCAAGGCACGTTGTGACCCGGAATACAGCTGTTCCACAAGGGTGTAAACCGCCTTGAGCTTGGTCAGCATATTTTGCTTCAGGTTGGTGCTCCTGGGGCCTGTAGTCACAAGTATGACAATAAGCCGGAGGTAATCATCTGAATAGTCCTTGGAAGGTTACAATGTTTAAATTTTGAGAGTGACTTACCAAAGATAGCCAAGACCATTTGAGATATTTGCCGCTTTAAGTCGGATAGTTCAGTTGTGGCCTCGGCAAGAGATGCTTCTGCTATTTCAGCCCGAGTCACCAGTGAAGCCCTCTCATCAACCCAAGTTTTCTTCTCTGATTCAAAATTTTTCTCCAGTTTCTCTTGTTCAGAGACACTGAATTCAAACTTGGAGTTGGCTTTCTGAGCTTCGAGCTCTTGGGTTTTCAACTGGCTCTTCAGATCAGCAATCTCCGCCTCAAATTGACTTATGGTGGCCTGTATCAATATCAGGTTATGGTAAAAATCATGGTAAAATCACATTTAAGTCCCAAGCACTTTACAAGTAAAGATACTTGGCACTTGGGGGCTAATGTATGCTCAAAGAATTTTTTACCATATCTTATCAGTTCATATATAGTAAGTCTCAAGCACTTTACAAGTAAAGGCACTTGACACTTGGGGGCTAATGTGTAACCCAATTTCAAAATTTTCATGCTGTTACCGGGTTAAACATATTCAATTTAACCCGGGCAAAGCTCACAGTGACCTGATTATTAAGTCTACAGCATATTCATTCATAAGCAATAGACTTGGGGGCTGGTACAGTAAGTAAGGTTCAGAGTAAAAACATAAATTATACCTCAGATTTATGTTGTATTTGCTTCACCATGTCAATTTCTAGGTCACAACTACTATGTACTTGGTTCAAATAGCCCGAGACTATGTCACCAATACTTAGGTGAGTATAATCGGTGATGTCCTATTTGGCCTTCCGGCGCTGAGCAAACTCCTCCTTGGCAGTACATTGAGCAAGAACAGTAGGCCAGCCCGGTTCAACATATTGGCTCTTCACAAATTCAACCTTCGGGTCAGTCGTCTTGACCGGGCTATGAGTTTGCGGGTCATCTGAATTGTGGATAATGTCTTCAGCAGGCGGGTCAGAGGTTGGCACCGGAATATCAAAAGCCGGTTCAGGTGCTGGCTGGTGAATAGAGCTGTCAGGAGCAGATGAGTCAAGTACCAGCTCAGTAACTACCGGGTCTCGGGACGGCTTATTCTTCTTTGCCCTTTTGCTAGGCTTCACTTGCAGGCTGTCAATCAAAGTGGAAGGATGAGTATCAACGTATAAGTATGGAAAGACTTACAGTAAAGAAAGGTTATATTACCTAGGAGCCGTTTTGAAAGCCGGCATGTTTGATTGCATCGACTCATCAAAAGAAGGAGAGGTATCCTGATAGTTGGAGTCAGATGAATTGAGAGGTTGGCGAATCAAACCCGTCAAAGGAAAAACAAAACGTAAATCGGAGATAACCTCGGTCCGACGCTTCCTGGATATGTCGAGTAAGCTGGAGGAAAGCTCTGTGTCCTGGTTGGCCCGAGTCTGCCGCCGGTTCTCAAGCTGTTGTTGCTTCAAAAGAAATTGAGGATCTTGGTAAGCTAGAGGGTGTGAAAACCTTACTTTCCGGGTCACCCTTCGGATTTTTTGTGTTGGCAAAGGCTCTGAGTCGAAGGAAATTATAGTTACCTCTTTGCCAGCTGCTTGACTGTTCCTAGTATCCTCCTGAAAGGATCAAATGTCAGTAAGGTAACGACAAAGGAGTTAAAGAAAAAGTCAAAAAAGATTACCTCTTCCTCATCTGAAGAAGAGTCGTCCAATTTAAGCATATCAGAGGCGTTGGGTTTCTTCTTCTTAGAGGTACCCGTCCTGGCGGCTTTCCTTTCGGTCTTCTTGGCCGCCCTGGCTTGTTTTGCAGCCTCATGGTCATACTTGACCTTCCAGAAATTATCATCGGCCTGTGGGAAAAAATAAAGAATCATAAGTACTAGAAGGTAACATGTTAAAAAGTATTTGTGAAGATTAGTAACTTACCGCAGGAGCCGGATTCTTCTTGCAGAAGGGAAGCAAACTGAAGGTATTACTGGTTACAGTGCCCTCCTTCAATAGCGATTGGACTGTAGCATCTACCACATCATCTGGTAAGTCCTCAGGGCTATGACGCATTGGGTCTTCCTTCTCGCCTGTGTAAGTACACATTAAGCCGGAACGGCGGCTTAATGGTAATATCCGCCAGGTGACCCAGACCCGGACCAAATAAATGCCATTTAACCTGTTGCTTAAAAGGGCTTTGATCTTCCTGATGGTGGGGTTAAGAGGCAGGCGCTCCATAGCAGTTAACTTGTCTGCCAGATGATGGTTGGATTCAAGACGCAGGGCACGAAAGCCGGGCAGAGGCTTCTCATTAGCCGGAGAAGTGTCTTGACAGTAGAACCACGTCTGGTTCTAGTCTTTTGGGTGACTCGACAGCTCAGCGTAAGGAAAAAGGCAGTCTCTCTGCCGCTGGATTGAGATGCCACCAAGCTCAAGACTAGGCCCGTTGGCACGTTCATTCTGCCGGTTCAAGTAAAAAAGTTCTCTGAATAGCAGCAGACTTGGTTCCTCTCCAAGATATACCTCGCAGAAGACTTGGAAATTACATAGATTGGACATAGAATTGGGTCCAATGTCTTGAGGCCTCGGGTCAAAGAAATCCAGAACTTCCCTGAAGAATTTTGAGCCGAGAGGGGCAAATCCCCGGTTCATATGGTCTGTGAAAGCTACTACCTCCCCATCTTTGGGTTGAGGTATCTCTTCAGATGGGTGAGGAGCACAATAAGACATAACTTCCTTCTTTGGCAAGTGGCCAGACTTTACAAACTCGGCAAGTTTGCTTTTTGTCACTGTGGATGGAACCCAATTGCAAGTCACAGGGGCTTTGGCCGCCTTAGGAGCCATGACGACAGTGGCCTACGACACAATAAGAAAGCTCCAGTTCAAATTTAACTCGGGAGAAATATTTAAACCAGGAGAAAGATCCTAATTATTCAAAGTGGCGGCTTAATGAGGGGCCTAATGATATAAGGATGACTGTGCAAACAATATTTAAGCCGCTACAAATATCAAGTGCAATTCAAAATTGGTTCCGAGTCATGAGGAGCAATTAAGGTTCTGTGTCATTTCTTTAAACCGGATACCTCGACAGTTGTGTTTCAGGGCATTTACCAGAAGAGATTTTCCGGGTGATAAAAGCAAGTTTCACAGATAACAGTTATTAATCTGGATCAAATATTGCTCTGAAAAGAAATTTTTCTAGACCTAAAACGAGGCAGAGAAGTTCATGCATTCGGAGAGGGTTCCTGAACAAGGGAAAGGAGATTTATTTTTATGCAAGATCAATACAAACAGGCACCGCAGCAGTTCTACGTAGTTTTCGCGATCTAAACAGGGCACTGAAAGGAACTAACGAGGGTTTGGTGTCGGCCAGTGATGAACACCGACGAACTCAGTAAGGACCTAATACAGATCTGAGGAAGGGAATGAGAGGAACTCACAGATGTGGATGAGCTGCAGAAGATTGCCGTCGATCTCTAGTCAAGGTCAGGTCGATGCAGCGGCCTAAGTCGATGAAGACGAGGGAGACGGCGGCGACAGCAGCGGAGCTTGAGTGGCAGAGAGGAGAGGAAGAAGACGACCGGGGAAAGACCTAGGTCGCTCTATTTATAAGGGAAGACTGACCGAGAGGGTGTGAGAAACAAGGAGATAACATTTATTATCCAACGACTTGGCGCCTCGATTCTCGGGATGGTCAGTAAAGACAGAGATCTGTTGAAAGATTCAACGGAATAATAAATGAATTAAAGAAAGGATGACGTCACGTCGGGTTAAGATGGATCCAGAAGATGACGTCATGGCGGGTTAAAGAAAACCCTCTGAATAACCAGAAGATTGAAGGTTTATTCTCTAAAAATGTTTTTAGATTGAAATGAACAGGTTCAAACCAATCTGGGGCGTAATGTTGGGGATATAACTATTTGTGTAAGCCGCCTAGGAGGGGCTGGGTTACGCAAAGAGACTCATCAGAGAGAAGCCCAAGGCCAAGCATGAAGATAGCGGGTCAAGATGGGCTTAAGGCCCGTTGGTGACTTAAGGCCGGTTGTAGTAAACCGCTGTAAGGATATTACTTGTCATAAGGTAGACTTAACTAGTCACCGAGCCGGACATTGTTTATGAGCCGGCCGGGACTCTGTAAGCCGCAGGGCGTCCACCCGTGTATATAAGGGGACGACCCGCTAGCGGCTTAGGGCAAGAAAGAACTCATCGAGAACCAGGCATAGCATGTCTCGCTCCCTGGTCATCGAAACATCAATACCAACCCAACTAGACATAGGCCTTACCTTCACCGTAAGGGGCCGAACTAGTATAAACCCTCTCGTGTCCTTTGTCCCGATTTAACCCCTTCAAGCTTCCTAGTTGCGATGGCTCCACAACTAAGTCCTTTCACGAGGACATCTGACGTGACTATTCCACGACACCCTGCCTATCCAATTTCAGTACATATTACATCTGTCATCATACCATATTTATCCATTCAAATGATGTTCTTGTGTATCAGACATTCAAAGGAAGAGGGCGATTGCTGATCATGGAGGAGCACAAGCAAAGTATTTGGAAAAGGTAGTGGCACCAGATAAATCAAATAGCCCATTAGGTGTAGTTGCAATATCACCTGACCCACAAAATACCCCAACTCTAGCAGACTCTAGCCCTACTACACTGGTTATTTCTGATGCCCCAACTCAGCAGACCCCAACTGCAGCAAACAATATGATTATGCCAGTTGACATAGCACTAGCTGTACGATGCAAAACCCCCATTCCAGCAAAGAGTACACCAAATCCAGTTGCCAAATCCCTTTTCGAACCAGAGAGATCCCCAATTGCAGCAAATAAGACCCCTGTTCCATTTATTCCCAATTTAGAAGACGAAGCTTATGTTGTTGTCAGGAACTTTTTGCGCATATTTCCTTCATGGAAAGATTATACCGCAGACATAGAACAATTTCCAGTCTTCCTCTGCAACTGACGCGTAAGTAATGTACTAATGTTATTCATGGTCATTACTGCATATGTTTCTGCTGACAGAAGACACAAGATTTCATTCTTTTAAATAGGCGAGGAGCAAACTGGATTGTGATGACGAGCAAGAGTTGGTTGCACTTTTCAAGCACTCGTTGATGTAGTATCCTTCCTACCTGAGGCAAGCGCACTTCGATGGCAAGCCTCTGAACGAAATTTCTGTAAAGTCTCCGATGCTACATTTATCCGACGGTGACTGGAATAATCTTGTTACACATTGGTCTCAGCTGCAGCGTAAGGTACTGTCTATGATATCACATCACAATTTGAACTACATTTCTGCATTTGCCTTAATGTCTCACTTATACAAAAACTGTTAGCAGAAGAACATTCGTTCTCAAGGGACCACAGAATCTCGCAACTATACTGCACACTGCATTGCTCTCGTGAGTACCTCTTGCCCTGTATGACCATACTTACTTTCATAGTTGTTTGATTGTGTAGCATCACTACACATGTTAGCCTCGTAATCGCCCATTTTGTGGACATTATAAGATCTGTATGGACTCTTACACAAATTTAGAATCAACCCAATGGTTTTGAAGAGGTTTAGCTCTGCAGTCCTCTTGTAAGGACTGAACGTGGTCTATCACTGTACTTACATTAATAGCTACTCCCTCCGTCCCATAATATAAGAACGTTTTGTACAGTACACCAGTGTTCAAAACACTCTTGTATTATGGGAAGAGGGATTGGTTCATTTTGTAGCATTCTGCATCTTATCTCCCTTGCCCACCATTTACTAAAAAAGATCAGATCTATATTTAATCTTACCAACAAGTAGAATACACAGACAATGCCAGTGCAGAAGTGTAGCCCATTGCTCTCGTCAGTACATTTTGTCTTGTAACGCTTGTACTTCGAGGGATTGGTAGTTGATTATGTAGCATCAATCTGCATCTTATCTTCATTATCCTCTATCCCTTCCAGTATTATCATATCTATAATTACTCTCTACAAAATGTAGAGTACATGCAATGCTTATGAAGAAGATTCTGTGCTAGAATTCTTGAGTTATCCTTCCCTTGACATGGAGAAGGGCATTATAAAGCCAGTGTTAACTGTTAATGTAAGTCAGTCCTTCTAAAGCCTTTATCCTCAACTGATGTTTAATTTGCTCATACTCCCTATCGTTTACTGCTGTTTAGTTTGCTGTTTCTACCAAAATGTATGTTCGTAAGAATCGTAAGTTCTAAGTTTTACTTGTAAAACCAAATTTCTTATTCATACCATGCACATTACTTAATACTCCCTATATGTATGCTTGGTTTTGTTGATCTATAATCCAGTGTGTGGTGAAGTAGCCCATGTTTGCACCTTGTCATCTCCTGTTTTATCTTATTGATGTGGCTGGTGATATGAACAACATGCCATGCACATTATCCAAAGTAGATACAATGATTTTCTTTACCCTTCATCTATGCTTGTTATGTTGACATGGTAATCCAGTAGTGTGGTGAAGCTCCCCGCATTATGAACAATGCCAAATTATGCTATTGATATTTTCAACTTACTCTTTATTTTCTAATTTGAAATTGGATAGAATTGACAGAACAGTTATCATCTTTGTTTATACACATGCAAAACCTGTCATCTCTCTGCTTTGTTTCAGGGTGATATGCCTGATGGCTTGCACAAGTCTGCTGAAGCCTGTGAGACAAACCCAACATATATTGCAGCAAAGAAGGCAAAACATCTGGAAGATAGCGAGACAACCCCAAAGTCTTGTCTTGATGCAGTGTTCAAGTTACTTGAGACTAACAGTCAGACAAGCTCATAGAATTCGTTGTCTGAATTAGTTCGACTTCTTCAGTCCCAAGTTCTAGCAGAAAGGCATTCTGCAACTCAACTTTGACTTGAAGTCCTATCTCTAAGAAAGATTGCGGAGAACACCAATGAGAACCTCATTGCTAAAGAGCTACACCTGGAAGCTATGACCGACATGCTAGGCCGGTCTCACAGCCTTGCTCAGCAGCTTGCGTTGCAGTTCCCCCGCAAGGCTAACCTTTCTTGAACTGTCTTGGAAGTGGTCTCGGATCAGTATTATTTTGTTACGCTGCAATGGTGCCCAGTTTTTGTAATCTGCTTCTTCGTTGCGCTTTATGATCACTGGTGGCGAACTTTGATTCCCAGTGGATGTAATATACCTTAAATCCTTTATTGTATAGTGTAGGTTTATTCTTAGTTACTATGCCGTAATTTCTTTATTGTGTAGAGTAGGTTTGTTCTTAATTCCTACTAGTTACTGCCATCATTCGCTATCTGAAAAAAAATCAGATGTAGTCGACCGGGTCAAAACATTCAATAACGGGCCACAATTGGCCGGCCTGCGTCTTTCTTGGGCCCGAATGATTGGGGCCCTCACACATTGCGCCAGGCCCAAACTTACACCGGCCTATATTTTAGTTGGGCCTTTTGCTGACCCAGCGCTTAGTTCGGCCCAGGTAGTGTTGGGCCATTAACAGGCTGAATATTGTACTGGCCTGTTACGGCCGAGATGAAACCACGGGCCTTTAGCAGGCCAAAATGCATGTTGGGCCTCAGTTTTCACTAGTCGTCCACAGGCCTTCAGCAGGCCGAAATGTAGACCGGGCTGTTATGGGCCCAGTTAGCTCACGGGCCGTTACCAGGTCGAAACATATCTCGGGCCTTAGTTGGCCCACTGATATCATGGGCCTTTAAGAGGCCGAAAGCTTAGTACATGCATCAACGGGCCGAATTACGCGACAGGCCTTTAACAGGCCCAAAGTCATGTTGGGCTTAACTGTTGCCACCTTTAGCATGGGCCATTAGTGGGCCCGATGTCCCATCGGACCATATATGGCCCATGGGCAGCACGGGCCATTCCCAGGCCGAAAGTCACACCGGGCTGAAATGGGCCCATGTTTACATCAGGCCTCTAACAGGCCGAAAGTCACTGGGCTGTAGTTGGGCCTGAATGATCGGCGAACAATTAACGGGCCAGATCTGGCTTCGGGCCGCAAATGGGCCCAAATATTGGGCCAACAATTAACGGGCCAGATCTGGCTTCGGGCCGTAAATGGGCCCAAATATTGGGCGAACAATTAACGGGCCAGATCTGGTTTCGGGCTGTAAATGGGCCTTTATTAAGCAGGCCGTTATTGGGCTGGCCCACTAGTACCTGATTAAGTTCTATGGGCCTTTGACTAGGCCGGCCTTTTAAACCTATATGGGCCTCTATTGGGCCCAGCCACATGTCAACGTACCATAGGCATGTCTCCTCCAATGGACGGGCGACATCTGGCCCACTGACGAGCTGACAGGTGTTCCCTTCGGCCAATAAAAATTTTACATGTGGAAATTTCCCATTGGTCGGGGCTGTTAACGGGTTATCGGATCCAAAATCCGACCTGATAGCTTAATGGCGTTCCGTTACGGTGGATGCCATGTGTCGGTCACCCTTGACGAAAGCACTTCTGTGACGCGCGATTTATCGTCATGGAAGTGGACACTTCCGTGATGATAATTTTGGTAATGTCATGGAACACTTCTACGACAGCACAGGTATGACTATCTTGATTCTGTCATAAATTTGTCATGGATGTACATGCATGACAAAAAACACGACCTACTGTGACAAACACGTATCATCACGGAAGTGTATTTTTTTGTAGTGTAAACTATTAAGTAGTCATTATATCAAGCTTGCCAAACGTTCATAACGTCTGCATCCGCTCCTGCAATAGGTCTGTCACCTAGCGGTGCATCAAGGACATAATTCTTCTGTGCAGCAATGAGAATAATCCTCAGATCACATACCCAGTCCGCATCATTGCTACTATCAACTTTCAACTTAGTTTTCTCTAGGAACATATCAAAATAATAGGGGAGCTAAATCGTGAGCTATTGATCTACAACATAGATATGCAAAAATATTAAGACTAAGTTCATGATAAATTAAGTTCAATTAATCAAATTACTAATGAACTCCCACTTAAATAAACATCCCTCAAGTTATTTAAGTGATACATGATCCAAATTAACTCCCATGTCTGATCATCACGTGAGATGGGGTAGTCATCAATGGTGAACATTTCTATGTTGATCATATCTACTATATGACTCATGTTCGACCTTTCGGTCTCCAATGTTCCGAGACCATGTCTCTACATGCTAGGCTCGTCAAGTTTAACCCAAGTATTCTGCATGTGCAAAACTATCTTACACCTGTTGTATGTGAACGTAGAGTCTATCACACCCGATCATCATGTGGTGTCTCAAAACGACGAACTGTAGCAATGGTGCATACTCAGGGAGAACACTTTTATATTGAAATTAAGTGCAGGGATCATCTTATAATGCTAACGCCGTGCCAAGCAAAATAAGATGCATAAAAGATAAACATCACATGCAATCAAAATATGTGACATGATATGGCCATCATCATCTTGTGCGTTTGATCTCCATCTCCAAAGCATCGTCATGATCTCCATCGTCACCGGCTTTGACACCTTGATCTCTATCGTAGCATCATTGTGTCGAGGTCATCACGCCAACTGTTGCTTCTACAACTATCGCTAACTCAAAGTGTGTTATATCGACTAGAGGGGGTGAATAGGCAATTTTTACAAATCCCTCATTGAGGAAATTTAACTTGAGGAATTTGCTAAGTGACGAAATACAAGCAGCGGAATAAGTACTCAGGTGCAAGCATAACATGGTAGTAACACAGTCATCATGATGATATAAAACAAGCACAGTGTACAGGTAGCATGTAAACAGGATAAGCAGGCAAAAGACAAAGTGACTGAAGAAATAAGATTGAGGAAATTGAGAAAGTCTTCAGTCAAAGTCTTCAAGCAGTAACGATCGATTTCATCAACACATGAATGAGGAAATGGAAGGGTTGAGGAAATAGAACCAGTAGCTCGGTGAAGACAATGACTTGGTAGACCAGTAACTGCTGTGACAGTTGTACGTCTAGTTGGAGCGGCTAGGTATTTAAACTTGAGGACACATAGTCCCGGACACACAATCCTCACCGTATTCTCCTTGAGCTAAGGTCACACAGACCTCACACAATCACTCGTGGTAAGTCTTCAGGTGACTTCCAAACCTTCACAGACTTGGTCACTCGGCGATCCACAATTCCTCTTGGATGCTCTAGACCATGACGCCTAACTGTCTAGAAGATGCACAGTCTTCAAAGGTAACAAGCATCAGTTCCGCACAGGAACAATATCTTTAGTGATGCTTAATCACTTTGGGTTGTAGGTGTTTGGGTTTGTGTTTTCCTCACTAATGATTTTCGCTCAAAGTCCTTGGAGGATAGGATGCTCTCAATGACAAGTGTCAGTTTCTCTCGGAGCAGCCAACCAGCTAGTGGTTGTAGGGGCGGCTATTTATAGCCAGGGAGCAGCCCAACATGATAAGATATAAATGCCCTTCAATAATATGACCATTAGGTGGATAAGATATTTTGGGACAGCTGGCGCATAGCACAACAACGGTCGGAAATTTGAGCTCTCAAATTCCTCAGGGCTATCATGTTCCTCACTTGTAGGCAATCCACACTTGGAGAATTCCTAACTCCTCAGTCAGAACAAATTCCTCAGAGAACAGAAGATCTTCGTCTCCGTCATTGAAGAAATTGACTGAACTGCATGATATTTCCAAAGGTTTCACTCAAAGGATTGGGTAGGTGTAGGATTTGAGATGAGCATCACTTGGAAACTTTTCCTTAGTTTTACCTCGATTCCCTTTAACAGTACGGTGTTTCCTGTGACTCAAGAAAGAGAAAATGAAACTATGAAAACAAAAGTCTTCATGCTTCATAATCCTCGCATCAACATCGAAGTCTTCAAGGTCACACCAATTTCCTCATTTTCAAAGTCTTCAAGAAAACCAAAATCTTCAACTGAAGACATTCATTTTTAGGGGTCGACTTTCTTCGTAAATATCAAACTCCTCATAGACTTATAGAACCTGTGTACACTCACAAACACATTAGTCCCTTAACCTATAAGTCTTCAATACACCAAAATCACAAAGGGGCACTAGATGCACTTACACTAATGCATAGTGATAAAGTAAAGCAATTACATGGCGCTTGCACTTCATACAATAAAGAGACAACCCTAAGGCTCCTGTCGGTTGTCGATATTACAAAACATGATCATCTCATAAATCAACATATATCACATCATATCTAGACCATATGCTTGAGGTCTTCATCACCATAAAGGTGAGACAATATGGCCCAAGTGTGATCGAAGATTTCATGCGCATAGTAGTGATTCTTCTTCACAGTGTTTTGCGTGACTACCATATTCTAAAAAATTGAGCCAAATTGACGCTTGACCCACTTGTGATTGTGATCAACCTTCTGATGAAGACTTACAAGAAGCTCACGATCAGTCATCACTCATGGAGTAGTGGCTTGAGGAATTGGCTTTGAAGCTTTTGCGGCAGAGTCTTGAGTTGCAGAGTCATCATTGGTGGAGTAAGATGCAGCTTTGTGAAACTGACCATCCAATGAATGAGTGCCTTCATCAATAACAGTTGCTTTGCATTTTTCATCAACTGAGGAAATGGTCCGCTTGTGGACATCAAGGGGAGGCAAATGGTTGAGGTGATTCTGACAATCTGCCTTGTAGTAAATTGAAGACCTGGTTCTGATGAATTTCATAATCCATGGTGCATAAGGCTTCAATTCAAATGGTGATAGAGCAACATTCGCCAAAGTCCTCATGAAGAAATTGTGATAATTAATGGGAATCCCATCAATGGTGTTGATAAAAGATTCTTCATGATGCCAACAACTTCTTCTTTCGAGTTGTGGAACCGGTCTCATGTGCGTGGACATGTAAGGTTGGTCCAGGCCGCTTCTTCCCACAATACCGTCAAATCAAAATAAGACGTTGGTGGTAAGCAGTATGACTATCACCTCCCACAGCTCTTTGTGTTCTACTCGTGCATATCATCTACACATAGACCTGGTTGATGATGCCACTACTGGGAATCATTGCATGGAAAACAAAGAAAATTCTACGCACATGCAATGATCTATCCGTGGAGATGCATAGCAACGAGGGGGAGAGTGTGTCCACGTACCCTCGTAGACCGTAAGAGGAAGCGTTTCACAACGCGGTTGATGTAGTCGAACTTTCTTCGTGCTCCAATTGATCTAGTACCGAACGCACGACACCTACGCGTTCTGCACACGTTCATCTCGGTGAAATCCTCTGCCTTCTTGATCCAGCAAGATGACGAGGTAGTAGATGAGTTCTGGCAGCATGATGGCATGGTGACGGTGATGGTGAAGTGATCTCCGCAGGGCTTCGCCTAAGCACTACAAAAATATGACCGAGGGTGTAAATGGTGGAGGGGGCGCCGCACATGCCTAGGAAATTTGTCTTTCATGTGCTAGGTGCCCCCTCCCACATATATATAGGTTGGAGGGAGGGAGGATCAGCCAAAGGAGGCGCCCAAGTAGGAGGAATCCTACTTGGGGTCCCTCCCAAGCCGTGCCCCTTTCCTTATTTGGAGTGCGGGGAAAGGCAGGGGAGGGTGGCGCCCCCCTTTTGTTTCTCCCATGAGAGGGAAAGTCAGGAGGGGCTAGCCCTCCCACTTTTCCTTCCCTAGGGCTTGCCAAACAAGGGAGGGGGCGCACCATCCCCCTTGTGGGCTGGTCTGTCCCCTCCTTTGGCCCATAAGGCCCATAACTTGCCGGGGGGGTGCACGGAACCCCTTCTGGTGACCCTATTCCTTCCCGGTACGTCCCGAAACACTTCCTTGTCCAAATACCATCGTTATATATATATCAATCTTTACCTCACAACCATTTCGAGACTCCTCGTCATGTCCTGATCTCATCCAGGACTCCGAACAGCATTCGTCACCAAATCATATAACTCATATAACACTATGTCGTCAACGAATGTTAAGCGTGCGGACCCTACGGGTTCAAGAACTATGTAGACATGACTGAGACACCCCTCTGGTCAATAACAATAGCGGAACCTGGATGCCCATATTGGCTCCTACATATTCTACGAAGATCTTTATCGGTCGAACCGTTATGACAACATATGTAATTCCCTTTGTCCATCAGTATGTTACTTGCTCGAGATTCGATCATCGGTATCTTCATACCTAGTTCAATCTCATTACCGGCAAGTCTCTTTACTCGTTCCATAATACATCACCTAGTGACTAATTCCTTAGTCATTTTCTTGCAAGCTTATGATGTGTATTACCGAGAGGGCTCAAAGATACCTCTCGGATACTCGGAGTGAAAAAACCTAATCTCGATCTATGCCAACTCAACAAACACCTTCGAAGATACCTTTAGATTATCATTATGATCACCCAGCTGCATTGTGACATTTAATAGCACACTAGGTATTCCTCCGGTATCCGGGAGTTGCATAATCTCATAGTCGACGGAATATGTATTTGACATGAAGAAAGCAATAGTAATAAACTAAACGATCATTATGCTAAGCTAACGGATGGGTCTTGTCCATCACATCATTCTCCTAATGATGTGATCCTGTTATCAAATGACAACACATGTCTATGGTTAGGAGACATCTTTGGTCAACGAGCTAGTCTAGTAGAGGCTTACTAGGGACATGGTATTTGTTTATGTATTCATACATGTATTTAAGTTTGTGACCAATACAATTCTAGCATGAATAATAAACCTTTATCATGAATAAGGAAATATAATATAAAATAACAACTTTATTATTTCCTCTAGGGCATATTTCCTTCAAAAATTGCTACTAGGTAACAATCTTCTTTAGAAAAGCTTCAAAAATTGTGAGGTAAGAGTAATGATCTGTTGAACGAAGAACTGGATTGCGGTCAAACACAATCTGAAAACATTAGACATCTTGAAATGTTGTTTGATGAACTTCAAGGTTGTTATGATACTCTCTCAGTTGATCAGGAGTAGATTTCATATGATTATCTTTAGAGGAAGCAAGATCTGGAGAAACTGAGAGTGTCTCGTGATGATCTTTGGACTGAAAACAATTCACTTCTTGCTCAACAGATCGGTACCGCTCAGAAAGAATTTTGTGCCACCCTTGCTTAAAATGCCTTGAGCGTGATAATGCTACTTCTTTTGTTGAATGTTCAAATGCTTTAGAAAATGTAATATCTTCAATTGCTGATGTTGTAACTAACCCCTTGTCTGATAAACCGCTACTATTGCTAATGAAAATTCTAGGTTGAAGACATTGCTAAACAGGCATGTACAAAAGCCTCAAAGGGCACCAAACCCTTTGCGATGTCCTCAAGAAGCAGATCTTGAACCGAAACCCTAGGAAAGAGGGTGTTGGTTTTGAAAGAAACATGAATGTTGGTGGCTCTTACTGGACACCTGAGTAGTACCCCCAAACCACATGGGTTGCTGCATAGGAACCTCCAATGGATCCATCCACATTATCTGGCTATAACTGTGCTAACCACATCATCGTTGATGAGTCATTTGACTCAAACTATAAACTATTCAAAAATTAAAATGGTGAAGTGTGTGCCAGGTTTATTGGAACTAACTACAGGAATGGTTCTCCTATGAAGAAGATCTGGGTTCCCAAAAGTCTTCTTGAAAAGCTTCCTGTGAATGTCGTCATGACACCACCTGGGAAGAATACAAACCCTAGACCAAAGTCTTCAAATGGTCCAAAGTCTTCATACAGACTGAGGACCACGTGTGGTCGTCCTAACACCAATGTTTCGCAGGGCAACAATGATCAAACTCATGAATATGAGCGTTACTCTTCGAACCATTATGTTCCCAATTGAATAATTTTTTGCTCATTCATTTGAGTACTGTATACCTCCCGTGAAGCTATTTGCTAGGGCTTCAAAGCAAAAATTCTGAGATGCCACACTTAGACTTATTACTTCTAAACCACCCCTTCGGATGTGGGTGGTTAAGAAGAACTGACTTCTCTTACAGGGATAGGTCTTCGGCCAAAATGCATTGGGTTCTGAAGACAATGCTGGAGACCTGAGTAAACTTGTGGGGCGCAAGTTAAAATTCCCAAATGGTCTTCCCATTTATTTCATCCATGGATTTCTTGATGATCACCATATCATATCCTCCAAGAAACTTACTTTTCATGAAATTGTTTGTAGTTAAATGTTTGTACTTCACAATTGTCTTGGTGAAGCCTATCCCACTAACTGTACTGTAGGGTACACTTCCGAAAGCTACTGAATGGATCCTGGACAGTGGTTGTACCATTCATATGACTGGTGATCGAAGCTTACTTATGGACTCAACTCTTCGGCCATCCACCCATATTCATATCACATTTGCTGATACTTATAAAAGGAAGGTAATGGGTCTAGGTAGGGTTGCAATCTCAAAGGATCGATGCATGGATAAAGTGATGCTTGTTGAATCCCTTGGATTCAATCTAATGTCAGTCTCAATGCTCTGTGATCTTTATATGATTGTCATCTTTGGCAAATATCATTGCCTTGTGCTAATGGCTTCTGACAAAACTCAAGTCTTTGAAGGTTATCAAAGAGATGACTTGTACATGGTAGATTTCTCAGTAGGACCACAACTAGCCACATGTCTTCTAGCAAAAGCTTCAGAATGCTGGCTTTGGCATCGACGGCTAGGGCATGCTGTCATGATGAACTTGCACACCCTTGTGAAGAAGAAGCACATCATTGGGATCGAGGGCGTCAAGTTCAAGAAGGATCATCTATGTGGAGCCTGTGAAGCAGGGAAGATGACTAGGGCCAAGCATCCCTCAAAGACAATCATGACAACTACACTTCCCTTCGAGCTACTACACATGGACTTATTTGGCCGTACTCACTACTATACCCTTACTACTTCTGCACACTTATATGGGTTCGTGATTGTTGATGATTGTTCTCGATATACTTGGGTGCACATAATTTTGTATAAGAGTGATGTGCGGGATGTCTTCAGACATTTTGCCAACCATGCCATGACCAACTATGGCATCAAGATCAAGCACATTAGGAGTAATAACGACACCGAGTTCAAGAACACTGGGCTTAACACTTAACTTGGTGTTCTTGGCATCACTCATGAGCTATCCACTCCATACACACCGCAATAGAATGGTGTCGTGGAGCGCAAGAACATGACTCTCATTGAGATGGCACGCACCATGCTTGATGAATACAAGACACCACGCAAGTGGTGGCCTGCGCTATTGACACTACATGCCACATCATCAATAGAGTATATCTTCACAAGTTCTTCAAGAAGACATCATATGAACTAATCACTGGTAAGAAGCCAAATGTAAGTTATTTCAAAGTCTTCGGTGCTAGGTGTTGGATGGGATCCACATCACACTTCAAAATTTGCACCAAAAACACATGAAGGAATTATGCTTGTCTATGGAAAGGATTCACACACCTATAGAGTCTTTATAAAGTGGTTGAAACTGTAGATGTGCGGTTCAATGAAACTAACAGCTCGCAAAGAGAGCATCTGCCAAATGTGCTAGATGAAATGCCTCCTAGTGAATCCATCAAGCTAATGGGTACTGGAGAAATCATACCCACTGCGGAACCAGGAGAAGAAGAGGTTGTGATTCCAACTCTTGTCCAGCATGAAGACAATGTTCAGCCTAAAGATAATGTTGAGTCTGAAGACAATGCTGCTGGCAGTGAAGATAATGCTCGGCTGCAATAGAGTCTCCATCCTGTTCATCCTCGAGTGGCCAATGAAGTTCAGATTGAGAAGATTCTTGACAACATCAAAGTACCAGGCCCTCTCACCTGTTCAAGAGCTACACATCTAGCCAACTTTGTGGGAATTTTGCATTTGTCTCTATCTATGAACCCACAAAGGATGATGAAGCTTTCATGGAACCAGAATGGATTCAAGCTATGCAAGAAGAGCTTCAACAATTTGAGCTTAGCAAAGTGTGGGAACTTGTCAAGCGCCCTGATCCTCGCGATCACAATATCATTGGAGCCAAATGGATCTACCATAACAAGCAAGATGAACATGGTCAAGTCGTCAGAAACAAAGCTCATCTTGTCGCTCAAGGATACACACAAGTTGAAGGAATTAACTTCAATGAAACTTTTGCTCCTGTGGCTAGGCTTGAAGTCATTCGCATACTGGTAGCCTATGCCAACCACCATGATATCCTTCTATATAAAATGGATGTGAAAAGAGTGCCTTCCTCAATGGCAAGATTGAAGAAGTCTATGTTGCTCACCAACCTAGTTTTGAAGATCCAAAGCACCTTGGCAAAGTCTATAGGCTCAACAAGGCACTGTATGGCCTCAAACATGCACCACCAGCCTGGAATGATACACTCAGGGAATTTTTATTCAAAGGCTTCAAACCAAGTTCACTAGATCCCACTCTCTTCACCAAATCATATGATGGTGAACTGTTTGTCTACCGTATCTATGTGGATGACATTATCTTTGGCTGCACTAAAAAACAATATAGCGATGAGTTTAGTCACATGATGCAAGAGCAATATCAGATGTCCATGATGGGTGAATTGAAGTTCTTCTTAGGGATTCAAATTTGTCAACAATGCAATGGCATCTTCATATCTCAAGAAAAGTATCTCAAGGATTGCTTGAATAAGTTTGGAATGCAAGATTGCAGAGGCTACAAGATGCCAGTGCCCACCAATGGCCACCTGAGCTCCGACGAAAATGGTAAATACTTTGATCAACAGGGATACCGCTCCATGATTGCTTCTTTATTGTACTTACACTAGTGCAGGATGCTGCTAACGCGACACTACAATCAGATACCCTTCAACGAAACTATGTGTGATGCATTAATCGCAAACGGTGTTGTAATAAAACCGCCAAAAATGATACGAACTACTTGCAATGGCGGAGACATCTAACACGATTCAGATTAGATTTGCCTGTGCGATACATGGCATACAGTTGATCCATATGAATTGTTTGCGATGAGCATAACAACAGAAACGATCAGCCAGATGAAGGTGTGTGCGATATACGGCATACAGTTCACTGGGATGAACTGTTTGTGATTAGGCAACACAACAAAAACGGTGAGCCGGATCAAGGTGTGTGCGCGATATGTCCATTTTGCATCATGTTTACCTATTGATATGTGTGATGTTTTAATGCATAATAATGCTTTTTGGAGTAATTCTAATGCCTTTTCTCTCGTAATATGCAAGGTACACACAAAAAGGGAGAATTCTGGCAACTGCAAATCTGGACCTGGAAAAGCTACGTCAGGCCACCTATTCTGCACAACTCCAAATGAGTTGAAACTTCACGGGGAATTTTTATGGAATAAATAATAAATACTGGAGCAAATAACCACCGGAGGGGGGCCACCTGGTGAGCACAATACACAAGGGCGCGCTTGGCCCCCCAGGCGCGCCCTGGTGGGTTATGCTCAGCCCAGCCCACCTTTGGTGCCCCTCTTCTGGTATATAGGTCATTTTAACCTAGAAAAAATAAGGAGAGGACTTTCGAGATGGAGCGTCATTGTCTCGAGGTGGAACTTGGGCAGAAGCACTTTTGCCCCATGGCGAAGCGATTCCGCCGGAGGAACTTCCCTCCTGGAGGGGGAAATCATTGTCATCATCATCACCAACAACTCTCCCATCTTGGGGAGGGCAATCTCCATCAACATCGTCAACAGCACAATCTCCTCTCAAACCCTAGTTCATCTCTTGTGTTCAATCTTTGTACCGGAACTATAGATTGGTGCTTGTGGGTGACTAGTAGTGTTGATTACATCTTGTAGTTGATTACTATATGGTTTATTTGGTGGAAGATTATATGTTCAGATCCAATATGCTATTTAATACCCCTCTAATCATGAGCATGTTTATCACTTGTGAGTAGTTACTTTTGTTCTTGAGGTCACGGGAGAAATCATGTTGCAAGTAATCATGTGAATTTGATATGTGTTTGATATTTTGATAGTATGTATGTTATGATTCCCTTAGTTGTGTCATGTGAACGTAGACTACATGAAACTTCACCATATTTGGGCCTAAGGGAATGCATTATGGAGTAGTAATTAGATGATGGGTTGCGAGAGTGACAGAAGCTTAAACCCTAGTTTATGCGCTATTGCGTAAGGGACCGATAGGATCCAAAAGTTTAATGCTATGGTTAGAATTTATGCTTAACACTTTTCTCGTAGTTGCGGATGCTTGAGAGGGGGTTAATCATAAGTAGGAGGTTTGTTCAAGTAAGAACATCACCTAAGCACCGGCCCACCCACATATCAAATTATCAAAGTAGCGAACACGAATCGAACCAACATGATGAAAGTGACTAGATGAAATTCCCGTGTACCCTCAAGAACGCTTTGCTTATTATAAGAGACTGTTTTGGTCTGTCCTTTGCCTCAAAAGGATTGGGCTAGCTTGCTGCACTTTTGTTACTATTATTGTTACTTGCTCGTTACAAATTATATTGCTATCAAACTACTGTGTTACTTACAATTTTAGCACTTGCGGACATTACCTTGCTGAAAACCACTTGTCATTTCCTTCTGCTCCGCGTTGCGTTCAACACTCTTACTTATCGAAAAGGCTACGATTGATCCCATATACTTGTGTTCATCAAGGCTACTTTCTGGCACCATTGTCGGGGAGTGAAGCGCATTATTACTACGTGCTGAAATTTATTGTCACTTGTTACTATGGAGAACAATCCTTTGAGGGGTTTGTTCGGGGTGTCTTCACCTCGACCAGAACTACAATTAGTTACCCCTCAACCTACTGCACCTACTTAAAATATTGAATATGAAATTCCTTCGGGTATGATAGAACAACTTCTAGCTAATCCTTATGCAGGAGATGCAACCGAACATCCAGATATGCACTTGATATATGTGGAAGAAATTTGTGGATTATTTAAGCTTGCAGGTTTACCCGGAGATGAAGTTAAGAAGAAGGTTTTCCCTTTATCTTTGAAGGGAAAACCATTGTCATGGTATAGGCTATGCGATGATATTGGGTCTTGGAATTGGAATCTGTTAAAATTGGAGTTTCACCAAAAAAAAAGTTATCCTACGCATCTATTTCATCGTGATCGGAATTATATATATAATTTTTGGCCTCGTGAAGGAGAAATTATTGCTCTAGCTTGGGGGAGGCTTAAGTCAATGTTATATTCATGCCCCAACCATGAGCTTTCAAGATACATTATTATTCAGAATTTTTATGCTTGGCTTTCTCATAATGATCGATCCATGCTTGATACTTCTTGTATTGGTTCTTTTATGAAGAAGACTATTGAACTCCTGTGGGATCTCTTAGAAATAATTAAACGCAACTCTGAATATTGGGAACTCGAGAAGGTAAAGAGTCAGGTATTAAGCTTAAGTATGATTATGTTAAATCTTTTATGAATACCGATGCTTGTCAAAAGTTTAGCACTAAATATGGACTTGACTCTGAGATAGTAGCCTCTTTTTGTGAATCATTTGCTATTCATGTTAATCTCCCTAAAGAGAAGTGGTTTAAATATCAGTCACCTATTAAAGAAGAAACTAAAGAACCGGTAATAGCTAAAGATGAAACTATTATTTATAATGTTGATCCAGTTGTTCCTACTGCTTATATTGAGAAACCACCTTTCCCTGTTAGGATAAAGAAACATGCTAAAGTTTCAACTGTGGTCAACAAAAGTTATATTAGAACACCTAAGCCAGCTAAACAAAAAAAGGTAGAACCTAGTGTTGCTGTGGTTAAAGATCTCCTGGAAGAAAATATAGATGAGCATGTTATTTACTTCTGTGATGAAGCTTCTAGAATTGCCAAACCCGACAAAAAGGATAAACATAAACCCGTTGTTGGCATGCCTGTTGTCTCAGCTAAAACAGGAGATCATTGTTATCATGGTTTATGGGACATAGGTGCTAGCGTGAGTGCTATCCCCTTTACCTTATATCAAGAAATTATGAATGACATAACACCCGCTGAAATAGAAGACATAGATGTTACTATTAAACTTGCTAACAGAGACACCATCACACCACTTGGGATTGTTAGAAATGTTGAAGTATTGTGTGGGACAGTTGTACGTCTGGTTGGAGCGGCTGAGTATTTAAACTCGAGGACACATAGTCCCGGACACACAGTCCTCACCGTATTCTCCTTGAGCTAAAGTCACACAGACCTCGCCCAACACTCGTGGTAAGTCTTCACATGTGACTTCCAAACCTTCACAGGCTTGGCCACTTGGCGATCCACAATCCCTCTTGGATGCTCAGACCATGACGCCTAACCGTCTGGAGGATACAAAGTTGTCAAAGGTGACAACCATCAGTTCCACACAGGAACAATCTCTTCAGTGATGCTCAATCACTTTGGGTTGTAGGTGTTTGGGTTTGGGTTTTGGGTTTTCCTCACTTGATGATTTTTGCTCAAAGTCCTCGGAGGATGGGATGCTCTCAATGACAAGTGTCATTTTCTTGCAGAGCAGCCAACCAGCTAGTGGTTGTAGGGGGCGGCTATTTATAGCCTAGGGAGCAACCCGACATGATAAGACATAACAGCCCTTCAATGATATGGCCGTTAGGTGGTAGGATATTTTGGACAGCTGGTGCGTAGCACAACAACGGTCGGATTTGAGGTATCAAATTCCTCAGGGCTATCATGTTCCTCACTGTGTTGGCAATCCGCACTGGCGAATTCCTAACTCCTCAGTCAGAACAAATTCCTCGGAGACCAGAAGATCTTCGTCTCTGTCACTGAAGAAATTGACTGAGCTGATATCATATTTCCAATGGCTTCATTCAAAAGGATTGGGTAGGTGTAGAATTTTGAGATGAGCATCACTTGGAAATCAGTTTCCTTAGTATTACCTCGACCCCCTTTAACAGTACGGTGTTTCCTATGACTCAAGAAAGAGAAAATGAAGCTACGAAAACAAAAGTCTTCACGCTTCATAATCCTCGCATGAATATCCAAGTCTTCAAGGTCACACCAATTTCTTCACTTTCAAAATCTTCAGGAGAACCAAAGTCTTCAACTGAAGACATACATTTATAGGGGTCGACATTCATTGTAAATATCAAACTCCTCATCGACTTATAGAGCCTGCGCACACTCACAAATATATTAGTCCCTTAACCTATAAGTCTTCAATACACCAAAATCACTAAGGGGCACTACATGCACTTACAATCTCCCGCTTTTTGGTGATTGATGACAAATAGGTTAAGTTTTCAACGAGGATAAACATATTAATTGAAAGTGCTCAAAATTGAGGAATTTGATTGCAAGATATAGAAGAACTCCCCCTGAAGATGTGCATATGTGAGGAATTTGCTTTTTATAGCAGATGCACATTGTAGAGTAATATCATGGAGATCTCCCCCTATATCTTGTAATTCATACACGCATTTAACATATCTAATGAAGAATTTGAAATGCATGATGAAATATGGTGAATGATGTAATGCAGCATGCGTGCATAACATATATGAGGAAATAGCATGCAGAAAAACAGAGCAAAAGTGTCAGGTCACCATCGGACTTATGTTTACAACTCGATCCAACAAATACTTCAGAAGGGCGAGAGTTGCAACTTAACAAAAAAATGCCCATATAAAGAACTGCTTGAAGACTAACTCAAATTTCTCCCCCTTTGTCATCAAATGACAAAAAGGGATGAAAAGTGAGGACTAACGCTCCTGAAGAATATTATCACGAAGTCGATGGAGGAGCGCCAGCGTTGTTGGGGTCGGTTGTTGAAGTAGGGCTCGCCACAGTGTCGTCCAAATCTTCATTTTCATCAGTCTCACGCGATGAAGAAAACGAGCTGGTCACCAAAGAAGGAACTTTTGACTTTCTTGAATTTCTTCGACGGTGGCTTAGACCAGTCAAAGTCCTGCTTGAAGACCATCTTCTTAAGATCTTCTTTGCCATAGAGATGAGACAAAATAGCCCAGGTGCAATCAAAGACTTCATGGAGGTAGTAATGGTTCTTCTTCACTGAATTGTGTGTAGCAGTCATGTTATGAAGAACTGAACCAAATTGATGCTTGACCCATTTGTGGTTGCGATCGACCTTCTGATGAAGACTGAGGAGAAGCTCATGATCAGTCCTTGAGGATTTTGCTTTGAAGCATTGCTGCAGAGTCATGAGTGGCAGAGGCATCATTGGTGGAGTAGGATGCAGCTTTGCAGAACTGTCCATCCAATGGACGAATGCCTTCATCAATAATAGTGGCCTTGCCCTTCTCATCAGTTGAGGAAATAGTCTACTTGAGGACTTCAATGGGGGCAAGTAACTGCCATGGTTAAGAGTATCAGCCTTGTAGTTGATTGAAGACCTTGATCTGATGAATTTCATGATCCAGGGAGCGTAAGGCTTCAATTCAAATGGAGAAAGAGCAACATTTTCCATAGTCCTCATGAAGAAATCATGGTAGTTGATTATAATACCATGCATGATATTGAATAGCAGATTCTTCATGATGCCAACGACCTCTTCTTCATTAGAGTCGTGGCCTTTGATAGGACTCAGGGTCTTGGTCAAAATTATGTATACAGTCCGAGGCACATAAAGCAATTCCTTCACGATTAATTTCGTTCTTGGGGCTTGGCCAGACTTCAGCGGCTTCATCAACACTTGCATGAAATGATCAGAGATCTAAGGTTCATGATAGAGGAGACGTGCACCTTAAAGGGGAGGACTGACAGGCAGGGCATGAAGCAATTCAAAGGCCGGTGCTTTGAAGTGTGTGTTCTCTGTCATCCAGTCCAACACCCAAGAATTTATATCTTCATAATTGCCGGTGATGTGCAGCGTCGCGTAGAACTGAAGAATTAGCTCTTCATTCCAATCACACATGTCCGTGCAGAAGTTGAGTAGCCCAGCGTCCTGAAGAACACTGAGGACTGGGGTGAAGCAAGGCAGCGATTCCATATCCACATGAGGAATATGCTCATGGTCAAAGATCTTGACCTTATCGAATAGCAGTGAAGAGTAGAAGTTCATCTGACTTGCTATCCAGAAACGCTTCCTTCGAAGATGAGCAGAGTCATATGGGTTGTAATCAGTGAAGAATGCATGCTCATGAAAGAAGTCATCAGCCTTGAACTTTTGCGTCTTTGAGAACGGATTCTTCGACTTGGATTGAGGTGTATCAGTCAATGTCTTCACTGCCTCTTGAATCACAGTCTCAAGGGCCACAGGCTGAGGAATTTCAGTAGCAGCCTGGGTCTCCTTTTCTTCAGCAGCATTAACATCAGCACTAGTGGCTGGATTTTCTTCAGGGATGGTAGGAAGAGAAGCTTGAGGTTCATCAGAGCCCATATGAATTTCTTCAGTCCGGACTGGGGACTGAGGAATCTGTTGTAGTGGGGTGAACATGGGGGAATTGGGGTGATGACTTTCCCAATAGTCATCATTCAACACTGGAGTGGTGCACCCAATGTCCACGTCTTCTTCTTCTTCATCAGTTTCCTAAATGCCTGCCTCTTCAGTCGTGAACTGAGGCATGGGCGATGATACCAATGGAGTTGAAGTGACATTATCCACTTCAATTTCCTCATCCAACTGCTCTGTCGAAGCAGTAGAAGGATCTTCTTCATATGATTCGCTTGGAATCACATAATCTTCACCAAAAGGAACGATTTCCTTTGATGTCATGCTTGAAAGAGGAACAACATCTATTGGATTTCCATAAGAGCTGGTCAAAGTCTTTGCCTTCTTGGGAACAGAAGACTTTGAGGAAGCAGATGCTTTCCTTTTCTTCATTGCTGCTCGCTCCGCAGCCTTGGTTTTCTTCGCTTCTAATGCAGAAGGAAGGATAGGACTTGGCGTTGGCGTTGGTGCAGGAGGAGCAGAGGAAATTGGTGCAGTTTCTTCAGGCACAACTGATGCAGTTCTCCTGACTTGTTCAGATTCTTCAGGCACAGCGTCAGATGCTTCCACTGGCCTATCTTGTTCTTCAGACACAACACTAGTGGTTGCCCTGGCAGTTTCTTCAGCAGCTGGAATAGCTTCATTAGCCCTGGTACTTTTAATTTCATCAGCAGCCTGATTTTCATCAGCGATGCTGGCATCTTCTTCAGTAGGCTGTCCAGATGCTTCAGCCTGAGGAATTTTGATGTGCGTTTGAGTAGCAAAATTGGAAGTAAATCCCTTCGCCATTCTGATGAATCTGACCTTGGCTCCCAGCCATTCTGCCTTGTAGGTGTCAAATTCATCACTGAGTTTCTTGATTTCTGATTGCAGAGCAATAAGTTCATCAGGTGATAGCTTTAGAACATTTTCTTTCAGAAAGCATTGTTTCTTGTACTGAGCTTTCTTCACAGACATGGCTTTCTCAAATTTCCATTTTTCTTCAGAAATGAAAGCCGCCAACATATGACTTTGGCCAGGTGAGAGATTTAATTCTGGCAAGGGAGTGTTTGGATCCTTGTGCCAGAGATCAATGAAGTCCAGGATCTTCTTTGGATCTAGCATGAGTGACACAGCACTGCCCTTGGCTCTAGCGGCTCTTTGCTGTCTGTCTCTGATGATTTCTGCTAATTCCTCATCATCAGCTTCGCCTTCATCTGACGGTACTTGGAAGGCAACTTGCTTCTTATGTGGACTTGGTCTTGTGCCTCGTCCAGCAGTAGCCTTGGTCTTCAGTAAAGTGGGGCCTGTTGAGGACTGAGGAGGAGCTGAAGAACTTGCAGATGCTCCTGAAGCAATTGAGATGCATGTGGTCCTTTGGCAAGTGGCAAGATGCACGGGTGCCGAGGACTTTGCTGGAGGAGTTGAGGGTTTTGCAACTTGAGGAACTGGAGCATCTTGAGGAATATGGCGTGAGGGCATAGATGAGCTTGGCCGTGAGGGCATAGATGAGCTTTACCGTGAGGGCATTGCTGAGGAAGGTGGTTTCCGAGCAGGCTTCTTAGGCATAGCATTCTTGCTTGTGGAGGCCTCAGCAGCAGCAGCAGCTGAGTCTTTGTTGAATTTCCTCACTGCTTCTTTGGCCTGTTTGGCCAACTTGGCTTGCCGCTTGGCCCATTCATCAGCATAGTCCTCACCATGCTTGAGGCTAGTGGGATCAGCAATTTGGCCAGGTGCCAACGGAGGTCTTGGGCAAGGAGGGTGAAGAGCAAATTTCTTCATGTACTTTGGAGTAACATATCTGTATTCCCTCCATTCCCGTTCCCATCTTCGTTCAAATCTCTGAATGCGCACCTTGCGCTCATCCTTTGTTTCTTTTCCATGGGTTGCCTTATCAGGAGTGCAATACCCTGCATAGATGTCATTAGGGATTTCAAAGGTAGTGTTCACTTCTAGTTTCTCCCCTCCCTTCTGAGGTTTCTTGCCATCTGCCATTTTCTTCAGCTAAGGATTTTGAACAATTGAGTTCTCTGAAGAGGTATGCAATTTTTCTTTGAGGAACGCTGTAAATGAGTTAAGTTGATGAGAACCTAGTGATTCAGCAGCGGACATGTGTACCTGTGAACAAAATATAGGTGCGAAGAATTTGGAGAGGTCATATGCGTTCTCAGAAGTTTTTGCAAAAGGGAACAAGTTTGAGGAATTTGACCAGATATGTCTTGAGGAATTTCACTAAGTGTTCTTTGACTTAGGTTCCAGAGTTGTAGGATTTGTGAAATTCACACAATTGAGGAATCTTGAAGAAAAATGTCGCTTAGAGAAATAGATCAAGAACAGATGATTGTGTGAGGTGTTTAAAGTGTGGAAGTTGAAGAATAAATAACTTTTGAAATTTTTATGGAAATCATCAGAATCAACAAAGGCAGTAAAAGTAACTTTTAATTACCCTTGACGAAGAACACGACAAACTGGGAGTGTTAGATTGGAAGTTCGTCAATCCAGATCTTCCACGCCCTAACTCGGCAGAGGAAGACAGCTATGGCGGCGGCGGAGTGAAGATATCCATGGCTGGCGCGAGTACGACGGCGATGAGGTCGAGGCAATGAAGCTCTTCCTCGCCAGCGACAATGAAAGTAGCGGCGGCACTAGGGCTTGAGAGCTCGAGCGAGGGGAGTGAGTTCGAGCGGGGTAAATGCAGTCTGAGGAGGGTGAGGGGTATTTATAGCCGACATGAAAAAACCTCTCGCCTGAGGAAAATGGACGAACGTGCCCCTGACCCTTCTCATCCTAGCGACATGTGTCACTCACGTACAGAGTGGTGGAGATCGTGTGATATCGTGGGTGGATAGATAAATCTTATCGTGGGATGTGGAACGGTTTGAGCGGCAAAAGCCAAAAATTCAGATAAGAAAATTTTAATGTTTCGTTTTCAAATTCTTCAGCTGACAAGGACATAGTGAAGATTTTGAACGGGTTTCAAATAGAACCCGCATGAAGAATTTGTGAACAGACTAGGTTGAGTTTTGCATAAAGGGAGAAAGGGTCCGATCACATTCACTTAGCAGAAAGGTCAACTCGAAGAATTTGCAATAAGTGAATGATGTTGAGGACATAAAACTCAAGTATATATATAGTCAATGAAGAACAACGATGGAAAGAGTGAAGACAATGCAAAGTTGAAGAAAATGAACAACTGAGGAATTTCAAAAATGAAGAAAAACTCAAATTGAAGATTTTCAACTTTGGTTGGTGGCGTAACCCACCGTATAAGAATGATGATTTTAGACACCGCGTACAATTGTCGTAGGGTTCTAAGAATCAAATTCTTCATTAATTTCTTCACACTTAGAGGGTTAGTCTTCATTGATTGAAGGAAAACGTTACTTCATGTGTTGCACATCTAAGTCATCAAATTTGCATAAGTGTTAGGATGTGTGTCCTTTTCAAAGAACATTCGAAGATTCTAAGATATTTAGCTCACACCGCAACTTGCTAACTCTCTTCTCATCCAAGGGCTTTGTGAAGATATCGGCCAGCCGGTCTTCAGTATTTGCATGGTCGATGGAGATGTTGCCCTTCAACACATGGTTACGAAGAAAATGATGACGAATCTGGATGTGCTTTATCTTCTAGTGCTGAACTGGGTTGTGAGCAATGTTGATAGCACTCTCATTGTCGCAGTAGAGTGGCACATTCTTCACATTGATGCCATAGTCCTTGTGGGTTTGCTTCATCCATAGCAATTGAGCACAGCAAGATCCAGCAGCAATGTACTCAGCTTCAGCAGTAGAGAGTGATACACAGTTTTGCTTCTTCGAGGACCAACATACCAAGGATCGTCCAAGGAAATGACATGTGCCTGATGTTGAATTGCGGTCCACCCGATCACCAGCATAGTCAGAGTCAGAATATCCAATGAGATCAAAGGAAGAACCCTTGGTATACCATAATCCAAGTGTTGGAGTGTGAGCTAGATATCAAAGAATATGCTTCACAGCCTTATGGTGTGAATCCTTCGGTGTAGCTTGAAATCGGGCACACATGCAAACACTAAGGATAATATCCGACCTAGATGCACATAGGTACAATAAAGAGCCAATCATGGAGCGGTATACCTTTTGATCAAAGTCTTTACCATTTTCATCGGCGCATAGATGGCCATTTGTGGGCACAGGGATTTCGACGCCTTTGTAATCTTGCATGCCGAATTTCCTTAACACATCCTTGAGGTATTTCTCCTGAGATATGAATATGCCATTGGGTTGTTGACGAATTTGAAGACCTAAGAAGAATTTCAACTCTCCTATCATAGACATTTGATATTCCTCACTCATCATATAGGCAAATTCGTCACTGTAACGTTGGTTAGTATAGTGAAAGATAATATCATCAACATATATTTGGCACACGAATAATTCATCATCATATGCTTTGGTGAAAAGAGTTAGGTCAAGTGAATCCGGTTTGAAGCCTTTCTTCATGAGAAATTCCTTCAATGTGTCATACCACGCCCGAGGTGCTTGCTTGAGGCCATAGAGGGCCTTGTTGAGTCTGTAGACGTGATCTGGAAATTTTGGATCCTCAAAACCTAGTGGTTGAGCAACATATACTTCTTCCTCAAGCTTAACATTGAGGAATGCACTTTTCACATCCATTTGATGTAAGATGATATTATGATGGTTAGCATAAGCAAGCAATATTCAAATAGCTTCAAGTCTAGCAACAGGTGCAAAAGTTTCATCGAAATCAATTCCTTCAACCTGTGTGTAGCCTTGAGCTATAGGACGAGCTTTATTCCTCACCACAAGGCCATTTTCATCTTGTTTGTTGCGGTAGATCCATTTGGTACCGATGATGTTGTGCTTGCGTGGGTCTGGTCGCTTGATAAGCTCCCACATATTGTTGAGCTCAAATTGATGCAATTCATCTTGCATGGCTTGAATCCATTCAGATTCCATGAATGCTTCATCAACTTTTGTGGGCTCTGTGATAGAGACAAAAGCGAAATGCCCACAAAAGTTAGACATGTGTGAAGCTTTTGAGCATGTGAGAGGACCTGGTGCGTTGATGTTGCTGATGATTTTCTTGATCTGCACTTTGTTTGCAACGCGAGGATGTGCAGGTTGACGACTTTGCTTAGGCCCAGCAATTTCTTCAGGGCCATTTTCTTCAGTAGCACCAGCGTGATTGTCTTCATGATTCGGAATGACTTCTTCAGCAGACTCTTCGGTAGGGATGATATCCTCAGTAGCTTTGAGCTTGATGGATTCCTCAAGTGACACTCCATCTAGCACAGGAGGTAGGTTCTCTCTTTGCGAGCCATTAGTTTCATCGAACCGCACATCTACAATTTCAACAATCTTGTGATGATTGGTGTTGAAGACTCTGTAGGTGTGCGAGTCCTTTCCGTAAGCAAGCATAAAACCCTCATGTGCTTTCAATGCGAATTTAGAGTGGTGGTGAGGATCTCTAATCCAGCATTTAGCACTGAAGACTTTGAAATAACTTACATTGGGTTTCTTGTCAGTGAGGAGTTCATATGAGGTCTTTTTGAATAATTTGTGAAGATATACTCTATTGATGATGTGGCATGCAGTACCAATAGCTTCTAGCCAAAAATGCTATGGTGTCTTGTATTCATCAAGCATAGTGCAAGCCATCTCAACAAGAGTTCTGTTCTTGCGCTCCACAATGCCATTCTGCTGAGGAGTATAGGAAGCAGATAACTCGTGAGTAATACCAAGTATATCAAGATATTAATCGAGACCAGTGTTCTTGAACTCAGTTCCCTTATCACTCCTGATATGCTTGATCTTCACACCGAAGTTCATAGAAGCTCTTGAGGAAAATCCTCTGAAGACTTCTTGCACTTCATTTTTGTAAGTGATGATAAGTACCCAGGTATAACGAGAATAATCATCAACAATGGCAAAGCCATATAATGATGCAGAACTCAAGAACATGGCATAGTGAGTAGAGCCAAAGAGATCCATATGAAGTAATTCAAAGGGACAAGAAGTAGTCATGATAGTCTCTGAGGGATGCTTGGCTCTGGTAATCTTTCCAGGCTCACAAGCCCCACAAAGATGATCTTTGAGGAATTTGACACCCTCGATGCCAATGACATGCTTCTTCTCCCCGAGTGTATGCAAGTTCCTCATCCCAACATGACCAAATCATCGACGCCATAACCAGCCTTCTAAAGCTTTTGCCAATAGACATGTGGCAGGCTGTGGCCCTGCAGAGAAATCAACAATATACAAATCTCCATTCCTAAAGCCTTCGAAGACTTTGGATTTGTCAGATTCCATTAGCACAATGCAATGATATTTGCCGAAGACGACAACCATATCAAGATCACAAAGCATTGAGACAGACATAAGGTTGAATCCTAAGGACTCGACAAGCATGACTTTGTCCATGTGTCTATCCTTTGAGATCGCAACCCTACCTAGACCCAATACCTTGCTTTTTTCCTTTGTCAATGTAGGTGATATGCTTTAGATGAGATGGAGATAAATCAGTATCCATCAATAAGTTCTTGTCACCGGTCATGTGATTTGTACATCCACTGTCGAGGACCCACTCAGTAGCTTTGGGTTGTTCATCCTACAGATGAATTAGTGCAACTTATGAACCCATATACTTCATCAGTGAAGAATATGATATCAATTTCACCAACAGTAATAGATATAGCAACAAGAGGACGTGAGAAATGAGTGATTCATTTCTTCATGATTAGCTTGCGTCCATTCAAGCATATTCAGGTCTCCAGCAAATTCTCCAGACGATTAAGTTCGTTTGGAGACCTGACCCTGCATAAAAGATTAGTTCTTTTTCTTCACCACCCATATCTGGAGGGGTGGCAGAGAGTTCATCATTCTGCGATCTCCATAAGAAAAAGATGGCATTGAAGCCAGTGCACTTCGTTTCACAGAAGAGTGGTTAGGATAAGCATATGAATAAGCAAAGAAATTCTTCGAGGACTTATGAACATAATGGTTTGAAGAATAATGCACATATTCATAGCCTTTAGACTTTCCCTGCGAAATAGAAGTGTTAGCATGATGATGTTCATATGAGGATTTTGATCCACGTGAGGAATTTGATCCAGATGAAGAATTTGGTCCATATGAGGACTTGGATCCATATGAAGATTTTGATCCATATGAAGAATTTGATCTGGGGTTCCTATCCTTCATAGGTGGTGTCATGATGACATTCACCTAAAGATTTTCAAGGCACCTTTTGGGAACCCAGATTTTCTTCATAGGGGGGCCATTCTTGCAGTTAGTTCCAACATATCGAGCAAATACTTCACCATTCTGATTCTTGAACTGTTTATAGTTGGAGTCAAATGACTCATCAGAGGAATATGAAGATTCACAAGTAAAGCCAGATAATGTGCATGGATCTATGGAAGGTCCCTTCATAGCAACCCATGAGGTTTTGGGGTACTGTTCAGGTTTCCAGTAGGTCCCATCAACATTGAGTTTCCTCTCAAAGGCAATACCCTCTTTCCTAGGGTTCCTGTTCAACATCTGCTTTTTGAGGACATCACAAAGAGTCTGATGCCCTTTGAGACTTTTGTATATGCCTGTCACATACAATTCCTTCAACCCTGCATTATCGTCAGTGATACATGTGGTATCCTCAGATGAGGAATTTGTGACCACAGAGACAGTTGAAGAATTTGCAGCAAAAGAAGCATTTGAACATTCAGGTGAAGAATTAGTAGATTCATGCTCAATGCATTTCAGACATGGTGGAATAAATTCTTCCTGAGCGGAACTGATCTGTTGAGCCAGCACCGAATCATTTTCCTTCTGAAGATCTTCATAACTCACTTTAAAGAAATTCATGAGAAAGCTTCTCATGATCAGTTAAGAGAGTGTTATGATGATTTTGAAGGTTGTCAAACCGTGACTGAAGTCTCTGAAGATTATCAGTCAGAGTCTTAGTGCGACTCAATTCCTCACCCAACATATCATCGCTTTCATCAAGCATGTTTTGAACTTTTCTAAGAGCTCTTTGTTGTTTAGTGGCAAGAGAAGCAAGTTTAGTGTAGCTGGGTCCAAATTCATCACCCGATTCATCATCACTAGATTCAAAAAGGTATCATCCAATTACCTTGGCACCCTTTGCCATAAGGCATGGTGCAGTGATGATGATTCTGGGGCGAAAGTCATCTCCTTGAGAGATTCCTTGAAATCCTAAAACCAAGGATCATGATGAGTTTGATGGCCTTCATAGACCTCGGAGAATCGGTCCCAGATAAGCTTTGCATGGCTGAGATGCATGATGTTCCTGAACTGATTTTGGGACAAACAGGAGCAGATGATATCCTTCACCGTGAGGTTGAGTAGACTGTACTTGCGAATATCACCAGCCTCCGCCATCTTGCATAGATCGGTAAGACCAATCTCAGTGACGGTCCACAGTTCAATGTTCATTGCCATGAGTCGCTTCTTCATCATGGCCTTCCACTTGGGATACTCATGACCGTCAAAGATGGGGCAAGACACTTTCTTCATTCCTGCAGTTGACATAACTAAAACTCCAGGCGGTTAAACCAAAATCACACAGAACAAGGGAGTACCTTGCTCTGATACCAATTAAAAGTGTGTTATATCGACTAGAGGGGGGGTGAATAGGCGATTTTTACAAATTTGTCACTGAGGAATTTCTAGGTGAAGAAATTCCTAAGTAATGACACACTAGTAGCAGAATAAGTACTCAGGTATAAGCATAATAGAGCAGTAGCATAGTCATCATGATGAAATGAAAACAAACACAGAGTACAGAAAGCATGATAACAGGATAAGCAGGCTGAAGATTATGTCACTGAAGAAATAGGATTGAGGAAATAGTGAAAGTCTTCAGTCAAAATCTTAAAATAGTAATGATCAGGTTCATCAACACAAGAATGAGGAAATGAAAGGGTTGAGGAAATTGAACTAGATGGCTTGGTGAAGACAATGATTTGGTAGACCAGTTCCAACTGATGTGACAGTTGTACGTCTGGTTGGAGCGGCTGAGTATTTAAACTCGAGGACACACAGTCCTCACAGTATTCTCCTTGAGCTAAAGTCACACAAACCTTGCCCAACACTCGTGGTAAGTCTTCACAGGTGACTTCCAAACCTTCACAGACTTGGTCAGCCGGCGATCCACAATTCCTCTTGGATGCTCAGACCATGACGCCTAACCGTCTGGAGGATACACAGTCCTCAAAGGTAACAAGTGTCGATTCCAAACAAGAACAATCTCTTCAGTGATGCTCAATCACTTTAGGTTTGTAGGTGTTTGGGTTTGGGTTTTGCGTTTACCTCACTTGATGATTTTCGCTCAAAGTCCTCAGAGGATGGGATGCTCTCAATGACAAGTGTCAGTTTCTCACGGAGCAGCCAACCAGCTAGTGGTTGTAGGGGGCGGCTATTTATAGCCTAGGGAGCAGCCTGACATGATAAGACATAAATGCCCTTCAATGATATGACTGTTAGGTGGTAGGATATTTTGGACAACTGGCGCTTAGCACAGCAACGGTCTGATTTGAGGTATCAAATTCCTCAGGGCTATCATGTTCCTCACTATGTAGGCAATCCGCACTGGCGAATTCCTAACTCCTCAGTCAGAACAAATTCCTCAGAGACCAAAAGATCTTTGTCTCTGTCACTGAAGAAATTGACTGAGCTGATATGAGATTTTCAATGGCTTCACTCGAAAGGATTGGGTAGGTGTAGAATTTTGAGATGAGCATCACTTGGAAATCAGTTTCCTTAGTATTACCTCGACCCCCTTTAACAGTATGGTGTTTCCTATGACTCAAGAAAAAGAAATGAATCTATGAAAACAAAAGTCTTCACGCTTCATAATCCTCACATGAATATCCAAGTCTTCAGGGTCACACCAATTTCTTCAATTTCAAAATCTTCAGGAGAACCAAAGTGTTCAGCCAAAGACATACATTTTTAGGGGTCGACATTCATCGTAAATATCAAACTCCTCATCGACTTATAGAGCCTGTGTACACTCACAAACATATTAGTACCTTAACCTATAAGTCTTCAATACACCAAAATCACTAAGGGGCACTAGATGCACTTACATTTTGCACTAAGGGGCTGAGCATACAAACAAAAAGCGCATGGCAACCTCTGCTTCCCTCTGCGAAGGGCCTATCCTTTACTTTTATGTATTTACTTTCATGCAAGAGTCAAAGTTTTTCTCTCTATTCCTTTTTATTTTTCTCTTTTGGCAAGCATCATGTGGTGAGGAAAGATCTATGCACATGTATCTAGTTGGATATGGGTAGCATGAGTTATTATTGTTGACATCACCCTTGAGGTGAATACCTTGGGAGGTGAAATTATAAAGCCCCTATCTTTCTTTGTGTCTAGTTGAAACGTTTTGCTCATGTGCATGCGGTAAGTGTTAGCAATCATAGAAGACTATATGATGGTTGAGTATGTGGACTTGCCTAAGAGCTCTGATACGTGACCCTTCCTGAAAAGATGATGAACTGTAGTTGCAAAGTTAACTGAGAACATAGTTTTTTGTTTTCCAACAAATTTTATGCTTTATACTTCGATGATGTGATGAATTGATACTTATTCATGAGAAGTCTATGATAAAAGTTTTATGTCTAAGTTTGTTGTTGTTACAATAATTTACATGATGCTTCTATGTCCGTATTTTGCTTTTATTGACACCTCTCTCTTGAAGCATGCAGAAATGTATTTCGATTTCGGTTTTCGCTTGAGGACAAGCGAGGACTAAGCTTGGGGGAGTTGATACGTCCATTTTGCATCATGTTTACCAATTGATATTTATGATGTTTTAATGCATAATAATGCTTTTTGGAGTATTCTAATGCCTTTTCTCTCATAATATGCAAGGTACACATAAAGAGGGAGAATTCCGGCAGCTGGAAATCTGGACCTGGAAAAGCTACATCATGCCACCTATTCTGCACAACTTCAAATGAGCTGAAACTTCACGGGGAATTTTTATGGAATAAGTAAAAAATACTGGAGCAAATAACCATCGAGGGGGTCACCTGGTGGGTTGTGCTCAGCCCAGCCAACCTTTGGTGCCCCTCTTATGGTATTTAAATCATTTTGACCTAGAAAAAATAAGGATAGGACTTTTGGGACGGAGCGCAGCCGTCTTGAGGCGGAACTTGGGCAGAAGCACTTTTGCCCTCCGGTGAAGCGATTCCACCAGGGGAACTTCCCTCCACGAGGGGGAAATCATCGTCATCATCATCACCAACAACTCCCCCATCTTGGGGAGGGAAATATCCATCAACATCTTCAACAACACAATCTCCACTCAAACCCTAGTTCATCTCTTGTGTTCAATCTTTGTACCAGAACTATAGATTGGTGCTTGTGGTTGACTAGTAGTGTTGATTACATCTTGTAGTTGATTACTATATGGTTTATTTGGTGGAAGATTATATGTTCAGATCTAATATGCTATTTAATACCCCTCTGATCATGAGCATGTTTATCACTTGTGAGTAGTAACTTTTGTTCTTGACGTCACGGGAGAAATCATGTTGCAAGTAATCATGTGAATTTGATATGTGTTTGATATTTTGATAGTATGTATGTTGTGATTCCCTTAGTGGTGTCATGTGAACGTCGACTACATGACACTTCACCATATTTGGGCCTAAGGGAATGCATTGTGGAGTAGTAATTAGATGACGGGTTGCGAGAGTCATAGAAGCTTAAACCCTAGTTTATGCGCTATTGTGTAAGGGACCGATTCGATCCAAAAGTTTAATGCTATGGTTAGAATTTATTCTTAATACTTTTCTCGTAGTTGCAGATGCTTGCGAGGGGGTTAATCATAAGTAGGAGGTTTGGTCAAGTACGAACATCACCTAAACACCGGTCCACCCACATATCAAATTATCAAAGTAGCGAACATGAATCGAACCAACATGATGAAAGTGACTAGATGAATTCCCGTGTACCCTCAAGAACGCTTTACTTATTATAAAAGACTGTTTTGGCCTGTCCTTTGCCTCAAAAGGATTGGGCTACCTTGCTGCACTTTTGTTACTATTATTGTTACTTGCTCGTTACACATTATATTGCTATCAAACTACTCTGTTACTTACAATTTTAGCACTTGCAGACATTACCTTGCTAAAAACCACTTGTCATTTCCTTCTACTCCTCGTTGGGTTTGACACTCTTACTTATCGAAAAGGCTACAACTGATCCCATATACTTGTGGCTCATTAGTGCGATAGATGGCATATAGTTCACTCGGATGGACTGTTTGCGATGAGGCAAGACAACAGAAACGGTTCAACTTAACTAGATGTGTGTGATACGCGATAAATAGGTCCGTAATCAGAAATGTGTGCGAAGACCGATAATAACGAAAACGATTGCTACTAATAAGTCATGTGTGTTGTGGGCAAACGATTGCTGGTATACAATTGTCAGCTATTGATGAAACCATCACCGACGGGTTCCCTAGTTTGGTCTGTGTGCGATGTGATTTGCTCTATCTATAGAACAACAACATATATACTTATAGAAACAATTCCTTATTTAACACTATCTTAATTTTTGTTTCCTTATTTAACACTTAAAACTTTTTCTTCCCTATCTAACGACAAGCTAAATTTCTATGCCCTTTACGACACTTCTGCCCATTGTAAGCATAAATGACAGCTGAAAAGACCCTTTTGCCCCTCATGTGATATGTGTGTGTGCGGGGCTGTAGCATACACACAACATTAGTGGGCAGTAGCGCGCACACACACATTGGCAGGAGCACACACACAACAACACATATGCACACGCGCACACAACAGCACACATGCACGCAGCACACACATACAGCAGCACAAACACGCACGTACACACACACACATACATGTGTATGTGTATTCTGTACGTGCAGCCGAGACACGTGGGTGTGTATGCATACATCTGCTAGAGCCATAAGCCTTGTACAGAGCTACTGCCGTGCATGGCCTTCAATGTATGCATGCAATTGTACATGTGCAATTTTGCCATCCACCATGTACAAAGCTAATGATGGACAATCTAGTGTATGCATCCACTATATAATGTATCTACATATACATATGTTCTCCCTTGGAGATCCTGCACTAAAAAAACTCAGACATTCAAAATAGATTATGCGAGCTTCGTAAGAAAATCCAACAAATAATAGTATAATAATTATTAATAAAGATGATAAAAAATACCATCAAATAGGACGCGTGCACAAACATACCACATGAGGGGCAAAAGGGTATTTTCAAGTGTCATTTAGGCTCAAAATGGACAGAAGTGTCACAAAAGACATAAAATTTAGACTCGTTGTTAGATGGGGAAAAATTATTTGTCGATGTCAAATAGGGCATAAAATTTAAACATAGTGTTAAATAAGGAATTCTCTCATACATATAAGGACATGATTTCATAACGAAATTAGACATCCAATTACATAGGTGGCTAGTACACACATGACATTTGCACACACCAAAGTAAACTATTACATGCATAATTAACTAGGTTAAACGAATGTCTAATCATCATCTACTTCTTGTGATGCTTGCTGCCAGTGCTCTGCTGGTGGCTCGATCCCTCGTCGATTACTGGAAGAAGGCACTCCCTCATGTCAACGATCCGTCTGTGCATCTCGTAGCGTGTGTACATGTTCTTGGTCGCAAATTTGAGGTAAGCTTCATCAAGTCTTCGCATCCAGGCCCGATGCTAGGCTTCGGGGGTTTTCTTGGCATCCTCCTTCATGCTTTTGTAGTAGGGCTCGATGATGGTCGAGGCAAGGTCAACAAGGGAGTCCTTCTCCTTCTTGCTGCCCCAGACCCTATAGTGGCCACAGATGTCGACAAGCATCTTCTAGGCCAAGCCCATAACCTTGAGCGCTTTTACATCGTTGATGGTGCCCATCATAGCAAACTTCTAGTCGGGGCTGTTGACAAACCTGGCGAAACACTCGCAAGGCCTTGTGCCAGGGAGTAGTGGTAGACAAGGACGTGATGGCGCACGCACACTGCTTTATTTAACAAACCTGGCGATAACCTTCTGATCTATCCCGGCATGACCGTCGGTGTACTAGAGGTCGATGTCGGCCACTTTTTACTTGTCATTCTGAGCAAGCAACTGCTCCATTGTTAATGGGGTCCTCCATCACGGTCGGGTCATTGGTGTACACTATCGAGAGGTCCTCCCTCATGGGGTTCTCCACCTGATGCACGCCAAAGTCCATTGGAGTGCCGCTAGTTCCCTCTCTGTATGTGTCACCGTGGGTGTGCTTGTTTGTATTGTGGGGTGCGATCGAAAGGTTGAAGATACTAAGATTATGATGGACGCGGGATAAATGGGGAGGCCGGACGGCCTAGAATATCGGCATGTCCAGATGGAAGTTTTGGCAGTGCGTAACTCCATCGTGCCGCACGTAACTGCATCATGGCGACGCGCGCGGTGCAACTGCATTCATATGGGACCCCAACGTAATCATGCACCGGCCCCAAGCGCTGGTAGCACGCGTGCAGGGACGCGAGAGCAGAGCACGCGTAGGGACACGAGCAGAGCGTGCCGCGGCCGCCTAACGGCGAGCAGAACGCGCCGAGGGACGCGAGCAGAGGCCACCATGGTGAGGTGAACGCACGCAGTGGAGAAGGGTGCACCGGCTAATTGTGTTGGAAGATTGACAAAAACATAGACATTTCCTGCTAATAAGATGTGTGTGTTCTGGGCAAACGCTTGCTGGTAAATAATTGATTGCGATTCTTGAAATAATCATCAACATGCTCCCTAATTATTCATTTGCCATGAGATTTTCTCAGTCTACACAACATCTACGCTCTTTGTGTACAGAACAATATTCTTTAGTGTGAATAGTGTGCTCTATTGGGCACTCGAGTATATGGATCATACCCGGGAGCGGGCAATGTGTGCACACGGCATTGTGCTAGCTCGCGCTTCCCGCCACTTCCTCATCGGTTTATGAACATGCCACCATTTCCTGCCACTTCCTCATCGGTTTCCCTCCGCCACCTAGAGATATTGTGCATAAGTCGAGGCGGTGCGTGACACAACGAGGCACAACACAGCCTATAGTCCCTCTACCTTTTCCAAGCATGCCAACCCACCGAAGCATCACCTCTACCATCAACCTCCTCAACAAGGAAAACGAGTAGGCGCCACGGCCCATCGAGGTCGAGGGCGTCCCCGGCAACGCGACGGACAACATCGTATTGCACATCATCACCAGGGTTGAGCAGACCCTTGGTGCATGGCGCTTAAGCGTCGCGGATCAAGATAGGCATGTCAGCACCGAGAGGCTGCTGCTGGCCGCACCACATGATTGATGGTGCGCCACAGAGCAAGCTAGGCACGTTAGTGCCGATAAGCTGCGGCTTGCCGCACAGCGAGACCGATGGAGCACTGCAGAGTGAGAGGTGTGGCGCGTTCTGCTACTTCTTGAGCTTGCGTTGGTTTTTCCGTTGAAGAGGAAAGGGTGATGCAGCAAAGTAGAGATAAGTATTTCCCTCAGTTTTGAGAACCAAGGTATCAATCCAGTAGGAGATACACGCAAGTATCCAATCTATGTACCTACACAAACAATCAAACACTTGCACCCAACGCGAGGGGTTGTCAATCCCTTCACAGCCACTTGAAAAGGTGAGATCTGATAGAGATAGATATAAAAGATTACTAAAACATAAAACAAAATAAAAGTAAATAAATTGCAGTGAGGTATTTTTGGGTTTTTTGGTTTGTAGATCTGAAAATATATAATGGAAAATAGACCTGGGGGGCATAGGTTTCACTAGAGGCTTCTCTCTTGGAGAAAAGCAATACGGTGGGTGAACAAATTACTGTCGAGCAACTAATAGAAAAGCACAAAGTTATGACGATATCCAAGGCAATGATTATGAATATAGGCATCACGTCCGTGTCAAGTAGACCGACTCCTGCATGCATCTACTACTATTACTCCACACATCAACCGCTATCCAGCATGCATCTAGAGTATTAAGTTCATACGAACAGAGTAACGCCTTAAGCAAGATGACATGATGTAGAGGGATAAACTCAAGCAATATGATGATAACCCCATATTTTTACCCTTGATGGAAACAATACAATACATGTCTCGCAACCCCTACTTTGTCACTAGGTGAGATCACCGCAAGATTGAACCCAAAACTAAGCACCTCTCCCGTTGCAAAAAGAACCAATCTAGTTGGACAAACCAAACCGATAATTCAAAGAGAAGTACAAAGATATCAAATCATGCATATAAGAATTCAGAGAAGATTCAAATAATATTCATAGATAAACTGATCATAATCCACAATTCATTGGATCTCGACAAACACACCGCAAAAGAATATTACATCGGATAGATCTCGAAGAACATCGAGGAGAACATGGTATTCAGGATCAAAGAGAGAGAAGAAGCCATCTAGCTACTAGCTATGGACCCGTAGGTCTGTGGTAAACTACTCACGCTTCATCGAAAGGGCAATAGAGTTGATGTAGAAGCCCTCCGTGATCGAATCTCCCTCTGGCAGGGTGCCGGCAAAGGTCCCTAGATGCGATCTCACAGGTACAGTAGGTTACGGCGGCGGAAAAGTATTTTGGTGGACGGTTCTAGTAGTTTGGGAATATTTGTGAATTTATAGAGCTGAGAGGGAGGTCGATGGTCTCCCGGGGGGCCACAAGCCAGGGGGTGCCTTGAGGGCTTGTGGAGCCCTCGGGACTCTTTTGACTTCATCTCCAAGTTCCGTGGATGTCTTCTAGTCCAAGAAAAATCATTGTGAAAGTTTTATTCCGTTTGGACTCCGTTTGATATTCCTTTTCTGTAAAACTCAAAAACAAGGAAAAACAGAAAGTGGCACTGGGCTCTGGGTTAATAAGTTAGTCCCAAAAATAATATAAAATGGCATATTAATGCATATAAAACATCCAAAACAGATAATATAATAGCATGGAACAATGAAAAATTATAGATACGTTGGAGACATATCAAGCATCCCCAAGCTTAATTCCTACTCGTCCTCGAGTAGGTAAATGATAAAAACAGAATTTTTGATGTGGAATGCTACCTAACATATTTATCCACGTAATTTTCTTTATTGTGGCATGAATATTAAAATCCATAAGATTCAAAACAAAACTTTAATATTGACATAAAAACTACTCCCTCTGTTCCTAGATATAGGGTGTATAGTTTTTGGCACGGAAATTAAAGAACACACATGGAGGGAAAATATCACAAGTTTTGGGCAAGATTACACCTGACTAATTGACATGAGAAAATAGAGGAGCTTGCCTCAAATAAGGAAATGTAATCAAATCCCTAAAATATTTATCCAAACGAGTGCTGCAATGCAATACAGCATATATTTCGGACTTTTTCTCAAAAATCTATACACCTTATATCAAGGAATGGAGGGAGTATAATACTTCAAGCATACTAATAAAACAATTGTTTCTTCTCAACATAACATGGCCAAAGAAAGTTATCCCTACAAAATCATATAGTCTGGCTATACTCCATCTTCATCACACAAAGTATTTCATCATGCACAACCCCGGTTTTAGCTAAGCAATTGTTTCACACTTTAGTATTCTCAAACTTTTTCAACTTTCACGCAATACATGAGCGTGAGCCATGGATATAGCACTATAGGTGGAATAGATTATGGTGGTTGTGGAGAAGACAAAAGAAGGAGGTAGTCTCACATCCACTAGGCGTATTAACGGGCTATGGAGATGCCCATCAATAGATATCAATGTGAGTGAGTAGGGATTGACATGCAACGGATGCACTAGAGCTATAAGTTTATGAAAGCTAAAAAAGAAACTAAGTGGGTGTGCATCCAACTTGCTTGCTCACGAAGACCTAGGGCAAATTGAGGAAGCCCATCATTGGAATATACAAGCCAAGTTCTATAATGAAAAATTTCCACTAGTATATGAAAGTGACAACATAGGAGACTCTCTATCATGAAGTTCATGGTGCTACTTTGAAGCACAAGTGTGGAAAACGGATAGTAGCATTGCCCCTTATCTATTTTCTCTCATTTTTTGATGTGCTTCTTTGGCCTCTTTTATTTTTGTAAAGTCCAGAGAATCATCCCAACTTGTGAGGGAATCATAGCTTCCATCATCCTTTCCTCACATGGGACAATGCTCTAATAATGATGATCATCACACTTTTATTTACTTACAACTCAAGAATTACAACTCGATACTTAGATGAATCTATATGAATGCCTCCGGCGGTGTATCGGGATGTGCAATGATCTCGCGTAGCAAATGACATCGAAAAATGGACGAGCCATGAAAACATCATGCTAGCTATCTTACGATCATGCAAAGCAATATGACAATGATGGTATGTGTCATAATAAAATGAAACGGTGGAAGTTGCATAGCAATATATCTCGGAATATCAATGGAAATGCCATAATAGGTAGGTATGGTGGTTTTTTTGAGGAAGGGTATATGGTGGGTTTAATGCACTGGCGAAAGTTGCGCGGTAATAGAGAGGCTAGCAATGGTGGAAGGATGAGACTGCGTATAATCCATGGACTCAACATTAGTCATAAAGAACTCACATCCTTATTGCAAAAGTTTATTAGGTATCGAAACAAAGTATTAGAAGCATGCTCCTAGGGGAGATGTTGGTAGGAGTTAACCATCTCGTGCTCCCGACCTCCACACAAAGGATGACAATCAAAAAATAAATCATGCTCTGACTTCATCACATAACGGTTCACCATACGTGCATGCTACGGGAATCACAAACTTTAACACAATTACTCACTAGCATGACTCTAACATCACCATCTTTATATCTCAAAACAATCATAAGGAATCAAACTTCTCATAGTATTCAATGCTCTTTATATGAAAGTTTTTATTATATCCCTCTTGGATGCCCATCATATTAGGACTAACCTAAGCAAATTACCATGTTGTTTAGAGAGACTCTCAAAATAATATAAGTGAAGCATGAGAGTTCAAAAATTTCTATAAAATAAAGCAACCGCCGTGCTCTAAAAAGATATAAGTGAAGCACTAGAGCAAATTGCCTAGTGAAAGATCGAGGATGTCGCCTAGAGGGGGGTGAATAGGCGCTTTAAAATAATTACGGTTTAGGCTTGAACAAATGCGGAATAAACCTAGTGATTAATTTGTCAAGCACAAAACCTACAACAACTAGGCTCACCTATGTGCACCAACAACTTATGCTAAGAAAGAATAACAACTAAGTGATAGCAAGATATATGACAAGAAACAATATGGCTATCACAAAGTAAAGTGCATAAGTAAAGGGATAGGGTAAGAGATAACCGAGGCACGCGGAGACGACGATGTATCCCAAAGTTCGCACCCTTGCGGATGCTAATCTCCGTTTGGAGTGGTGTGGAGGCACAATGCTCCCCAAGAAGCCACTAGGGACCATAATATCCTCACGCCCTCGCACAATGCAAGATGCCTTGTTTCCACTAAGGGACCCTTGACGGCGGTTACCGAACCCGTACAAATGGAAATCCTTGGGCGGGGGCCACCGAACCCGTTCACTTTGCCATCCCTTGGGGGCGGTCACCGGAACCCGTCAAATTGCTCGGGGTGATATCCACAACCTAATTGGAGACCTCGATGCTTGCCCGGAGCTTTATACCACAATGATTGAGCTCCGAATACCACCAACTGTCTAGGGCGGCCAAGCACCCAAGAGGAACAAGCTCAATGGTACCAAGCACCCAAGAGTAATAAGCTTTTCTCAACTTGTAACTTCCACGTATCACCGTGGAGAACTCAAACCGATGCACCAAATGCAATGGCAAGGGCACATGGAGTGCCCAAGTCCTTCTCTCCCAAATCCCACCAAAGCAACTAATGCTAGGGAGGAAAATGAGAGGAAGAACAAGAAGGAGAACATCAAGAACTATATCCAAGGGATTCCCCTCACATAGAGGAGAAAGTGATTGGTGGAAATGTGGATCTAGATCTCCTCTCTCTTTTCCCCCAAAAACTAGAAAGAATACATGGAGGGATTATGAGATAGCAAGCTCGAAGTAGGTCAACAATGGAGTAAGAACACGAGCTCAAAGGATAAGGTTCATTGGGGAAGAAGACCCACTTTTATAGGTGGGGAAAAATCCAACCATTATGCTCACAACCCGCACAAAGCGGTACTACCGCTCATGGAAGCGGTACTACCGCTAGGGCGCTGGAAGCCCTTTGAAAACAACAGCAAGGAGGAAAAAGGTCAAGAAAACCGCCGGAGTGGTACTACCGCTAGGGGTAGCGATACTACTGCTAAGGGTAGCGGTACTACTGCTTGCGAGCGGTACTAAAAAAATACATACGTGCCTACCACCGCTGGACTTAATATGACATTTTGGTCCGAAACGGAAATAGCCACAGTAGTACCGCTCTGGAGCGGTAGTAAAAAGTTACATCCCCTCCAAGCGGTAGTAGCCGCGGTAGTACCGCTGCAGCCTTTTAAGGGCACCAAAACTGCCACAACTTCTACAAACAGACTCCGAATTCAAAGAAACCAAGTTTGTTGGAAAGCTAACGACATGGGCTAACACAATCTTGATATAAATAACAATAAGAAGCAAATAAGAAAAGGCCCATAAGAAAATGGTGAGAACCCTTCCTCGAATAAGACCGGTAAAACCTCCAACACCGAAAACGCAATAGAAGAAGCATATGAAATCAGTTTTTGATGTACTAGAGCTTGTCATGAAGATAACCACAAGCTCTAAAACCTCAAAAGAAATACAAATAAGAATCAATAAAGATGATGCAAGTATGCAATGGTTTGAGATCTCGACGAACGATATAATCAAGCTACTCACTTGAGAGCCCCCCCTTGATAGTACGGCTATCGATCCTATAACTTGGTCTCCGAACTATCACCATGAGACCGGTAAAATAGAAAAACCTATCAAGGGCAAACATTTGCCTTGCATGAAGTCCACTTGAGCTAGATGATGACGATCTTGACTCCCTCAAGTTGGACCACCTTTCTTGAATGTGTTCGCTCGATGAAGACTAGTTGATTGCTCCCCCATACTCCACTATGGGTGAGTCACACTTTGGCACGTCTTCACAAGTCCATTGACTTCACAATGGATGGCAAGCTTCAACGATGATCTCTTCGTGATGCTCCACTTGAACTTGCACACCGCAAACTTGATTGTGATCACCACCTGATGTCATCCTCCATGGGTTGTATGGGATCTTTCTCTTGATGCAAACCCATGGAAACAAACCTAACCCCACATAGAACTCACACGTAGATCATGGGTTAGTACACAAAGCGTAATGGACAATGCTTACCATACCATGGGATCACTTGATCCCTCTCAGTACATCTTCTATGCTTTGTGAGTTGATCATCTTGATTCACTCTTGACTTAGTATTGATCAACATTGAACCTTTCCAACTCTCTTCATTTAGATGATGTCTTGAAGGTAAGCATGAATGATCACACAATCTTATTCTTCAAGACATGCTTGCAATAAGCTCAACTCTCACATGACCAATCTTTGGATAATTCCTTAATAGCACCTTGGTCAACACATAAACTCCTTGAAACCAACACATGGACTTCAAGAAATGCCTATGGACAAATCCTTCAAATATAACTCAACAACCATTAGTCCATAGAGAATGTCATCAATTACCAAAATCACACATGGGGGCACCGCATGTCCTTTCAATCTACCCCATTTTGGTAATTGATGACAATAACTTTCAAGAGAGTTTATATAAGGAATTATGCATCACCATGCAATGCGACAACGAATAATGCATGCGTATGAGATGCAAATGCTTAGTAACAAAACCAAAGCAATAAGAAATAACTCTCTAAACTTTTCCACGAAACTCTCTGAAACTTCTCCCCCATTGGCATCGATTGCCAAAATGGGAGAAAAGCTTAGAAGGCCAATATAATATGTGGTCCTCCATAAATTGTGTATTTCTCAACAAGAGAGTGGAATGCAATACACAAATCCAAAGGTAAATACTTAGAGGAAGACAAACTATATTGAGGCACAAAGATTGCTATAGAATGATATGCCACAAAGACATAACAAAAAGAGACACAAGCAATCAAGCAATCAAAAGATACCAATTGAAGCAAGCAATTTGAGGATATCAATTGAACCAACTAGACCAAAGATCCTATGAGCCACATGAATAAAGGATACTAAGATATGATCAAAAGAGTGTTATAAAGAAACTAGAGGAGCTCCCCATGATTTATGCACAAATAAGAATTTTTGTATTTGGACACAAAGTGCACAAAATAGGATCATAGCTCTCCCAAAATCAATAGAAACTTACAACAAGTGCAAGTGAGCATATAGGAAACAAAGCCTAGCACTTGCAACAAAACACATGGTTGAGCAACATGTAAAAGAGGCAACTTAGGAATAGGCTCAACCAAAACTGATGCGTGTGAATCAAGGCAATGCACTTGAGAAGACTAATGTACGGATGAGCATTAAGCATCAATATAGTCTTGAATGAATGAGATACATGGTGCAAGGCATGTCATTCCCACACACAACTAGCAAATGGGTTCACAAGCTCACTAATAAGCATATAAAGAACCTATGCTTGTGACAACCCATGGTGAAGATATAAAAGGAAGCTTCCTTAAGAGGAGGGATACCAATTGAATTGGCAAAAGCCTCATCATGAAAGCAAGAGGAAAACAATCTTCACCATAAAAGAGTGCAACAGGATGCAAAGATATAAGATCCGCACTCAAGACAAATCCTTTCATGGAGCCACCTAGGAAATACAAAGGAAAGAAAGGTGGATGTGAAAGAATAAGGATATCCACTAAAGATGTAACTTCTCTCAAGTGTATAAGATTATAGGTAGATGAAAATCACGATGATATCAATCCACAAAGAAGGATGCACACAAGAAATGGTTACTCAAGGAAAGAATAGGATACTCAAACGGAAGTCATAAAATATACTGATAAGATCTTTGCTTGAAAAGCATATAGTGCATGGCTTAATATTATCTTATAGTATATAAATGAGCTTCAACCAAACGAACATCAAAGACATCACAACTATCAACAAGAGATCATTGTTGAGATGCTTTGAGAAGGGAAACAAGTATCACAAGAACTAATCAAGAAATTCATGCCATGATGCAACCTACACAAGGTTGAATGCAAGAAAAGAATGCATAAATATATACTTGTTACCGAGATATCATTGGAAGGATGTAGAAGAAAACAATTGAAGGTAGTAGATAGTAGTTCATTGAGCATCCTAGCTTGACTCCAATAAGCACATGGTGACACCACCTTCCTTGTGAGTGAGCTGAGCATCCAATGCATCTCCAATTGTTCCTAGAACAACAACACAAACAAAATGGTACCCAAACTCATTGGGACCAAAGAGTTAGAGAACCAACAAATACATGACAAACTCCACATAAATATGTGCATATAGATATGAAAAATAATTGCATGCACATCTCATCCAATTTGAGACTTGGTGGAGTTTCCCCTATATATTGGGTTAAAGAAATAAAGCATGCCAAAGAAACTACATGAAGTTAATATGCATGCTCAAGACTTTCAAGAACCGATACCAATTGACAAAGAAATACCATGTGAAGAAAAGATACCAAATGAATAAATCATCACTTGGAGGATATCACTTGAAAGATTCATCAAGGAATAAGATATCCATTGAAACACATAAAAGGAGAGATATTGAACTCCCAAAAGAGAGGATGGTTCCAAATTAACCAAGCCCTCTACTAAGTTTCATGATGTCACTAAGTACCAAAAAGAAACGGCTTGCCTTCCACCAACATACACTTGATAAGAATCACAAGATGAGTGTTCTAAAGAAAATAGGGACATTTACATCTGTGCCCCTAAGTCAAACCCACTAATCAAATTTGCCCCTAATTTTGAAGCATGCTCAAATTTACCCCTCCGCCGTTAATTCACTACTCAGAAATGCCCTTCCGTACAGTACTGTAGCACTTCCCATCCAATACTGTAGCACTTTCCGTCTGCTATAGTACACATGGGCCTCTAAAGGTCAAAGGCCTTTGACTGGACGGAAGGGCATTTCTGAGTAGTGACTTAACTGCAGAGGGGCAAATTTGAGCATGCTTTGAAATTAGGGGCAAATCTGAGTAGGTGGTCCGAGTTAGGGGCAGAAATACAAATGGCCCAAGAAAATATGATAGCTCCCCCAAGAGTTGTGCATTATAGAGAATATGCATTTGAATGCAAAATGCACAAGATGGGATCACCACTTTAACTATATCCATAGACGCACTAGACGAGATCAAGAAATAAACATGATCCACAAGTGGCACGGAAGACAACGGGAGTTGAAACAATCCTAGGCAAGAGATAAGGCAAATAAAACCAAAGGCCAATGTAAACATGATCAACAATTTCTACCACATAAATGATTACCAATTGTCAAGAGACAAGAAGTATTTGGAAATAATTCCCGGTGGTAGATTTCAAAGATATCCATCATCATCTTCACACCAAACACAAAAGCAAATTGCAACTTGTAGAGCTAACATGCCACCTAGGGACAAGATAATTTACAATATCAATTGTAGGTGACAATATCTCAAATGTACACATTTTCTAGGCTTTTAATTTGCACATAGCACACTACTCCCCCTTAATGTGATATTAAAGAAAACTGCACAAGAGGCAATAAGAATCCAACAAAAGATAATTAATGGACTATTTAGAATTCAAATTTATCATGAGAAGACATACCACATAATGACTAGATAAACTTGTGATATCAATACTAGATGGTATTCCTCATGTACACTCACTTACAAGATTGTGAGGTGCACAAGGCACATCACTCCCCCACAATGGGATATTCCATTAATCTCTCACAAGAGCCAACTAAGATACAAACAAGATGCACAAGGTCTCAACATACGACACACATGTACATGATGTGCAAACCAACATACACATAATTGATTACTCAAGATAAGCAACTTGGAGACACAACATATACAAACACATGCAAGGAACAAAATGAAAACATGCAAAGCGGCAAGTAACTTTCAATGTAAACAATTTAAGTACAAGTTACCACAAGGAGGCACATTGGATATAAGATAGAAAGTAGATAACCCAATTGACTTGGTTTGAGACAATAAGAATGATGAAGTCCCCTTAATTCTTCATGATGTAGCCAAGTCTCCAATGCCCTCCAATAACACCTATTGATCAAGTTTGAGCTAGTTGGTCCCCAACTAAGTTGGGTCCTAAGAGGTTAGTCACAATAGGCTTGGCAACCCAAATGGTTCTTTTCTTGACACCACTTTGAGTACCAACAAACTTGGCAAACACATTGCCAACCTTATCCTTTCTAAGAGAATAGACATCATCTATTAGAGTAGGGTTGGATAAGGTACCATTCGTACATGAAGAAGCTATGTGACCTTTCTCATGACATAGATAGCAACGTCTACTCTTCACTTTCTTATCACTTGATTTCTCAACTTGAGAAGCATTAGCTTGAGTCATCTTGGGAAGATGCCTTTCTTCAACTTGAGGTTGAGCATAGGAATGAACTTGTGGCCACTTCCCTTGTTGCTTGTCACTTATGGCCTTCTTCTTCAACGGGCAAGATCTAACATGATGCCCTTCGACTTTGCACTTGAAGAAAATAATCTTGGCCGAATTCTTGACTTGTTTTTTGCCCTTTTTCTTGTTAATCTTGGACTTCTTCTTCTTATTGGAGTTGCATCCAAGTCCACCTTTGTCATTCGGGGCTTTTTGCACCCTCAAGATATTGTTGAGTGTGGACTTCCCTTCATGACTCTTTTCCAAGTCTTTCTTCAAGGAAGTGACTTGGGCCTTGAGCTCTTTGATTTCCTCTACATGGTTAGTATCAACACAAGTACTAGAGGAATTATAAGCTTCATCGTTAGAGCAACAAGGTAAGGAAAGCAATTCATCACAAGATGTAGCAATTTTATGAGTGGATGGATTACGAGGACTAGCACATGGCAATATAGCATTTAGACTTGAAATAGTGCTTGTGTCCATATGAGGCTCACTAGATGTTACCTTATTCATCATCCTCATGAGCTATATTTAGCACATTATGGGATACTAGAAGATCATCATGAGAGCTTGAGAGCTTTTCATGACTTTCTTCCAATTTCCCATAATTGCTAGATAGCAACGCAAGTTGAGCCTTATGTCGGTCTCAAAACCAGTGGATCTCGGGTAGGGGGTCCCAAACTGTGCGTCTAGGCGGATGGTAACAGGAGACAAGGGACACGATGTTTTACCCAGGTTCGGGCCCTCTTGATGGAGGTAAAACCCTACGTCCTGCTTGATTGATATTGATGATGTGGGTATTACAAGAGTAGATCTACCACGAGATCAAGGAGGCTAAACCTAGCCTATGGTATGATTGTTGTTATTGTTGTTGTCCTACGGACTAAAACCACCCGGTTTATATAGACACCGGAGAGGGCTAGGGTTACACAGAGTCGGTTACAATGGTAGGAGATCTACATATCCGTATCGCCAAGCTTGCCTTCCACGCCAAGGAAAGTCCCATCCGGACACGGGACAAAGTCTTCAATCTTGTATCTTCATAGTCTTGGAGTCCGGCCGATGATGATAGTTCGGCTATCCGGACACCCCCTAGTCCAGGACTCCCTCAGTAGCCCCTGAACCAAGCTTCAGTGACGACGAGTCCGGCGCGCATATTGTCTTCGGCATTGCAAGGCAGGTTCCTTCTCCGAATAATTTGTAGAAGATTGTGAACACCAGGATAGTGTCCGGCTCTGCAAAATAAATTCCACATTCCACCGTAGAGAGAATAATATTTACACAAGTTCAATCTGCTGACGTATTTCGTGGCGTGACATCACACCACAACCAAGCCTTTACTCGAATCGTTTTTATTATACCGCCTCAGCGCGTTTAGCGAAGCGGTTTCCTTGGCACGTCTTGTCGAAGCAGAGATCATGCTCCCCCTATTTCGGGATTCTCATCAATACGGACGTGGGTAACCCAACCGCGCCATTGATTGCGGTGCTTGGGAGAAAAGCGAGTTTTACCAGGCCGGTGGGGACGCATAGTTTCTTCCGTCCATATATAAGGGGATAAGGATCCACCTTTTCACCTACGCCTTCTTCCTCCTTTGCTTATCCATCTCCGCGCACTCGAGCTCCAGTGCCCAAGTCCGCACATCTCGCCTCGACCTCCTCCAGCCATGTCCGGAGCGGGAGGCAAATGGATGGCCTCCTCCGTTAAGGAGGGGCACATCGAGAGGCTGCGCGGCGCCGGATATCTGTCTAGCGACATCGCGCACTGGCTCCCCAACAAGGGGCAGCTCATCCCCACCCCAGGCCCCATGAGAGGGTGGTATTCCTTCCCCATTTCCTCTGCGGACTGGGCTTCCCACTTCACCCCTTTGTCCGGGGGCTCATGTTCTACTACGGCCTGGATTTCCATGATCTGGTCCCGACTTTCATCCTCAACATTTCGGCGTTTATCGTCGTGTGCGAGGCCTTCCTCTGCATCCAGCCCCACTTCGGCTTGTGGCTCAAGATCTTCAATGTCAAGCCGAAGGTCGTGAAGGGGAATCAAGCGGAATGCGGAGGCGCCATGGTGGGCAAGATACCCAACGTTACTTGGCTCGAGGGCGCCTTCGTGGAAACCATCAAGGGGTGGCAATCGGGGTGGTTCTACATCACCGAGCCGCGTGACCCTAAATGGGCAGCGGCCCCCGAATTCAGATCTGGCATCCCCACGCGGCTCACCTCTTGGAAGGAGAGTGGCCTGACTTGGGGCGATTCGGAGGAGCTGACCGGACTCCAAGCCTGTATCCAGAAGCTGGTGGACAAGAAGCTCAAGCTCGTCAACGTCATCCAGTTCATGCTCATCCGCCGGATCCTCCCATGCCAACAACGGGCCTTTAAACTGTGGGAGTTCGATCTGGCTCAGCACCGAACCTTGAGCGGGCTCTTAGACACTAGGTACGAAGATGCCTGGAAGGTGCTTTTTAAGGGCACCGAGGCCCCCGCATCCGCTACCGAAGATCGCGGATTCCGCTCGCAGCGTTAGGCTGACGAGGTAAATGATTTCACCCTTTACGGGACACTTGTTTTCCATAGTTTGACTCTATGCAGGATCTAAACTCCCTTTCCTTTGACAGGACTGGTTGAAGAAGGCCGAGCAGACTATCTGTCTGGCCCCCTTGCCAGAAGATCCAGTGGATGCCCATCTGGCGGGGCTGTTGGTTCCGGCACCCCATGTGGTGCCGGAGAAGAAGGCCAAGAAGGAGGCCACGGGTACTCGAAAGAGTTCTTGTTTTCAGGTGTCCGATGACTCCAAGGCGGACTCCTCCCCCGAGGACGAGGAGAAGAAGAAAAGGGCCTCTCCCCCAGCGGGGGGAGGGAAGAAAAGGAGGGCCTCCCCAACGAGGGAGGCCGAAAGGTCCAAGAAGGGAAGAACTCTTCCCCCGGACTGTTCTGCCAACGCCGATGACGACGACGAGGATTGGCCTCCAAGGGCCAAGCCCCTGGCGAGATCGTAAGTATCCGGACTCCCGAATGACTTCATGATTTGTCTTTTCGCCACTTGGTGTCTTTCTAATGCCGCATACAACCCTGCAGTCCGCCCAAGGACGATCTTCCCACTTTGTCGAGCGGGTCCTTGGGTTCATCGGATGTGAACAACACTTCACTTCCAACCGCCTCTTCTCCCCGCAACGCTGACGACGTCGAGGTGGGATCCCAGAGAGGGACCCATCCGGAGGAGGAGGACCCGGAGGTAGCACATGGCGACCTCCTGGACTTCGTGCCGGACTCCACACCGGAACCTGCAGTGGTTCCGGAGTCCGGCTGGCGGCCCCTTCGCAAGAAGGGCAAGACCGTGGCGCCGGCGGCCTCCGTCCAACCGGAGGCGCCGGATAACTTGCTGGAGGCACTCAACGGTGCTTCCACCGAGGAGGAACACCGCACTGTCATGAGTGCGGTGATTCAGAAGGTCCAGCTCGCCAAAGGCGGGTTGACCGAAGCCTGCAGCAGCCTTCTATCAGGCTTTGAGGTAATAATATTAATATATGTAAAATAGTACCGCATAGACAGTAGCCCCTGATGCTCGGTTCGGTGTTCGGAAAGAAAAGCCGGACTGAGGATCTAAAAAGATATACGCAGGAGTCATAAAAAATATGTCGATATGGGATTGCAGGCTACCCTGCTGACCTCTGCCGCACTGACTGCGGAGGTCAATACTTTGAAGCAAAACCTCGAGCGGTCCGAGAACGAGCTCGGCCATGCCAAGAAGAAACTCGAGGACAAAGAAGGTGAGTAGCACCTTATTAAAATTGTACCTTACAGAAAAGGATTTGGTTACAAAAAGAATGACAAGGATAACGTGGGTATTGCAGGGGCCACAAACGAGGTGGTGACCCTGAAGGAGGCAGTGTCCGTGGCCGAATGTAATGCGGCCGCGGAGCGCGCCGAGCGAGAGAAGCAGGAGGCGCGGGTGGCAGAGGTACGGCAAGAGCTCCAGGCTCTCGTGGAAAAACACGAGAGTTTGGAGCGTGACTCGAAGACTCGAGAGTCCGAGCTTGCATCGGCTCTTGAGAGTGCCAAAGCCGCTAAGGCCGAAGCCTACAAGGCCCTCCAGGAAATCGAGGCGTTGAAGAAAATAGCGTCGGGTAAGGAATTTTTCATGCAAAGCAAGCATGTGGATGTGGATTACGTGTTACTTACCCGAATTCGGAGCTCTCCAGGAGCGTTCGCATATCTGCCCCGCAGCGTGTCCGATGCTGCCACTTTCTACAGGGCCGAGGAGGGGAGCTCGATGGAGAAGGTCTTCTGGTCTCAGTATGCTGAGGCCGGACATCCGGTTCCCCTTAGCGACCAGCTAAAGCAGTTGGTCGAGCTCCACAAGGTGGCCGAACAGGCCATGAAGGGCCTCATAGTTCGGCTGTGGCCCAATGAGGCCATGCCTGGGAGCTACTTCGGCCTGGTGCGGCGGCTGGTGGATGCGTGTCCATGGGTTGAGGTCACCAAGCGATCCGCCTGTATTGAAGGTGCCCGTCGGGCCCTTGCCCGTGCTAAGGTGCACTGGGGCAAGATGGATGCTAAGAAGCTTGTGACGGATGCGCCACCGCCGGGCAAAGAGTATCGCACGCCTGAGATGTATTATAAGAGTGTCCTAAAGGGTGCCCGCACTATTGCGGGTGAGTGCTCCAATAATGTAATATTTGAGTAAACTCGCATTTTGTTATCCTGTGCGCAGAAAACTTTGTTCATATGCGCTAAGCAACGCTTGTTGATTTAAAATATTACCTTCTGTGCGGCTGTTTATCAAATCTAAGAGATGGCAAGTCGTCGGCTTCAGCCCCCATGCCACGAGTGCTGGGGTGTTCGGTATAATTTTGAGCACTCTTGTTCCCATATTTGGGTCCATCTAGGGAGGCGCTCAACACGACGAACTAGGCAACCAGACTTATAATGCTTGAACACTCTCACTTAGCCATAGAATTCTATAATTTTAAATTTCAGCGAAGCCCCTAGTGTTCGGAAGGCCGAATTCGGGGCGCTATCCACGCGTGGGCCGGACAAAGCCGGTTCCTCGCTCTAAGCGGCATAAGTCTTTAGGGACTCGAAAAAACCTCTCGAACAGCGACTGGCTCTCGCCTCATCATGATGGTCAGTTTTAGCTTTCTCCACTGAGGCGTTAACCCAGCTCAACTGGGGCGCAATCGCAGTGGTTCTCCCAGTGCTACCTTAGCCGATATAACGGAATGTAAGGTACCAAAACATGGGAGCCGGGAAAACCCAACTATTGACCCAAGACATGATTCGGAGCTGATGCATATAATGCTATAAGTTTGGAGTGCCGCACTTCTGAAAGTGTTCGGACTTATCACACCATGATGTGGGGAACATAAGCCCCTGGTGTTTTTAGCCGTACCAAAGTGTACGGATGCAACATGTCGTAAATGAACATATGTATAAGAAAGAAATGCAATTATAAGCAAAAAGGTGCTGCATTGTTTTATTCAAGAAGTATTGCTATGAATGCGGAATGATACAAATAGTGCGATAAGCAAGGGATGGGACTATTAAACATGTCCCCCTCCAGGGGTGGGCTGCGGAGTGGTGTATAAAATAGATTTAATGCTCGTAAGGGAGACCACCTGGATATTCGTCGCAGCCTTTCTCCTTCCCTGGCTGTTGCATCGTGAGTTCGGCCGGTCTACTGCCGGACAGGGCCTCTGGTAAACGGAGTCCTGTGGGTAAGAAAAAAAGGAAAAAAGAGAAATGACACACTTAGGAGCCCCTGATGTGGTTGAGCCGCATTCTAGGCCTGTCGTGGTCGTGCCCCTTCCCCTATGCCCATGGTATCTCTAGAGCGTAATGATGTACGCGAATGACCAGTCTTGCAATCTTGCGAGGGCTGGGGTTGGGGTCGCATTGCTACGCGTGCTCGGAACGCGCCAGGTGGTCTTGTTGTAGGTTACTTCGGGCGCGTTTGGCCGTGTCCGGTCGTTTAACGGCCGGACTCGAGAATTTCCTTAAGAGGCTGCATTGTACTTCTGCCGTGAGAGCCGCTGTATGTTCCTCCGTTCGGAGGGAGCGCTCGGTGTTTCCGTTGACCGTGAGGACTCCTAGAGGGCCTGGCATCTTGAGCTTGAGGTATGCATAGTGTGGCACCGCATTGAACTTTGCAAACGTGGTCCGTCTGAGCAGAGCATGTTAGCCGCTGCGGAACGGAACTATGTCGAAGATTAACTCCTCGCTTCGGAAGTTATCCGGGGATCCGAAGACCACTTCCAGTGTGACTGAGCCCGTACAATTGGCCTCTACACCTGGTATGACACCTTTGAAGGTCGTTTTTGTGGGTTTAGTCCTTGAGGAGTCTATGCCCATCTTGCGCACTGTGTCCTGATAAAGCAGGTTCAGGCTGCTGCCACCGTCCATCAGGACTCTGGTGAGGTGAAATCCATCGACGATTGGGTCTAAAACCAATGCGGCGAATCCGCCGTGGCGGATGCTGGTGGGGTGGTCCCTTCGATCAAAAGTGATCGGGCAGGAGGACCATGGGTTGAACTTCGGGGCGACTGGCTCCATCGCGTATACGTCCCTGAGTGCACGCTTCTACTCCCTCTTGGGTATGTGGGTTGCGTATATCATATTCACCGTCCGCACTTGTGGGGGGAAACCCTTCTGTCCTCTGTTGTTCGGCGGTCGGGTCTCTTCTTCGTCATCGCTATGCAGCCCCTTGTCATTGTTTTCGGCGATTAGCTTGCCTGCCTGCTTGAATACCCAACAGTCCCTGTTGGTGTGGTTGGCTGGCTTTTCGGGGGTGTCATGTATCTGGCACGAGCAATCGAGTATTCGGTCCAAATTGGACGGACCCGTAGTAGTTCTTTTGAATGGCTTCTTCCGTTGACCGGGTTTCGAGCCTCTGAATCCGGCATTGACTGTCGTATCCTCATTATTGTCTCTGTTAATGCGGCGTTTGTTCTTGTTGTGACGTGACCTGCCATTGCGATCCTTGGTACCCGGACTGCCGGAATTTTTGCTGAGGTTGTTGCTGCGAGCTAGCCAGCTGTCCTCTCCCGCGCAAAAGCGGGTCATGAGTGATGTGAGGGCTGCCATGGATTTCGGCTTTTCCTGTCCCAGGTGCCGGGCAAGCCACTCGTCGCGGATGTTATGTTTGAAGGCTGTGAGGGCCTCCGCATCCGGACAGTCGACGATTTGATTTTTCTTAGTTAAGAACCGTGTCCAGAATTGTCTGGCCGATTCATCTGGCTGCTGAATTATATGGCTTAGGTCGTCAGCGTCTAGTGGTCGCACATACGTGCCCTGGAAGTTATCAAGGAATGCGGCTTCCAGGTCCTCCCAACATCCGATTGATTCTACTAGCAAGCTGTTAAGCCAATGCCGAGCTGGTCCTTTAAGCTTGAGTGGGAGGTATTTGATGGCGTGAAGATCGTCACCGCGGGCCATGTGGATATGAAGGAGATAGTCTTCGATCCAAACCGTGGGGTCTGTTGTGCCGTCATAGGATTCGATATTCACGGGTTTAAACCCTTCAGGGATTTGATGATCCATTACTTCGTCTGTGAAGCATAGTGGGTGTGCGGCGCCTCTGTATTGGGCTATATCGCGACGAAGCTCCAATGAGCTTTGTCTATTGTGTTCGGCCTGGCCGGACTTACTGTGTTCGGCGCGACGGTTGTCGTCACGTATCATGGGGCTCCCACGCGATCCGTAGATCGATCTTGATTGTCTTGCCTTATCCTCCAATATATCTCGCAAGTCCGGAGCATTCCCCTGTGGCCTTGTGCTGTTCGAGCGGTGCTGGGGTACGGTTATAGTGAAGGGCCTAGAGGCCTCTCTATCGCGGCCACGAGGTGGCCGGTCAGCCGTATTGTGCTCTGGTGATGCAGGTTTATATGCCTCCTCCTCTAATTGGGGGAGCAACTTGCGTTTGGGGTAGTTTTTGGAGGGGCGTTCAAGCTCATGCTCTTCGGCCGCCAGGACTTCCGTCCATCTATCGGCTAGCAGATCCTGATCAGCTCTAAGTTGTTGCTGCTTTTTCTTGAGGTTGTTTGCCGTGGCCATAAGCCTGCGTTTGAAACGCTCTTGTTCGACGGGATCCTCAGGCACGACAAATTCGTCGTCGTCGAGGCTTGCTTCGTCTCCAGAGGGAGGCATGTAAATATCTTCCTCTACCTCTTCGTCTGCCGCCCTCTTGTGAGGGTTGGCATCCCCGTCCTCCTGCGCTGAATCTTGCTGGAGGGGGTTGTCTTCGGCACTGTCTGGGGTGTTATTATCTCCGGTGCCGGAATCACCATTCTTGCTGTGGCGGGATTTAGAGCGGCGCCGCTGACGCCGGCGCTTGGGCTGTTTCTTGGAGGGGTCTTCCTCCGCTGTTCCTTCGCCATTCCCATCCTTTGGGATATCCACCATGTATATGTTGTATGACGAGGTGGCTTTCCAGTGCCCAGTAGGCGCTGGTTCTTGGTCATCTCCAGCATCGTCGTCCATACCGTCGATGTCGTCGGAGTCGAAGTCTAGCATTTCGGTTAGATCATCGACAGCGGCTACTAAGTGGGTGGTGGGTGGGTCTTGAATTTCTTCGTCGTCCGCATCCCAACCGTCCTGACCGCAGTCCGGCCAGGGCTCTCCTGATAACGAGAGATATTTTAGCAAGCTCAAAACGTCGCCAAAAGGTGAGTGTTGAAAGATGTCCGCGGCGGCGAACTCCATGATCGGCGCCCAATCGGATTCGATTGGTGGGGGCGCGGGAGGTTCGAAGTCCGGCAAGGAGTCCGGCACCTTGGAGTCACGAGCTTCAGAAGGGACAAAGTCAGTATTCGGCTCTATCGCTGTAGAGGTTGTAGCCCCCAAGGCGGTGTCTAACCACCCATCCTCAATCTGCACAGCCGGCTCCAAATTGGAGGTCGGAGCGGACTCGTGTGCAGCCTCCAGGGCACTGTCCGGCAGCAGAGCTAAATCATGCCCATCGTGACAGTGTGGCACGCTCGGCTGTGGCTCGAATCCATTGAAGATCAAGTCTCCGCGGATGTCATCCGTGAAGTTCAGACTTCCAAATCTAACCTGACGGCCAGGGGCGTAGCTTTCGATCTGCTCCAGATGGCCAACCGAATTGGCCCGCAGTGCAAAGCCGCCGAATACGAAGATCTGTCCGGGGAGAAAAGTCTCACCCTGGACCGCGTCCTTGTTGATGATCGAAGAAGCCATCGAGCCTATCGGTGACGACACAGAGGAACTCTCAATGAAAGCACCAATGTCGGTGTCAAAACCGGCGGATCTCGGGTAGGGGGTCCCGAACTGTGCGTCTAGGCGGATGGTAACAGGAGACAAGGGACACGATGTTTTACCCAGGTTCGGGCCCTCTTGATGGAGGTAAAACCTACGTCCTGCTTGATTGATATTGATGATGTGGGTATTACAAGAGTAGATCTACCACGAGATCAAGGAGGCTAAACCCTAGAAGCTAGCCTATGGTATGATTGTTGTTATTGTTGTTGTCCTACGGACTAAAACCATCCGGTTTATATAGACACCGGAGAGGGCTAGGGTTACACGGAGTCGGTTACAATGGTAGGAGATCTACATATCCGTATCGCCAAGCTTGCCTTCCACGCCAAGGAAAGTCCCATCCGGACATGGGACGAAGTCTTCAATCTTGTATCTTCGTAGTCTTGGAGTCCGGCCGATGATGATAGTTTGGCTATCCGGACACCCCCTAGTCCAGGACTCCCTCACCTTAGCTCAACATTCTCCTTCAAAATGGATGCTTCACAAGAGATAGAGTTAGTAGCACTAGCATCATCATTAACAACAAGAGGAGAAGGCAACTTTGCAAGCTCTTTTGAATATGAAGCTTTAAGTTGAGCATGAGACTCGGTGAGTTTGATGAGCTCACTCTTAATGACCCTTGAGCCATTTTCGAGGTGCCCAAAGTCCTCAAGGAGTTTATCATGTGCAACTTCAAGCTTCTCATTTTTAGTTTCAAAATCATTGGCCACCTCACATGAGACTCCTTCACTCTAGACAAATCTAGAGCAAATGTCTTCTCAAGAGATTCCTTGGTGGTTTGTTCAAGTTCAAGATCTTGGGAGAGGTCCGCAATCTCATTAGCGTAATCACTCTCATGACCTTCCATTTTCTTAATGGTGACCTCATGCTCCTCGAGATGAGATTCCAACTCCTAAATATATTTCTTGCCCTCAATGGCAATGGACATGATTTCCATGAAGTTTAAACGAGCAATTTTATTTTTATGAAGAGCTTTAAAACCATTTCCCCCTTAATTTTTAAGGAGGAAACATTATCACTCTCTTCATCATTATCCTCATCGTTATTAACATTAACATCATCATCAAGAGACATATTGGGGTTCAAAGTAGAAGATACCTTTGAAGCCATAGCCATAACGCAAAAAGCAATAGGTGACGATGCATGATCCCTTGAAGCACCGTTCAAGACCACATCTTGTTCCATGGAGTGTTGGGTTTCCTCTACATTGTTAGCACAACAACTCGAGGAAATACATCCATTTTTATCATGGCAACAAGATATAACAAGCATATCATCATGAGATTTAGTCAAGCAATTTCTACATGATATGCACGGACTCTCAAAATAAGCATGTGAAACATTTGGAGTGCTCAAAGTGCTAAAGTCCAAAGATGAAGCATTGCAATAAGAAAGTGATGAAGGATAATCAACAATAAGCCCACTATCAGCATTGCAATGAACACCACTACTCACCAAGTCATTACCTTGTGGCAAACCACATGTAAGTGAAGTAGAAGAAGTTGAGAACACTATATGACCGGAGGTGGAGGGAGGAAAATTATCCTCACAAATCTTGGACATGCCATATTTATCTTTAAGCTTTGTCAACAACTCATGAGCATCCCGAAACGGCATGAGTTGAAATATATCTAACTACATTGCTCAAAGCATCAAAAAGCACATTAGAAGCTTGAGCATTGAGATAAGAGTTTTTCTCATCCTCTATAGATAATCTTTGAGGATCCTTCGGAGGAGAAAACCCCATATCTACAATTTGCTCTAAACACGGGTCAATGGCCCGAAAATGATTAAGCATGAGAATAACCCAAACATCAAACTTTGTTCCATCAAAACTAAGAGTGACAGAGAATCCTAATCCCCTAGTCGACATCCTTACTCTCTAGTCGGTTAAGCCTGACAAAGAGAGATGAGGCTCTGATACCAAATGAAAGATCGAGGATGTTGCCTAGAGGGGGGTGAATAGTCGCTTTAAAATAATAACGGTTTAGGCTTGAACAAATGCAGAATAAACCTAGCGATTAATTTGTCAAGCACAAAAACTACAACAACTAGGCTCACCTATGTACACCAACAACTTATGCTAAGCAAGATAAACAACTAACTGATAGCAAGATATATGACAAGAAATAATATGGTTATCACAAAGTAAAGTGCATAAGTAAAGGGCTCGGGTAAGAGATAACCGAGGCACACGGAGACGATGATGTATCCCGAAGTTCACACCCTTGCAGCTGCTAATCTCTATTTGGAGCGGTGTGGAGGCACAATGCTCCCCAAGAAGCCACTAGGGCCACCGTAATCTCGTCACGCCCTCGCACAATGCAAGATGCCGTGATTCCACTAAGGGACCCTTGAGGGCGGTCACCGAAACCATACAAATGGCAACCCTTAGGGGCGGTCACCGATCTCGTACACTTTGGCAACCCTTGGGGCGGTCATCGGAACCAGTCAAATTGCTCGGGGTGATCTCCACAACCTAATTGGAGACCCCGACGCTTGCCCGGAGCTTTACACCACAATGATTGAGCTCCGAACACCATCAACCGTCTAGGGCGCCCAAGCACCCAAGAGGAACAAACTCAAGGGTACCAAGCACCCAAGAGTAATAAGCTTCTCAACTTGTAACTTCCATGTATCACCGTGGAGAACTCAAACCGATGCACCAAATGCAATGGCAAGGGCACACGGAGTGCCCAAGTCCTTCTCTCCCAAATCCCACCAAAGCAACTAATTCTAGAGAGAAAAATGAGAGGAAGAACAAGAAGGAGAACACCAAGAACTGCAATAACTAGATCCAAGGGGTTCCCCTCACATAGTGGAGAAAGTGATTGGTGGAAATGTGGATCTAGATCTCCTCTCTCTTTTCCCCCCAAAAGTAGCAAGAATCCATGTAGGGATTGAGATATAGCAAGATCGAAGAAGGTCAAACAATGGGGGAAGAACACGAGCTCAAAGGATAGGGTTCATTGTGGAAGAAGACCCACTTCTATAGGTGGGGAAAAATCCAACCGTTATGATCACAGCCCGCATAGAGCTGTACTACCGCTCATGGGAGCGGTACTACCGCTAGGGCAGTGGAAGCCCTTTGAAAAACAACAGCGAGGAGGCAAAAGGCCAGTAGAAACCGCCGGAGCGGTACTACCGCTCGTCCTCACGGTACTACCGCTAGGGGTAGCGGTACTACTGCTAAGGGTAGCAGCACTACTGCTTGCGAGCGGTACTAAAAAAATACATCCATGCCTACCATAGAAAAGAGCTTGATGTATACTACACAACCTTCTTCTTGTAGATGTTGTTGGGCCTCCAAGTGCATAGGTTTGTAGGACAGTAGCAAATTTCCCTCAAGTGGATGACCTAAGGTTTATCAATCCGTGGGAGGCGTAGGATGAAGATGGTCTCTCTCAAACAACCCTGCAACCAAATAACAAAGAGTTTCTTGTGTCCCCAACACACCCACTACAATGGTAAATTGTATAGGTGCACTAGTTCAGTGAAGAGATGGTGATACAAGTGCAATATGGATGATAGATATAGGTTTTTGTAATCTGAAATTATAAAAACAGCAAGGTAACAAGCGATAAAAGTGATCGTAAACGGTATTGCAATGCTAGGAAACAAGGCCTAAGGTTCATACTTTCACTAGTGCAAGTTCTCTCAACAATAATAACATAATTGGATCATATAACTATCCCTCAACATGCAACAAAGAGTCACTCCAAAGTCACTAATAGCGGAGAACAAACGAAGAGATTATTGTAGGGTACGAAACCACCTCAAAGTTATCCTTTCTGATCGATCTATTCAAGAGTCCTTAGTAAAATAACATGAAGCTATTCTTTACGTTCGATCTATCATAGAGTTCATACTAGAATAACACCTTAAGACACAAATCAACCAAAACCCTAATGCCACCTAGATACTCCAATGTCACCTCAAGTATCTATGGGCATGATTATACGATATGCATCACACAATCTCAGATTCATCTATTCAACCAACACAAAGTACTTCAAAGAGTGCCCCAAAGTTTCCACCGGAGAGTCAAGGTGAAAATGTGTGCCAACCCCTATGCATAAGTTCACAATGTTATGGAACCCGCAAGTTGATCACCAAAACATACATCAAGTAGATCACGTGAATATCCCATTGTCACCACAGATAAGCACATGCAAGACATACATCAAGTGTTCTCAAATCCTTAAAGACTCAATCCGATAAGATAAGTTCAAAGGGAAAACTCAATCCATTACAAGAGAGTAGAGGGGGAGAAACATCATAAGATCCAACCATAATAGCAAAGCTTGCGATACATCAAGATCATGCCAAATCAAGAACACGAGAGAGAGAGAGAGAGAGAGAGAGAGAGAGAGAGATCAAACACATAGCTACTGGTACATACCCTCAGCCCCGAGGGTGAACTACTCCCTCCTCGTCATCGAGAGCGCCGGGATGATGAAGATGGCCACCAGTGATGGATTCCCCCTCCGGTAGGGTGCCGAAACAGGCTCCCGAGAGGTTTGTGGTGGCTACAGAGGCTTGCGGCGGCGGAACTCCCGATCTATTCTGCTCCTGGATGTTTTGGGGGTATATGGATATATATAGGCAAAAGAAGTCGGTCAGGGGAGCCACGAGGGGCCCACGAGGGTGGGGGCGCACCCAGGGGGTAGGGCGTGCCCTGGACCCTCGTGGCCACCTCGTTGCTTCCCTGACGTCTACTACAAGTCTCATGTATTGCGTTTGTTCCAAAAATAACTCTCCCGAAGGTTTCATTCAGTTTGGACTCCGTTTGATATTCCTTTTCTGCGAAACACTGAAATAGGAAAAAACAACAATTTTGGATGGGCCTCCGGTTAATAGGTTAGTCCAAAAAATAATATAAAAGTTTATAGTAAAGCCCATTAAACATCCAAAACAGGTAATATAATAGCATGGAACAATCAAAAATTATAGATACGTTGGAGACGTATCAACCACCGCGGGACTTAATATGAGATTGTGGTCCGGAGAGGAAGTAGCCATGGAAGTAGTCGTGATAGTACCTGGAGCGGTAGTAAAAAATTACATCCCCTCCAAGCGATAGTAGTCACGGTAGTACCGGTGCATCCTTTTAAGAGCGCCAAAACTGCCACAACTTCTGCAAACGGACTCCGAATTCAACGAAACCAAGTTTGTTGGAAAGCTAACGACATGGGATAACACAATATTGATATAAATAACAATAAGAAGCAAATGAGAAAAGTCCCATAAGAAAATGGTGAGAACCCTTCCTCGAATAAGACCGGTAAAACCTCCAACACCGAAAACGCAATAGAAGAAGCATATGAAATCTGTTTTCGATGTACTAGAGCTTGTCACAAAGATAACCACAAGCTCTAAAACCTCAAAATAAAATAAAATAAAAATAAGAATCAAGAAAGATGATGCAAGGATGCAATGGTTTGAGCTCTCGACGAACGATATGATCAAGCTACTCACTTGAGAGCCCCCCTTGATAGTACGGCTATCGATCCTATAACCCGGTCTCCAAACTATCACCATGAGACGGTAAAATAGAAAAACCTACCAAGGGCAAACCTTTTCCTTGCACGAAGTCCACTTGAGCTAGATGATGACGATCTTGACTCCCTCAAGTTGGACCAACTTTTTTGATTGTGTTCGCTCGATGAAGACTAGTTGATTGCTACCCTATACTCCACTATGGGTGAGCCACTCTTTAGCACATCTTCACAAGTCCATTGACACCAAATGGACGGCAAGCTTCAAGGATGATCTCTTCGTGATGCTCCACTTGAACTTGCATACCGCAAACTTTATGATGATCACCACTTGATGTCATCCTCCATGGGTTGTATGAGATCCTCCTCTTGATGAAAACCCATGGGAACAAACCTAACCCCACATAGAACTCACATGTAGATCATGGGTTAGTACACAAAGCGTAATGGACAGTGCTTACCCTATCATGGGATCACTTGATCCCTCTCGGTACATCTTCTATGCTTTGTGAGTTGATCAACTTGATTCACTCTTGACTTAGTATTGATCAACCTTGAACCTTTCCAACTCTCTTCATTTGGATGATGCCTTGAAGGTAAGCATGAATGATCACATAATCTTCTTCTTCAAGACATGCTTGCAATAAGCTCAACTCTCACATGACCAATCTTTGGATAATTCCTTAATAGCACCTTGGTCAACACATAAACTCCTCGAAACCAACACATGGACTTCAAGAAATGCCTATGTAAAAATCCTTCAAATATAACTCAATGTGACCATTAGTCCATAGAGAAGGTCATCAATTACCAAAACCACACATGGGGGCATCGCATGTCCTTTCACCTAGCTCAAAAGATATATGTGAAGCACATAGAGTATTCTAACAAATTCATGATTCATGCGTGTCCCTCTCAAAAGGTGTGTACAGCAAGTATGATTGTGGCAAACTGAAAAGAAAAGACTCATATCATACAAGACGCTCCAAGCAAAATACATATCATGTGGTGAATAAAAATATAGCCTCAAGTAAATTTACAGATAGACGAAGACGAAAGAGGGGATGCCATCCAGGGCATCCCCAAGCTTAGATGCTTGGTTGTCCTTGAATATTACCTTGGGTGCCTTGGGCATCCCCAAGCTTAGGCTCTTGCCACTGCTTATTTCATAGTCCATCAAATCTTTACCCAAAACTTGAAAACTTCGCAACACAAAACTCAAAGAAAACTCATGAGATCCATTAGTATAAGAAAATAAATCACCACTTTTTGGTACTGTTGTGAACTCATTATTTATTTATATTGATGTAATATCTAATGTATTCCAACTTGTCCATGGTTCATACCCCCCGATACTACCCATAGATTCATGAAAATAAGCAAACAACACATAGAAAACAGAATCTGTCAAAAACTGAACAGTCTATAGCAATCTGAAAACTTTGAATACTTCTGTAACTCCAAAAATTCTCAAAAATCAGGACAACCTGGGCAATTTATATATAAATCATGTGTAAAAAAGTCAGATCAAAAGCACGCTTCTGCGATTTTTTTAAAAATTGTTTTACTGGGTGCAAAAGTTTCTGTTTTTCAGCAAGATCAAATCAACTATCACCGTAAGCTATCCCAAAGGTCTTACTTAGCTCAAACACTAATTAAAATACCAAAACACAATTACTATAGAGGTAATAATGTGTATTTTCATAAAAAAAAATTAAAAAAATTGGATTTTCTCCCAACAAGCGTTTTTCCTTTAAAGCCTTTTAGATAGGCATTGATAATTTTAATGATGCTCACATGAAAGATAGCGATTGAAACACGAAGAGAGCATCATGTAGCATGTGAAAAACAAGTTTAAGTCTAACCTACTTCCTATGCATAGGCATTATATAAGCAAACAAATTACGAAGAGATGCAAAAACTAGCACATGCAAGGAAGAAGAAAGAAACAATAGCAATCTCAACGCAACGAGAGATAATTTAGCAACATGAAAATTTCTACAACCATATTTTCCTCTCTCATAATAATTACATGTAGGATCATAATCAAATTCAACAATATAACAATCACATAAAATATTCTCATCCACATGCATGAAAAGTTGACACTCTTCCAAAATAATGGGATTATCATTAAATATAGTCATTAGTTCTCGAAGCTCACTTTTATAAAAAAATTCATAAAATTGATCAATATCCAAAGTAGTAGGATCATTATTACCTAGAGTTGACACTCTTCCAAACCCACTTTCAATATTATTGCAAACATATTCATCATGAGGCTTAAATAAAATTTGAAGATCATAAGAAGAATCTCCCCAATCACGATCATTACAATAAGTAGAGGACATAGCAAAACTAAAATCCCCAAGCTTAGGGTTTTGCATATTATTAACACAATTGACATCGATATAATTTATAATAACGCCATTGCAATCATGCTTTTTATTCAAGGAGCTATCGTGAATCACTTCATAAATTTCTTCTTTTAGCACTACATCACAATTTTCAGATTCACGAATTTGAAGCAAAACTTCATCAAGATAATCTTGCACTCAACTCACTAGCAATTGGTTCATCATAGTTGGATCTTTGAAAAATGTTAGCAAGTGGATGAGGATCCATAAACTCTTTGCTTCTGATTTTCAATAAACACACAATTATACCAAGCAAATGAGCAAACAAACCAAGTAAGACATAAGGACAAATGAAAAGACGAATGAAAGAAGGCGAATAAAAAGGCATTTTTTATTTTTTGAAAACATTTTAGAAGTGGGGGAGAGGAAAACGAGAGGCAAATGACAAATAATGTAATGCAAGAGATGAGAGTTTATGATGGGTACTTGGTAGGCTTGATGTAGATCTCCCCGGCAACGGCGCCAGAAATTCTCCCAGCTACTTCTTGAGCTTGCGTTGGTTTTTCCCTTGAAGAGGAAAGGGTGATGTAGCAAAGTAGAGATAAGTATTTCCCTCAGTTTTGAGAACCAAGGAATCAATCCAGTAGGAGATACACGCAAGTCTCCAATCTATGTACCTGCACAAACAATCAAACACTTGCACCCAATGTGATAAAGGGGTTGTCAATCCCTTCATGGACACTTGCAAAGGTGAGATCTCATAGAGATAGATATAAAAGATTACTAAAACGTAAAACGAAATAAAGGTAAATAAATTGCAGTGAGGTATTCTTGGGTTTTTTGGTTTATAGATCTGAAAATATATGATGGAAAATAGACTCGGGGGCCATAGGTTTCACTAGAGGCTTCTCTCTTGAAGGAAAATAATACGGTGGGTGAACAAATTACTATCAAGCAATTGATAGAAAAGCACAAAGTTATGACGATATCCAAGGCAATGATTATGAATATAGGCAACACGTCTGTGTCAAGTAGACCGACTCCTGCGTGCATCTACTACTATTACTCCACACATCGACCGCTATCCAGCATGCATCTAAAGTATTAAGTTCATAAGAACGGAGTAACGCTTTAAGCAAGATGACATGATGTAGAGGGATAAACTCAAGGAATATGATGAAAACCCCATCCTTTTAACCCTTGATGGCAACAATACAATACGTGTCTCCCTACCCCTACTTTGTCACCGGGTGAGATCACCGCAAGATTGAACCCAAAACTAAGCACCTCTCCCATTGCAAGAAGAACCAATCTAGTTGGCCAAACCAAACCGATATATCGAAGACAAATACAAAGGTATCAAATCATGCATATAAGAATTTAGAGAAAATTCAAATAATATTCATAGATAAAATGATCATAAATCCACAATTCATCGGATCTCGACAAACACACCGCAAAAGAATATTACATCGGATAGATCTCCACGAACATCGAGGAGAACATGGTATTAAGGATCAAAGAGAGAGAATAAGTCATCTAGCTACTAGCTATGGACCCGTAGGTCTATGGCAAACTACTCACACTTCATCGGAAGGGCAATAGCCCTCCGTGATCGAATCCCCATCCGGTAGGGTGCCGGAAAAGGTATTTTGGTGAGCGCTTCTGGTCGTGTGGGAATATTTGTGAATTTATAGAGCTGAGAGGGAGGTTGGTGGACTCCCAGGGGCCCACAAGCCAGGGCGCATGCCCTGAGGGCTTGTGGAGCCCTCGGGACTCTTCTGACTTCATCTCCAAGTTTTGTGTATGTGTTCTGGTCCAAGAAAAGTCACTACGAAAGTTTTATTTCGTTTGGACTCCATTTGATATTCCTTCTTTGTAAAACTCAAAAACAAGAAAAAAAACAGAAACTGGCACTGGGCTTTGGGTTAATAAGTTAGTCCCAAAAATAATATAAAATAGCATATTAATGCATATAAAACATCTAAAACGGATAATATAATAGCATGGAACAACAAAAAATTATAGATATGTTGGAGACGTATCACACCACACAACAAGAGCTGATCCATTGATGCTTGCCTGTTGTCGACAAGGCGCTCCGGTTGGGTACACGGCCCGTTAGTAGCCCCATTCCTTGCCAGGAGTGGGCCGAGGCTGTCTGCGTCGTACTTGCACCAGAGCTTGGCCGCGTCGTACTTGCACCGGACGCCGGTCGCGCCATTCGCATGGGTCACGCTGTTCGCCTTGTCCGCGGCCCACTTGATGCCAACGGGGTGGCCGCTAGGCTCGAGCGCCTCCTTGGCCCAGGTGTCCACCAAGGCGCAGTAGAGAAACATGGCTGTCACATCCTCAAACTGGTGATCTCCGATGAAATAACCAACTTCGAGCTCGAGATCGTGCTCCAGATATACCGCGAGCATGTCAACCGCTTGGGCGAATGCCTGCACGAGTTCAGACAGAGCCAAGAGCTACCATAGGCAAGGTCGGTGGTCATGGACGCGTTTTATTTTGTTGAGTCGTTTCGACGTTGATCGGTATGTATTCATGACAATCATAATATTGCTCTGTTTCAATGTGTGTACTCTATTTTCCGTTCTTATATATTGTTGTGTTTCAATGTGTCTAAGAAGTTCAATTGGAAAAGAATCTGCTCACTTAAGAAAAATAGAAAGGGAGAAAGAAAGAAAAACAAAAGAAACACGTCCAAAAAAAACCATGAACGCAAGAAAGAAATAAAAGGTTAAAAAAGAAAGTTTTTCACAGCAGGTGGGATAGCCAACGCTTCTTTACAAACACAGAAGTTGTGGGTTCGAATCTGGTCAAACTCATCTTTTTTGAAGTTTACGGAAATAACATTGTATATGGGCTAGCCCGGGTAAGAGTGTCTTCGGCGTCCGTTAACAAAATGCATGTTAACCGGCGCCGCCGAGTAGGAAATGTCAAAATCACTTATTAAGAAGCACTATTTGCAAAGGTCACTCCCACTTCTACAGGTTGTGATAAGTGCGAGTTTTCTCTTTTCTCGTAAATCCGTTTATGCAAAACACTTTATCCCTTTAACCGTGCGTTTAAATCTTGAACCGTTTTCACCGTTGGATTCTTCGCGTCGAGATTTTCAAAACTAGACCCCATGTTAGGTTTTGACGAACATTTTTTTACAAATACCCGGACGAAAAAACGAAACCTGGAACACGTTTTCCCCCTTTTCAAAAGAGGCACGACTTTGCCTCTCACAAAAAGTAAACCCGCGCCTCTCGCAGGCGTTATTTTTCCGTTTCTGAGAGGCACGAGCGTGCCTTTCATGGAAGCAAATTCATGCCTCTCACGGAAGCAAATTCATGCCTCTCACAAGGGAAAAAACATATATTTTTTCGTTTCTGAGAAATCCGTGCCTCTCGCGGAAGAAAAAAAATAAAACACGTTTTTTTCGTTTCCGAGAGGCACGGCTGCACCTCTCACAGATGCAAAGCCGTGCCTCTCGCGAAAGTAAGAAAGTTTTTTATTCTATTTCTGAGAGACATGATCATGCCTCTCGCGGAAGCAAGAAAAACGCGTTTATTCGGACAAAAAATATATTTTTTAAAGATTGTTTTTCAAAAGATAAGAAAGACCGTGAAAAATCGAAAAGTAAAAAAACATCTAAAAAGCTAAAATGGCGCGCGAAAAAATATAAAATAAAATAAAATCAGAGGAAGCGTCCAGAACACGACACATGGCAGCGGCTAAGAGCGCACAAAGTGGCGCAACCTCAGCCCACCCCAGATAACCCTTACGGTGCTCCCGGACGAGTAGTCGTTCGTTAGTTGCTCCCAGCAAATGCCTAATATGTCTCCCTGCCCGATTTCTATTTTCTTCAGAGACCCGTACTTTCTATTCTTAAGAATGGCCTAACGGCAACGTCTAGCGGCTGAGCCCATTAATGATGTTTCCTGTAGGTCTGGTTTTCCTTGTGTTTTTCAATTTTTTTTCCTTCTGTTTTATTTTTTTCACCGGTTTTCTTTGGTTTCCTTTTATCTCTTCTTTTTGCACTTTTTCTTTGTTTTTCTGTTGTTTTTTGGTTTTCCTTCGTTGCAGCTTCATTTATTTCCGGTTTTCTATTATTTTCTTGTTAATTTTTCGTTTTTCTCTAGTTTTCCCCTTTCTCCTTCATTTTTCTTTGTTTTCTAATTAGTTATTTTGGTTTTTCTTTCTTTGTTATACTTTGGGTTTTTTTGTTGTTGTTGTTGTTGTTGTCGTCGTCGTCGTTCTTTTTATGCTTCTCCTTTTGTTTCTTTATTTTTATTTTTCAGACATTTGTTATTTTTCTATTACACAATGTACATTTTTAGAGCACATGTGAATAATTTTTATGATACGGTTTGGACTTTTTTCAAATGCATGAAGTACCTTTTTTTTCAAATACATGTTTTGACCACTTTGTGAACACATGGTAACATTTATTCCAAAATACAAGTTGTGCAATTTTTTGATGGATATAAATATCAATTTTATTAACACGGTACAATCGAAGTCGGTCACATACATGAGCATACACCTATCCCTATAAATGCACACACGTACATCCTATCCTTATGATTATCTCTGAGAGACTGATTCGGTATAACATCTTGGGATTTACGAAGTCACTATAGGCATCTCGTAGTTAGCGGAAACGTCTCCTCCCAATGAACGAACATCGCGGGAAGCCTAAAATAAATCCAGGAATAATGCGAGTACCAATGTCAAGTCTACGACTTGAACCCTGCTGCGCTGGGAATATCACTGTCATCCTAATCATCGATCTACGGGTTGGTTCGCAAACATTTTTTAACCTACGCGAACATTTTCTTACATTGTATACACATTTTATAAATGTCACGAACATTTTATGAATCATCGGAATTTTTCTTGGAAATGTAACGTATATATTTTAATAGTATGAAACATATTTCATACAGTATGAAACATTTTGCGTACAGTATGAATCATTTTTTTTACATTGTATACATTGTTATGGACAATGTCAGGAAAACATTTTCGAAACTTGTGAAACAATTTTTCTAAATGGTATGTACATTTATTGAATGTATGAAACATTTCTTTGAATTATGCGAACAATTTTCTTATATTGTACAAACAATTTTCTAAATGGCACGTACATTTTTTTAAACACGTGACATTTATTGTTGTAACAAACATTTTTCCGTACACATGAGTAATACTTTCTTTACGCGTTTAACATGTTTCAATGCATGATTAACTTTTATAAATTTTATTCAAAATGCTTTTTGTATTATACATATTTAAAATATTAATAAATGTAAAAAAGGAAAATATTTTGTAGGCATCGCAGCGGGCGCCACATAACAGTGCCCCTAAATAAGAGGTCCCATGTCGCATGGCGGTTCCTAAATAGTGCCTTATGCCCCTGTTACAGGTCTTTTTACAATCCGACGCATCCCCCACTCCCCTCTGGGCCGGCCCATATTTTTTTTTGGGCGGGCGAAATGATTCAAACTCGGAACCTTGCCTACGAAGGCAACAGCAGTAACCACTAGGCGAGGTACCCAGCTAGGTGCACATTTGCTTTTTTTTTCTTCCTTTTATTACCTTCCTTGGTGATTTTTTCAGTTTTGATGATTTTTTTAAAAAAAATCTATGAACTTTTCTAAAATTTGATGTTTTTTTTCAAATCTGTGAACTTATTTCAAATTCGGTGTTTTTTTATCAAATTCGATGAACTTTTTGTAAAATTTGATAAACTTTTTCTAGATTTTGATGATTTTTTTCAAATTTGCTGAACTGTTTTCAACTTTGATGAACTGTTTTTCAAATTCGATGAACTTTTTTTAACTTGATGAACTTTTTTTCAAATTCGAGTGAACTTTCTTGAAATCGATGAACTATTTTTCAAAATTAATGAACTTTTTTCAAATTTGTTAACTTTTTTAAAATCAATAATTATTTTTAGTTCGTTAACTTTTTCAATTCGTGATTTGTTTTTGAAATCTGTGAACTTTCAAATTTTATTCCCAAAAAAATCACATTTTCATAAATCTGTATGCAATAAATAGCGCGGCTTTACTTATTCTTAAACCTTTCACGCTGAAAATATTCACGAGCTATTGGTTGCTGTAGTTATTAGGCTACTGGAACGGGAACTTGACGTACATGGTCGAATCCTCACAGGAGCAACCATTTTTAGAGGATTTTTTGCCCTATAGATAAGGCATGTCGTGGGCAGCTCCCTTGTTGCATGCACCGATTGCGAATAAGAATCGCCTACAGACGACCACTAGCAGGCTGCCCAGCGTAGCTGGTCGCTGCCATTCCTAGCGGGTTTTTTTTTGAGGGGCCATTCCTAGCGGTTGATGTAAGTTGATATCACAATTTGTGGAGTACTTCTTTCAAAGATCATTTTCACCTCTCAGGTTGCGACAAGCGGCGCTGTATGTGTGCCGCTTGTTGTAACCTGAGAGTTTTTCCATTTTTCATAGATTTATTTATTTAAAATGTTTTATCTTCTAAAGCGTGCATCCAAATCTCAAATCGTTTTTATCATTGGATCCCCCTGCGTCGAGTTCTTCACAATTAAATCTCATGTTGATAGATTTTCATGATCTTTTTTATTCATGAAAAAAACCGGACGGAAAAACCAGCCTCTCACAGAAGCTAAATCATGCCTCTCATGAAAGCAAAACCGTGCCTCTACCGAAAATCGTTTCCAAGAGAGCGGAAGTAAAATCGTGTCTCTCATGAAAGAATATATATATATATATATATATTTTCGCTTCTGAGAGGCATGGCCGTGCCTCTCGCGGAAGTAAAACCGTACCTCTCACAAAAGGAGAAAAAAATTGCGTTTTTTCGTTTCCAAGCGGCCCGGCCATGCCTCTCACGAAGAAGAAAAAGGAAACACATTTTTCGCGCAAAAATAAACAAAATTTGATTTTTTTTCAAAAGCTAAGAAAGATCGGGGAAAAACTAAAAAGCCAAAAAAACTCGTCTAAAAAGCCAAAAACTCGTGCGGAATTTTTTTTTGAAGGGAGCGCATAAAGCGCGACACGTGGCGGTGGCTAAGAGCGCACCAAATGATGCACTCACAGTTCACTCACAAGTTATCGTTGAAAGGCTCACAAAAAAACACTCGTTAACTAGTTCTTACGAAAATATTGTTGGCACAGCTTTTTCATTGAAAATGTGGTGGCCGGGTGGGGGAAACGCCATCTATATCTATACCAATATAAAAAGATCCAAGGGGGCAGATCCAATTAATCTCGGTAATCAAATCATATCAATTCAACGACCTAGACTACTTCAATGTCGAGCGCCCAACACGTTTAGCGTGCAGTTAATTTCATGCCAGATATAGTGCTAATCATATAATAACATGCAAAATAAAACACAAATAATATCCGCATGCATTTAATATACTTTCAAATTAACATGCATTACACGTACATATTTTTTGAGTGAAGTGCACTGTAGGTCCTTAAACTATTTCAGGGGTGTCACATAAGTCCTCGAACTATGAAAATCATCATTTAGGTCCTCAAAGTACAGTAAATGTGTCATCCAGGTCCAAAATCTCACTAACCCCCTCTAAATGGCCAGCTGGCCTGGTGAACAGTGCGAAAAATAAAAAATATGAACAAAAAAATCTGAAAATCTTTGGCATCAAAGATACCCCTGGTGCGTGAATAGTAAAAATGTTCATTAATTCAAAAAAATGTTCGCGAATATGGGAAAAATATTCGCGACTCTAAAAAAGTTTACAAACAATAAATTTGAAAATATGTTCGTGAACCACAAATATTGTTCGTGGGTACGGAAAAAAATGTTCGTGAACCACAAAAATTCCTGACTTTAAAAAATGTTAGTGAACTTTTTATTAAAGTCGCAAATATTTTTTCCAAATTCATCGTTCGCGATCATTTTATTAAAGTCACGAATATTTTTTCCAAATTCATCGTTCGTGAATATTTTTTTAAAGTCATGAATATTTTTTTCAAATTCATCGTTCGCAAACTTTTTTTAAACTCGCGAATATTTTTCCCAAATTCATCGTTCGCGAACATTTTTTTTAAAGTCGTGAATATTTTTTCCAAATTCATCGTTCGCGAATTTTTTTTAAACTCACGAATATTTTTTTGAAGTCGCGAATATTTTTTTTCCAAATTCATCGTTCGCGAACATTTTATTAAAGTCACAAATATTTTTCCAAATTCATCGTTCGCGAACTTTTTTTGAACTAATGACATTTTTACTGTTCACGCGCCAGGGTCTCTTCGATGACAGAGGATCTCAGTTTTTTGATATTTTTTTATATTTATTCTTTGTCGTGTACTGTTCATCACGCATAGGAATTCAGGACTGTTTGCCGCGTACTGTTACGGTTACTGTTTATGTGCCAGCTGGCCAGTTAGAGCCTGTCAGGGAGATTTTGGACCTGAATGACACACTTACTGCACTTTGAGGACCTAGATGACGATTTTCATAGTTCGAGGACCTACGTGACATCCCTGGAATAGTTCAAGGACCTACAGTGCACTTCACTCCATTTTTTTTAAACAAGGCAAAAGATTTGCCATTTTCATTGAATAAGGAGTATTAGGGGTCTTGGCCAAAGGCCAAATACAACGTATCACTCTCGCGGCATGATATTACACGTACACATTGACTAGTACAGAAAAATTACAAGAGCATACAAAATTGGCCAATCACCATTATCTACCGCTAGCACTATCCCTTACTCAGGCTCTCTTGGTCTAAACAGCAATAAGCTTGCCCTGCGACGTCCGGCGACGTGCCAAATTCTTGCTTCCTTGATCATCCTTGCCAGCACCGCTGATACAATGGATGGTTGTTGTTTGAAAATTCTGGCACTGCGCTCGTTTCATGTGGTCCACCATGGCGCATGTCCGGTCCAGTGTGGTTGTAAGAGCATTTTCAACGGCTGCCCAACGCGCCGCGCGTTAAAAACTACTTTACCGCGCGCGTTTTGTCTGGTTTTGTGCTGCCTGCAGCACTAGCTCCAACAGCCGCGTTAAAATGCAGCGCGCGCGTCACTCCAGTAACGCGCAAAAAATGTAGCGCGCGCGACTCGCCGGGGCATTGCATATATTGCATTTTGAACACAAATGGATTTTAAACATTCAAAATTCAATGAACATGACATATAAATTTCACACAAACAAGTTGATGAGTAAAAATTCATGCCTACAAGTTCAAAATCATGCTCACAAGTTCATTCAACCAAGTTCAAAATGCAAACCAAGTTCATGACACAAACGAAAGACACATCAAGCCTCGTCCTCGTCTTCGTCCTCATCTTCGAAAGATGATTCTTCCTCCTCCGAAGATGATTCTTCCTCCTCATCATCATTGTCACGCACCGCATCACGTGAAGCTCGGACAGTGTTGGTAAGATCTTTAATGGCATCTCCATGGGAAGGTGTGTGAGGCACACCGGAAGACATTCCACCCATGACGGCCGGAGGTGGACCCATGCCTCCCATGAGAGAAGCAAAACTCATGCCTCCCATAGCGGACATAGCGCCGGGGGGTGCTCCAAAGCCACCCATGCCACCCATGCCTCCCATGGTCTTCATGGTAGCTCCAAAGCCACCCATGTCATCTAAGCTGCCCACGGTACTTCCGAAGCCACCCATGCCTCCCATGGCGCCAAGGCCACCACCACCCATGTCGTCAAGGCCACCGCCACCCATGTCGCCAAGGCCACCGCCACCCATTGCGCGAATCATGGTTCTTTTTTGGATCAACACTTCTTCACGGGAAAGATTGACAAACTCATTTTGCGCCTCATTGAGGTTAGATGTGTCCAAGAAGAACAAGTGCTTCTCCCATTTCAACAATCTAGTTCGCTCCTCATTGCTCACCTTCCTCTCCTCCAAAGCCACCTTCCTCTCCTCGGCCGCCACCCTCCTCTCCTCGGCCGCCAACCTCCTCTCCTCGGCCGTGACATCTTGGTTCCTTGCCATTTTTCTCACCTCGTTGGCTTCTCTTCTTGCATTGACAATTGCTTCCATAGCATTTTTGATCTCATCATCTCCTTTACTCTTCTTCTTTTCTGTTTTGTCTTTCTTGCACCCATCCGATCGTTTTGGCTTCGAGTATGAAACCGAGTTGGGTGTGGGGCTTCTCTTGCCGTCATCACTTGATGCATCATCCTCCTCCTCATCATCATCATTCAACTCAATTGTTTGCTTGCGTTTGTTGCTCAAATGCAAATCATCCAAACCTTCACGCTTCTTCCATTTCCCATCATCCTTCAACACTTCATAGCAATGAGGCAAGGTAAAGATCCTTCCTTTCTTGATCTTCCCCTTCTTGGTTTTCCTCTCCTCTTCTTTGAACAAGTTTTGTGCAATGTGGTACTACATGAAAACAAAGCTAGTTAGCACTTCGAACACCAACAACAAGTATGATGAACATGTATGAAATGCCACTTACTCTATCGTCCTCATTTGTGCCACTTGGGTTCAACTTGTCAACCGCCTTTTGACAGGCCGCCCACCTTTGACAATCCGAGTTGATTGTCGACCACCGGGACCGAAGTGATCTCTCGGAGCGGTCAATTCCACTCACGTTGCGAACATCAAAGTGTTCTTTCATCCGCCCCAAATAAGCATCTCTACTTTGATCACCTCCAACGGATGGATCCCTCGACACTTGCAACCAAGTATTGCATAGTAAGATGTCATCGGCGTTGGTGTAATTGCCCGCTCTTTGTTTCGGCGCGTCGAGAATGCCCTCACCATCCTCGTCCACCTCGAACTCATGGTCTTCAAAATGCATGTCATTGGTTTGAGACCAATGCGAATTGTTGGAGCCAACACCCATAGTTCACATGTATGCATCATCGTTGACACTACAAAATATATAGAACAATGCAAATAAGCTATCTATATGGATGCATTCAAAAAATAACAAGAAAAGAAAAGTTGGAAAAAATTTCTACCTTTGGGCCATATCGTCGAACACGTTGTGCGCATCCGCGGCCGGCTCAACGAGTGAGCTCGCCGGCGTTTCGGTAGCCGCCGCGCCCCTCACAGGCCCTGCAAACTTCTTTCTCCTCGCCTTCGAGGTGCCGGAGCCGTCCGCCTTCTTCTTCTTCTTCGCGGATGTCTTGCCCTTCTTCGGTCGCGCCGTATTGGGGAGCTTCGAGGGGGCGGCGGTGGCACGGGACGGCGCTGGCGCGACGCCACCCGCCGCCATGGTCATCCGCGGCGGCATGAAGAGGCCGCACGCGAGGCCGATGCTCGGAGGAGCTCCGGCAGTGGCGAGGCCAACGCTCCCCGCGCTAGGGTTTCCGGCAGTGGCGGCGGTGAGGGGGAGGGGTCGCGGCTGTAGGATGGTGTGAGCGGGGTGCCGGCGCATGCGTCCATCGGGTCAAGTTCGCCGGCGCCGGCGCGCGGGGCGAAGGTGGCGGGGAGGAGAGAGTGCGGCGCGAGCGCTCGTGTGTGCCGCGCGGAAGCCGACTGTTAGACTATGTATAGCTTCTGTACTTATGTACGTATTGTAACACAACCATTATATATAATGAGATAAGCCACCCCTAGAGGGTTGTGCTGGTTCCCCAAAACTTATTGTCTTGCATGGTATCACGCTAGGTTACGATCGCTTCCGCTTCTAAACCCTAATACCCGCACCGCCGCCGCAGCCGCCGCCGCCTTCACCGCAGCCGCCGCGCCACCGATCGCGCCGCCGCCATGTCGAGCGCCGCCACCACCGGTTCCACTGCTGCGGGCTTCCTCCCGGCCTCTCTTGCGGCTCTGCTCAACCTCCCGCTCGATGCCATCTCCGTTCCGGCTCCGATCGGGACAAGGAGCATCAGCTCCGTCTTCTCCACGCCGCCGGCGCCCTCGCTTGGGCGTGACCTCGTAGTCCACACCGCGGCACCGCCGTCCGCTGCGGACTCCGCAGGCGTCGTCCCGCCGCTCCTGCCGCAAGCGGATCACACCGCCCCGCTGGCGGGGTTGGCGGCGTCCGCCCCGGCCGCGGGCCTTGCGGCGTCCGAACCGGCCGCGAGCTTTGCGGCGCCCGCCCTGGCTGCGGTCCCGCCTCCTCCCGCATCGGCTTTGGTGCCTCTGGCTGCCTCCATGGTGTTTGCACCCCAGGCAGCCTCCTCAATGGGATCGTCTTCGCCGCCGCCGTTTCACTTCGGTCATCTCATCACCATCAAGCTCTCCGCCGACAACTACATCTTCTGGCGTGCGCAGGTTCTCCCGCTCTTGGGGAGTCACTACCTGCTAGGCTACATCGACGGATCGCTTCCCTGCCCACCCGCGCTGGTAGACAGCGTGCACGGTCCGGTCTACAATCCGGCCCATCGCGTCTGGACGGGGCAGGACCAGGCGAACCTCTCCTCCATCCAGGGGTCGCTCTCGCCGGCAGTTGCCGGCCTTGTTGTCTTCGCGAAGACGTCTCATGAGGCCTGGACCATCCTTGAGCGCACCTTTGCAGCGCAGTCCCAGGCCCGTGTCTCTGCACTCCGTCGTCAGCTTGGAGAGTGTCAGAAGCTTGACTCCACTGCCACTGAGTTCTACAACAAGGTCAAGGGCCTCGCCGACACATTGGCCTCCATTGGACAGCCCCTCACCGACTCCGAGTTCAACTCGTTTATTGTCAATGGTCTTGATGAGGAGTATGATGCCTTAGTCGAGATCATCAACGAGCGGGGCAACTCGACACCCATGCTGGCACACGAGGTTTTCTCTCGGCTCCTTCTCACTGAGCAACGGGTCAAGACTCGCCGCACCAGGGGCACTGGATCCCTCTCGGCCAACGCCGCCACCAAGGGTGGCCGCTCTTCTTCATCACCCCGGTCTCCCTTGGGGCTGCCACCGTCGCCCGCCTCGGCCCCCCCACCTACTGCGACCTTACCGGGGGCTGGCGGTCCACGTGTGTGTCAGCTTTGTGGCCGCGATGGGCACTGGGCCTCCAAGTGTCATAAGCGCTTCCAGCGAAGCTTCCTTGGTCTTGGCAATGACGGCAAAGATACACGCAACAATGCCCGTCAGGTCGCCATGGCTGATCGTCCCGCGCCGCAGAAGCAACAAGGACACACTCAGTCCTACTCCATCGATCCACACTGGTACATGGACTCTGGGGCGACAGAGCATCTGACCAGCGAGATGGGGAAGCTTCACACTCGTGAACCCTATCATGGCTCTGACAAGATCCACACCGCCAATGGAGCAGGTATGCACATCTCTCATATTGGTCAAGCATCTCTTCTCACTAGACATGCCAATAGGAATCTTCAGCTTCGCAATGTTCTTCGAGTTCCATCTGTGACCCGTAATCTTCTTTTAGTTCCTAAACTCACACGTGATAATAATTGCTTTGTGAATTTCACCCTTTTGATCTTTTTATTAAGGATCGGGGCACGAGGGACATTCTTCTTAGTGGGCGGTTGTGCCAGGGCCTCTACCGTCTGGAGCATCCTGTCGTCGCTCGCGTTTTCAGTGGAGTTCGGGTCTCTCCGTCACAGTGGCATGCTCGTCTTGGTCACCCGGCCACACCTATTGTCCGTCATATTTTGCGTCGTCATGAGCTTCCTAGTTTGTCTAGTAATAAAGATGTAGCAGTGTGTGATGCTTGTCAGCAGGGGAAGAGTCATCAACTTCCTTTTTCGGAGTCCAGTCGTGAGGTGAAACATCCTTTAGAACTTGTGTTTTCAGATGTATGGGGTCCTGCTCAGACTTCTGTCAGTGGTCATAATTACTATATCAGTTTCGTTGATGCTTATAGTCGCTTTACCTGGCTTTACCTTATTAAACGCAAATCTGATGTGTTTGATATTTTTGTTCAGTTTCAAAACCATGTTGAACGTCTTCTCAAGCACAAAATTGTTCATGTCCAGTCGGATTGGGGGGGCGAGTATCGCAACCTCAACTCTTTCTTTCAGTCGCTTGGGATAGCTCATCGTTTAGCATGTCCACATACACATCAGCAGAATGGTTCAGTCGAACGTAAGCATCGTCATATTGTTGAAGCTGGTCTTACTCTTTTGGCCCATGCATCTGTTCCGTTTCGGTTTTGGAGTGATGCTTTCACCACTGCATGCTTTCTCATCAACCGTACTCCTACTCGTGTTTTAAACATGAAGACTCCCATTGACGTTCTCCTTAATGAACAACCTGATTATACCTTTCTCAAGGTATTTGGGTGTGCTTGCTGGCCGCATCTTCGTCCATATAACAAGCGCAAGCTTGAGTTTCGTTCTAAGAAGTGTGTTTTTCTTGGCTATAGCTCTCTTCATAAAGGTTACAAATGTCTTCATGTTCCCACTAATCGTGTCTATATATCTCGGGACGTCGTGTTTGATGAGCATGTTTTTCCCTTTGCCAACCTTCCTGTGTCTACTGTCGAACCACCATCCCTGCATTCATCCTCTGTTGCTTCTGACCAATTTGATGATGTTGCATACTCTCCTTTGCTGTTACCTAACCATGGTGCAGGAACCGGACGTGGAGCTCGTTTGGAGCTGTTGGAGGATTCACCATCATCATCGTCGTCTTCTGGTGGGCACGTCGATCGCCCTATGTTGCATGGCGTCGATTCGCGTGCCCATGCATGGTCACCCGACGAGCCCATCGCGCCGAGCATCTCCACTGCTCGGTCCGCTACGCCAGCGATCGCCGAGTTTCCAGCGGCTCGGCCTTTTTCGCCAGCGGCCGCCGATTCGCCCGCGGCTTGGCCCGTCACGTCGTCTTCGCCTGCGGCTCGGCCTGTCACGCCGTCTTCGCCCGCGGCTCGGGTCCTCACGTCGCCTTCATCCGCTGATCGGACCGCGACACCGGCCGCGCCACGGCCCACTATGCCGAGCTCGCCAACGGCCCGGTCTATGATGCCGGAGTCGCCAGCTGCTTCGTCTGCTCTGCCGGTTTCGCCGGTGGGCCGGCCTTCTTCGTCGACCGAGTCCGAGGCTACCGTGACTGGCTCCTCGTCACCGGCTGACTCGTCAACGTCGCCGTCCTCCAGCCCGTTGCAGGCTGCTCCGTCGACCTCGGTGGTTCCTGTGTCCCGACCACATACACGCAGTCGCAGTGGCATTTTCAAACCTAAGGAACGTAAGGATGGTACGGTTGCTTGGTTGGCTGCTTGTTTGGCTGCTGCTGTTGCGGATCCATCTTCTGAGCCTCGCTCATATCAGGCTGCCCTGCGCATTCCACATTGGCGAGAGGCTATGGAGCAGGAGTTTCATGCTCTTCTTCGTAACAAGACATGGACTCTCGTTCCTCCACCACCACGGGTAAATGTTATTGACTCAAAATGGGTATTCAAAGTGAAGAAGCATTCGGATGGATCTATTGAGCGTTACAAAGCGCGACTTGTTGCTCGCGGTTTTCGGCAGCGTCATGGTCTTGACTATGAGGACACCTTCAGTCCTGTCGTCAAGCCTACCACTATTCGGCTTCTTCTCTCCATTACTGTTTCTCGTGGTTGGTCACTTCGTCAACTTGATGTGCAGAATGCTTTTCTACATGGATTTTTGGAGGAAGAGGTTTATATGAAACAGCCGCCTGGTTTCTCTGATCCTGATCGTCCTGACTATATCTGTCGTCTTTCCAAAGCACTATATGGTTTGAAGCAAGCTCCTCGTGCCTGGCATGCCCGCCTTGCCTCTGCCCTTCGTGCTCATGGGTTTGTGCCGTCTACTGCTGACACTTCGTTATTTCTTCTACAGAAGCCAGAAGTCACTATGTATCTTTTGGTATATGTCGATGATATTATCCTTGTCAGCTCTTCTCAGTATGATGCTGATGCTCTTGTCTGCTCTCTTGGTGCTGATTTTGCGGTCAAAGATCTTGGGAAGCTTCACTACTTTCTTGGAGTTGAGGTCACTTCTCGTGCTACTGGTCTTGTCCTTACGCAGAAGAAGTACTCCTTGGAGTTGTTACAGAGAGCTGGCATGCTGAAGTGCAAACCGACCACCACACCCATGTCGTCTACCGACAAGATAACAGCTGTTGATGGTGAGCTTTTGTCTCCTGCGGATGCCACAGAGTACAGGAGCATTGTTGGTGGACTTCAGTACTTGACGATCACGAGACCAGATATCTCTTATGCTGTTAACAGGGTTTGTCAGTATCTTCAGGCTCCCAGAGATACTCATTGGGCTGCTGTTAAACGCATTCTTCGTTATGTTCAGTTCACCCTGACATTTGGTATGCATATTCGGCCGACTTCCTCTCGGGTCCTTTCGGCCTTCTCTGATGCAGATTGGGCTGGTAGCCCAGATGACAGGCGATCCACGGGGGGTTATGCAGTATTCTTTGGCTCTAATTTGATCGCCTGGAGTGCTCGGAAACAGGCTACTGTGTCACGTAGCAGTACTGAAACTGAGTACAAGGCTGTGGCTAATGCTACTGCAGAGATTATTTGGGTGCAGTCTTTGCTTCAGGAGTTGGGTTTGTCTCAACCACAGCCTCTTATTCTTTGGTGTGATAACATCGGTGCTACATACCTTTCTGCAAATCCAGTATTTCATGCCCGAACGAAACACATTGAAGTTGACTATCACTTTGTACGAGAACGTGTATCGCAGAAGCAACTCCAGATCAAGTTTATCTCATCTAAGGATCAACTTGCAGACATCTTCACTAAGTCTTTACCGCTGCCACAGTTTGAGGCTTGTAGGCGCAATCTTACCCTTCTCAGTTCTTTAGAAAGTGGCTAAGATTGAGGGAGGGTGTTAGACTATGTATAGCTTCTGTACTTATGTACGTATTGTAACACAACCATTATATATAATGAGATAAGCCACCCCTAGAGGGTTGTGCTGGTTCCCCAAAACTTATTGTCTTACACCGACGCCCCAAATACACAGCGCGAGTTGGCGTTTCGGACCACGCGTCCAACTACATATGCCGCGCGCAAGGTTATTACGCGTCCGCTGGAGCTTGTCTACAGGTTGCGCGCGCGCTAAAATGGCAAAATTTACGGCGCGGCGCTTGTTTAGCGCGGCTATTGAAGATACTCTAAGTGCGCTCGATCGGTTCCATGGCGCCTGTATTGATTCCGGATAGGAATTGCCTACACGCGACCACTGGCATTTTCTTTTTGAGAGGGCAACCACTAGCAAGCTGGCTCAGTGCGGGTGATCGTTGCCGTTCCTAGCGGTCGTTGTAAGTGCGCTCAGCACGTTTCTTCGTTTTTTCCTTTTATTTTTTGTCCTTGGTGTTGTTTGTTTTTTCATCGATTTTTTTGGTTTTTTTTTTCCCCCCTTCATTTACTTTGATCTTCTTTGTTTTCTCATTGGGGTTTTTCGTGCTATACTTTGGTTTTCTTTGTTTCTTTTACGAATTGTTTATTTTCTTTACTTTTTTTTGTCGGGTTCTTTATCAGTTACATTATTTTCAACACATGTCTACTTTTTCTCAATGCACAATGTATATTTTTAAAACACACATAACCGCACCCTTATTTTGGCGCCTTAAACACCGATTAGGAGCTCCATATTGGCTCGTATATTCCACCTAGAGGGGAGGCCCTATTTCACACAAAATAAGCCAACTGATATAGGCCAACCTTTGACTGGGCCGGCCCATATATAGATTCTGTGGCGAACCAGCATAATGTATGAATCAGTTCGTTTTCTACAATTTCCATTTAGGTTTTTTTCGGAGACAATAAATGCGCATATGCTCATACATACGCACATACACTCACCTCTATGAAGACACGTACACATATCCTACCCCTATGAGCATCTCCAAGAGACCGAGCCAACACATCATGTTGAGATTGACAATGTCGCCAATGTCACCTCCTACTGAACGCACATTGCCAAAAGGTCTAAAATAAATTCAAGATAATGCAAGCACTAATGTCAGGTCTAGGACCTGAACCCTGGTGGGCCAGGACTACCACTGTCATACTAACCATCGAACCACAGGTTGGTTTCATTTGGGATTTTGTGAAAACACGATAAAACATATTTTTAGAAAGTGAGCATTTTTCAAAAATATATTTGAGAAAATAATTATGAGCAATTTTTGAAAACCGAGATTCTTTTTGAAACACAAATATTTTTTGAACAATCACTTCTATAAAAGGCATACATTTTTTTGTGAACACGGACATTTATTTATTACATTTATTTATTTTATTTAAAAAGCAAACAATTTTAAGGCTACCACTTTTTAAATTATCGAACATTTTTTTTGGAAACATGAACATTTTCTAAAATTCAAAATTCAAATTTTTTAAAAATTCCAACAATTTTTGAAATTTCCAAACATTTTATACAAATACTTGAATCATAACGGCTTACTTCAATTTTGACCCTATACCCCATCAGTATTTGTATAGAACTAGACCGGATCTTTCCTGAAATATAGCCTAGGAAGAGGGTACCACGCGACAAGCGTGGTAAAAGCAATTTCAAATTGACAAAAAAATAGCCTAGGAAGAGGGTCTCATTCTCTAGTTGAACATGGAACATTCCATTGGGTAGGGCTTCATAACTAAACCTTTGAAAGTTACTTTCTTGAGCACTTTTTGTAAATTGAAAAATTAAAAGAAAAAGAAAAGGAAAAGAAAAAAAAACAATCAAAATAACCAGTCGAACCATTTCTCAAAACTGGGTCCTTGTAGTACTCCATCAGCTAACTTCCCTTGCCATACCAGTGGGTTGAATGAGTCTTTCGGCAAGGCGACTAGAGCTTTCTAGAAGGTTCCTGACTGGTTATTTCGATATATTTTTTTCTGTTTTTTTTTTCTTTTCCTTTCCATCTACTCCCTCCGTTCCTAATAAATATAAGTCTTTGTAGCGATTTCACTATAGATCATATACGAATGTATGTAGATGCATTTTAGGGTGTGGATTCACTCATTTTGCTCTGTATGTAGCCCACAGTGAAATCCCTACGAAGACTTATATTTGGGAACGGAGAGAGTAGAACCCAAGTTTGGCCAAGAATTTGTGCCGAGCCCAGATATCACAACTGTAACCCGGAATTAACAGCTGGGAAGTCACAAGGATATCATCCAGATTAAGGCCTGCATTTCCTATCCAACGTGAAGAAACTTTTATGCTACTTCAAATTTCTTGAAGGAAGATAGAGAAGCATAGCGAAGTGCTTCAATACAATGATCATATATCAATACACGGGACCTAGTGTGAGGAACATGCATTTAGTTTGCCTTGCACGCAAGTATAAGAAGATTCCCAGAAGAAACGGAATAAAAATAACACAAGCATGATCTTTAATTTGGCATCGCGTGACATATAATAAATGATCAATATCAGGGGACAGTGACAATACCATGATAACGCCAAGCTACCCGGTCAGAAGTCCATGGCTCCATGCTAAGGATCGGTGGCACCATGGCTATCAGGGCATTAGGCAGGCGGCCTAACCACTTGTGGCTTCTCCACCTGATCTTCTTTTCTCTAACAAGTTGTCCACCTCTTCAAGTGGGCAATAGCTACCATAGCATGTCAAAGACGGTATAACATAAACACACTCACAAATAAAATGTAGCTCAAGCTTGCTAAATGATTATCATCGTTGCCCAGAAGAAGAAAGGTTATGGTGATGCCAGCTTGTCACTAACGAACTTCTAGCTTGTCACTAGCGAACTTCTGACGCCAATTCAATCAAGGATTAGCATCTCATAACTATCTCAGTACCAACATCATCAAGGTCCATAATAAACTAATGCTCAGAAAAGAAGGCCAATATGAAACAAAAGGACAATCATAATTTGCGAAAAATCAGTAATAAAACCATGGGACAAACTATTTTGCACCGTGCAGCTAACGTCAATTTGGACTTCAAACTTCCTAAAAAGGAAAATTTCAAAATTTCAAAATATCCCATCACAGTCCTCTCTGTCTAGAAGCCACCACGACTGACTGAGATAAGAATCATCATAAAGAAAAAATAACCTATTCGCATGTTAGACCAAGAAACTGAAGCATGAGTTCAAATTGGACTCTATGAAAGGGCCTTCGCAGCAAGTGGGAAATTAATTAGGACCACATGCATACATACATGATGAAAATGGCAAGCATAAATGGAAGCAGTAGCTTCGGCCATACAACTCGCCGAACCCCAAGAAAAATGGACACATTCCTCTTCCTTATCATTCTTCCATTGCTCACCACTCTGCCATGCTCATATGCTCAGTCGATGCTAAGCACTGGCTCATCCTTATTTGTAGAAGAGCATAGGCAGACCTTCCTTACCTCACCAAATGATGATTTCTCTTGCGGCTTCTATGAAGTTGGAGAGAATGCATTCTCCTTCTCTATCTGGTTCACCACCACCATGGAAAAGACTGTTGTATGGTCTGCAAACCCCAGGTCCTTGGTGAATGGCCATGGTTCCATGGTGTCCCTGAACCATAATGGAAACTTGGTCCTCACTGATGTCAATGGCACAGTCACTTGGGAGAGCAAGACAAGCTCTGGGGAGGGCACGGTGGTTTCCCTTCTTGACACTGGCAACCTCATAATCAAAGACTCCACTGGTGCAAATTTGTGGGAAAGCTTCTCTTCACCGACAGATACATTGCTGCCTTTACAGACTCTCAAAAAAGGTACAAGGCTGGTCTCCAGTTATTACAGCCTTTATTTCGACAACGACAATGTGCTACGCCTCATGTATGATAGTCCAGAAATATCAAGTATCTATTGGCCAAGTGCAGACTGCACAGTGCCTCAAAGTGGGCGGACTAGCTACAACAGCTCTAGGATTGCAGTCCTCGACACTGAAGGATTTTTCCTCTCAAGTGATGGGCTGAATGTCAAGGCTTCTGATTGGGGTAATGGCGTCAAGAGAAGGCTGACAATTGGTTCTGATGGAAACCTCAGAATGTACAGTCTGAATGTGTCAAATGGGAGTTGGATAATATCATGGCAGGCTATAGCAAAACTGTGCGATGTGCATGGGCTATGTGGAAAAAATGGGATATGTGAGTTCTTGCCAAGTTTCAGGTGTTCATGTCCCCCAGGATATGAGATGACCGATCCGCAAAACTGGAACAAAGGTTGCAAGCCACAATTCAGTAAAAGCTGCAGCAAAGCAGAAGAGTTTGACTTCATCAAGCTCCCTCAAACCGACTTTTATGGCTTTGATCTGACCAATAATGTGTCCTCACTTGAAGAATGTAAAAAGATGTGCTTGAACATTTGCTCCTGCTCAGCTCTCACGTACAAGGCGGGATATGGACTTTGCTACACCAAAGCTGTACTCTTCAATGGTTACAGCTCCCCAAATTTTCCTGCGATAACTATATCAAACTACCCAAGAATATGAGCATCTCCAGACAATCTCGTCTCACATGCAATCCGGATATTCCAGTGCATGTACAAGGATCTGCAAGTATGTATGGAATGAATGATGTCACCAAGAGTTATACAATTTATTATGTGTTTGCAACAATATTGGGAGCCCTAGTCTTGCTCTTTATCGGTACAAGCTGGTCGTTTCTTTACAGCAAGCAAAACATACCTAAGTCAATGGAAGAAGGCTATAGGACTGTGATGAGCCAGTTCAGGATGTTCATCTATAGGGAATTACGGGAAGCGACTGGAAAGTTCAAGGAAGAGATTGGAAGAGGGGGTTCTGGAATTGTTTATAGAGGGGTACTTGAAGATAAGAGAGTGGTGGCAGTGAAGAAACTAACCAGCGTTTCACATAGCGAGGAGGAATTCTGGGCAGAAATGAATATAATCGGAAGGATCAACCATATGAATTTAGTAAGGATGTGGGGGTTTTGCTCCGAGGGACAACACAAACTGCTGGTGTACGAGTACGTGGAGAATGAGTCCCTTGATAAGTTTATATTTGGTAATGTAAGTACTGAGAGATTACTTGCATGGAGCCAACGATTCAAAATAGCACTAGGAACAGCAAGAGGCTTGGCGTACCTCCATCATGAGTGCCTTGAGTGGGTGATCCATTGTGATATAAAGCCAGAGAACATACTCCTGACCCGAGACTTCGAAGCAAAGATAGCAGACTTCGGACTAGCCAAACTCTCAAAGAGAGACAGTTCCAGTTTCAATCTCACCCACATGAGAGGAACAATGGGCTACATGGCGCCAGAGTGGGCACTGAATTTGCCGATCGACGCAAAGGTTGATGTATACAGTTGTGGCGTTGTACTTCTCGAGATTGTGACTGGAAATAGGATCTCAAGTGGGATTACAGTGGATGGGAAAGAGGTGGAGTTTAGACAGTTTGTGCATGCAGTTAAAGAATTGCTGGAGAGTGGAGATGTCAAGGTTATAGCTGATGCTAGACTGAATGGCCATTTCAATCCTGAGCAAGTGCCGGTAATGGTGAAATTGGCTTTATCTTGTCTCGAAGAAAGAAACAGCAGACCTACAATGAATGAAATTGTAAAAGCTCTACTGACATGTGATGACGAAGACAATCACCCAGCCTACTCATGGTGACCGGCAATAAACAACAGTGTATCAATTGCAATAAGAAGAATTGGTCTAGTATATTGCTTGATATTTGAAAGTAGAAGAAAATGTTGCTACAGAAAATGTCAGGTTGTGTGTTGCATAAATCTTTCTGTAGATGGAACACTAACTGCACTGCATTGAATGTTGTCTACATGAATTCTTGCATGAAACATAGTGGGCTTATTTGGATAGTTTTTCCTTACAGAAAAAAAAGAAAAGAAAAGAAGATTTTAGTCTGCATAACTGTTTGATCTTCTAGAGCATGTAACAACTTCCAAAGATTCCCGCTGTTTCTTCAAAAATCCGTTCTTCCATTCGAGATCCCTTCAGTGCAACCAGAGACCGCGTGACTCTTGTTAGCAAATAGCCAGTTAACAACTGACAACATTCACTCAATGAAATCTTGTACAAATATAAGATACTGATAAATGTGACCAATAACTCAAAGGAAAATTTGCTAGTAGCTAAAATACTAGCACAAATCATTTCAGCTATCAATGTCTTGCTGAATTAGCAGTGGAATACTGACTCGAATGGTCCATCGATCTAGTACTACGGGACCACTACATTTTGGCACCAATTTATGGTCAAACTTTCGGCTGGTAACATAATCAGTAAAGTGATCCAGTCATCCTTGGACTACATTATTAGTCACGATGGTAGAAAGTACAAATCGAGCACCAGGGCCAAATTATTTTTTCCAAAAATATGGGAAAACTTTAGCACTTATAACTGTATCAGCTTAATCAGAACACTGCTCAAGTTCGGAATATCTGCAATCGTTGGAGTAACAAAAATGATTGATTTAGCTTCCTGTTCAGAAAGAGTGCAAATGTGCATATGTGTATTGGGCCTTACTGCCCTATGGTCCCCATGCCGATGCAATGAATTACCAAGGTTGTAGTACATATTAAAAGAACAATCAACAAATAGTGCGAAAGGCACTGTTGAAAATACGGAACAAGTATATACCATGATAGGTTCTTCTTTCAGTCTCAACAAAATGATAAAGATTCTTCATTCTTGTACCGTTGCAGGACGGCGGGGGCGTCGGGACCTGAGCGCGGGGGACGGCGCCGGCGGGAGGCCTGCTCGGGGCGCGCGCGGGCAGGCGCAGGACGGCGGGGGCCGTGGAACTGGGGAAGGCCGGGACCGGGAGCGCGGGGACGGCGACGGCCGCCTGCACGAGCTGCGGAGCCGAGTCGGGTTACATCGTGGGTGCGGCGCGTGTTTTTTTTTTTGAGTCCGCGAG